>NW_004524661.1:3771331-3811989 GCF_000260255.1 Octodon degus | reverse complement strand
CATGGTTCTGTGTCAATAAATAAATGATGTGACTCTGTCATTCAAGAGATGATGGGGGACTGGTATTTACCAGGAGGAACAAGCAGCAGTCGGGACACTCACTGAGTTGGTGGCAGTGTTTTCAGCACCAAGCTGTCCTTGGGATCCCCTGCACTCAGGTGTCACTTCTACTTCTAAAGAGAATATACTCCTTCCAGGGAAGAAGTTAAAACAATCACAGACCAACAAGAAGAACAGTATCAAGATAGTATACAAGGACAGGCAGGTTAAAATGATCCGGGGCAGATTGTAAGTTGGGTCTAAACAGCACATTTGAGGATGAGGAGAAAGGAACTTGGCTGGAGTCTCGGCTCTGCCATGTGTATCTCTGCGGCTGCGGCAGGGCAACATACCTCTCTGTGCCTCAGCTGTACGACCTTCTCCTGAGCAATAACCTGGACAAGTTCAGCTAGTGAGGTTGGGGAATCAAAGAGAAAGGAGACATGGTTATCCATGAATTCTGGGCGCTGGCTCAGGAAGAGAGTTGCTCAGTAGGGGCAGGGAGAGGAGACAATGGACTAAAAAGTGGGCGCTCAGATCCCGAGCAGAGAGCCTGGCTGGGATGTCTGCTTGATTTGTTCCAAGGATGGCCAGAGATTGTCATGGGCAGAGGCAGGCAGCCAGCCTCAACGGTTGACTCAATCTGGAATCTAAAGGCATCTCTGAGACAATCCAGAATAATGGGTCCCCAGATTCATTTTGGGAAATGCTAGGGCCTCATGATGCTACTAAATATTTCACAGACATCTTTGCCACGGAACTTCCCAGAATCCTAACACCATGATTTTCCCACAGGACAGAGAGTATCCAGAATTTCCCAAGCCTACCTAGCCATGGTCCCCTTTATTTGAAAGGGACATCACTTGGGAAGAATGCACGTCGAGGAGCACTGCTCTAGCCCTGCTCGTCTATAGGTAGAGAAACCAAGGCCCAGGAAAGCCAGTAGTAAAAAAGGTTCACGAAGATCACGGTAGACCCACAACTGGAATCTTGGCTCAATGACTCTAGTATCTACTAACTTCCTTTTTCTTTCTTTCATTTTTTTTTCAACTCATACTATACACCATTTAAAACATGCAAAAAAAGATAAGGCTAATACAACATATCCGTGCACCACCACCTAGATTAAGAAATAAAGCACTGTCAATACAATAAAACCCTTTAGAGGCCCCTCCTTCTCATCTCTCCAGGGGAATCTCTACAGGGAGTTTGATGGTATAACACATGCAAATCTTGGTGGAATTTCAAATAAATCATATCATCTCCAGAAAATCTTCTTAGCATCGCCCATGGATTCTGAGTTGTGAGTATTAGCATTCTAATAAAAAGCACAAAATCCCACTTGGCCCAGAACAGCAGAGATGAAAAGCCGACTCCGCAAACCCTCAGAGTGCCTACCTGCAGCCCACAGCACATCAGAGAAATTTTGTGAATCGGTGAACTTTTTCTTTCTCCAATGGGTTCTTCAGATGGTTTATTAATTCTCTTAGATGTGGGGGTGCTTCTTTCCCTCTTCTGCACAAGATTTTTGCAACCTGAATTCACTGCCTCTCCCTTCTCATCCGCAGGCCAGATGGGGAGCCGGGTGCTGTATAAATGTTTAATTGTGCCACAGTAAAAATATTTGCTTTTGGTAGCTGGAAGCTACTGAACGGAGGTAGGGCTGTCTACTAGAGTTGCCAGACTTCATTCTAATGAGAACAGAAATAAAGGCTGATTAAATCAAATTCCCCATAGTGCAGAACCACTTAAATAAATGTTTCATATTGTTTGCATGATGCTTTTAAAATGTAACAGCTGCTTATGTAACCATTATGCCGGACATAAATCATTCATCGCCGCTGCTGCTGTCACAGCCGCGCTCAGCTCCTTCGCCTCTGCAGCTGATGTTTCTGTCACTTGGAGACTTCGCAGCCCTGCTGTGTGGTTCGCTCCTTCTCCGTGCTGGGCAGCGGGAGAGTGGGTGAAGTGGGAATGAAAAGCAGGCGTGAAGCTGCCTGTTACCGAAGTCCTTTGCTGCTGTTTCCACCCGGCTGGCATTGTCACCTTTCATCCTCACCGCCAGGAGGCGGTATCATCGCTGTTTTGTAGGTGGGAATTCTGAGGCCTCTACAAATGCAGCAGCCTGACCAAAGTCCTGCAGTATGTAGTAGAACCTGTTTTTCAATCCAGGCGCATTTGAGCCTCAGCAAATCACACAAGGCTGCCCAAGAACCAAGTGTGTCACCATGCCCCTGACCCTCCCACTCAGTGCTCTTGGCAGTGAAAGCTACAGCAAGAGGCAGAGAGGAAAAGGATCCTTTGTGCTCGGGGGAGTTTGGAGCCAGTTAGACCCTGTACCAAAGCCCCTCGCACCTGTCTGCTGTAGCAGCCCCCTCCGGCCTCCTGCCTCTATCCTTGCCATCCTCCAACTGTCACTTACCCAGTAGCTTGAGTGACCTTTAAAAAGTCGAAATTGGATCGTGTCACTCTCCTGCTTAAAAGCCCCCAGTGGCTTCACATCACTGTTAGAACAAACGGCCCAAATCTCCCACTGTGGCCCTCGTGGCCCTTCCTGGTATGACTCCTACCAAGATGTGTTCATTCTTTATTTCGCTGCTTTGTCTGGGCACCCTGGCTTCTTCTGGACCTCAGGCACAGTGAGCTCGCATGTGCCTTGGGACCTTCACACATGCTGGAATCTCTCCCCTCCCAGGTTGCCCCCATGCCTGGCCTCAGCCCATCATTCAGCCCTTGGCTCGAAGTCTCCTCCCCAGAAAAGCCTCCCCAGTCCTTTCATTTACTCAACAGTTCTTGCCACTTTCTCTTTCTTTGCCTGCTATTTTCTTACCCCTCTGGAAGGTAAGCTTGTAGAATGCATCCTGGAATGCACTAGAATGGACACCTCTCTGGGGCACAGAGGAAGTTGCCTTGGTGGCAAAGCTGAATCCCTCAGGGTGTGCTCTGGGCCCAGCCACTCACCAGCAGCTGTGCAGGCAGCAGCCCCTGGTGTCAACTGTGCAGTCCTCGGCAGCGCGTCCCTGGTGGCCCAGCCTGGAGGCCATGTCTCTAGCCTTCCCCGTGTGTTCTAAGCTTCTGGCTCCTTGTACAAAATACTTTCTCCTCAGGAGCACCAGGCACTGCTTCTTTCTTACACTAAACCCTGACAGACAAAGCGTCTGCAGGTTAGAGTTAGCTCCTGTACATTTTTATATTCTCAGGGCTCAGTGCCCTTAGAGGTATTAATCCTTTGTTATTGAAAGGGGAATACACACACACACAGAGGCACACACACACACACACACACACACACACACACGCACATGCACATGCATACACACACCTAAAACTATAATATTATCAACCACATCAGTCCAGTGAAGTGGCTGGCAGCTCTGTTCCCACTGCTAGTAACAGTCATGTCGCCTTTATTTTCTTATCCAGACCAATTTGGAAACTTGAATTTCTTTTGCTTTGCCTCCAGCAGAGAGTTAATTCAGATGCAGTAAAAGGCATGGGATTGAGTCAAGGCATCAGTTGCAGATCTGGCGCTCACATCTGCATGACCCTAACCAAGTCAGCTACCACTGAGATGCATTGTTGTCAGTCTGCACTGCTGGGTGCATCCGGCCCCGGGTTCCTGTGAGCATGGCATGCAGAGCGTACCTAGAGTGCTGTACACGGGACCTGTGTGTGCAGGTTCTCAATGAACAGCATTTAGTCTATCTGACTGACCTGAAGGAATATTTCTCGCTAGGTCCAGGATTCCAGCCCAGCCACACGAAAGCACCTGGGAAGGTACCTGCTTTCATCTGGCTGCCAGGAGAGGTTAGCAGAGGGTGGAACTGAGAGATGGCCTACCTTACCAGCCTGCCTTGCCTGGAGAGAGCATGGTTTGGGACTCAGAGAGAAGGAACTGGATGGAAACACACTAAGTGCAGCCCTTGCAGAACCATCACCATGGGAGACAGAGGAGGCGAGACTATGTGGCAGAGCGAAGACAGGACAGACTGCAGCTGGAGGTAGCTTCCTGCTGGGACACAGCTGGGGAGCAGAGCCCCTCAGCTTCTGCAGACAGACCTTCAAAGGGCAACACTAGCACTCACTCCCCCAAGTTGTTCCTTCAGCAGTTCTGAGTGGTACAGGGTAGGCAGCATGGAGATAGCTTCCTCTCCTGCTCTCAGACTACCAGGCAAAGCAACAGCCCCTCCTGCAACCTCCAGGGACCAGGACAAAAAGATATCAATGTAGGACTCTGGCACAGTCACTGGTAAGCTCATGGCTACCTTCTTGTATCTGAACTGAGCTCTCAGACTACAACCACCAAATTCAAACCGCATCACTGCCCTATGAAGTGAGTAGTCTTATTTCCCCAGCTTGCAGGCAGACACAGAAAAGTAAAGCAGACTTGCAGTATCACATAGCCACTAAGTTGTAAGATCATGTTCTCAACCAGCTCAGCCTGAAAGAGGACATCTCCCTGGTGTGTGACGCTCACACCTGCTACTCTGAAGCCTCAGCCCGGAAGACACGGCACCTGCCCTCGGCCAGACTGCACTTGCTTACTTCTGGGCATCAGGGCTGCCCTCAGTCTGTACTCTCCTCCTGGGAAATGTCTCCCCACCTCTCCTGCCCCCTGAGGTACACCCACCAGACTGCTAGAGCCAGGTGGTCCCAGTAACCCTCCCTCACCGCTCTCTGCAGCTTGTGGGTCCAGCCCTCTACCCTGGACCTGGCAAGAGCATCCCAGATGAGGCTGATAGGTTGACTTCAAATTTGGCATTTTGGGGGCAGGATATAAAATAGGTTTGTTAAGTTTGATTAATAGTAGGTTTGTTAGGCTTGTTCAGTGGGATTTTCAATTTTCAAAATGCCAACACCGTTTCAATCAGTGAACTCCTACTCATCCTTCAAAACCATGTTCTGTGGGTCCCAGGGATACCCCATATGTTCCTCAGTGAAAAAGGGGAGAAAGCCCAGATTGCTCATTATAAAAAAGGATGGAAAGGAAACCTAGTATGAGAAGAGGTTAGAGAAGACAGCTGGTAGAAGGAGCTTGAGAAGGACCAACTGACAGCTGCCTGAGAAAAAGGGAGTAATACAAATTAACCAGGTAGTTTGTACTTTTCTAAGAATATGGATATAGCACCCAGCACTGCCTTGGCCACAAGAATTTAGGATCTACATTACTCACCGTTGGTTTCTGTTAGTCAGTATTCTATCACTGTGACAAAATACCTGAGATAAACACAACTCAGGAGGACAGGTTTGTCTCGGCCCAGAAGGTTCAGATCATGGTCAGTTGTCTTGTGCCATTTATAAGCCTGGGACAAGCAGAACATTGCAGTTGGGGGCACAGAGGGGAGGAAAGTCGCATATTTCATGATGGTCATAAAGCAAAAAATAAAAAGAAAAGGGCCAATGAGATAGCTCAGCAGACTAAGTGCCTGCTTAGGCAAGCACTGGGACCGGGATTCAATCCCAGCAGCACATGCTGTACCAGCCCCACCCCCAAGTGCACAGAGCCAGCCACTGAGTCCAGATGTGGTGGTGCACAGCTGTAATCCCAGTGTTGGGGAGGCTGAAACAGGAGGTTCAGTAGGAGTCCGAGCTACGTAGTGAGACCCTACACCAAATACATACATACATGCATACATACATACATACATACATACACGTAAAGAGGAAGAGGGAGGCTGAGGCCCCAGTGTCCCTCAAAGGCACACCCCCAAGACCTCACTTCCACAGGTGCCACCTCCTGGAGGTTGTGCCACCTCCCAATAGCACCCCAGGCTGATGATTGAGCCTTCCATATGCAAGGCTTTGGGGGTGTTCAGGGCCACGCTACAGGAATTTTAGAGCTGGGCTTGCCTTCAGTGTTGCCTTTTTTATGAAATTAAAATTCTGATTGACTGAATTCAGCAGCAAGGAGCATTGCATGGGACTTAGACAGCTTGTGCTATGGTGTTGTCCTATGTAGCGAGAGGTCTGAGTGCACAGCCTTCTTGGGTTGTTTATTCAGCAGCTTCATCAGCTCTGTGCTCTGAAGTGGCCTCTGTGACCTTACATGTTGTAAGCAGTCACCAGATGGCTCTGTCAGGTCCAGGCGGCAGTCATAGTCCCCCTACAAAGAGGCAGTGTTTGCCAGACAACACCCCTTCTCAGCGTCTCTGTCATTAGACTTTAGTTTTGTGTCCCTGCCTATCTAGAGGGTGATGGCAAAGGCCGGGGTTTGCCTGGGGCCTGCAGGGGGAACTCAGTGAGGAGGAAGTGAAGGCAGACTGCCCCTGTCGCACCCCTTCCCTGGCAGAGAGCGTGCGCCTTCTGGACATACCACTTCTCTACCAGGTGAGAGCCCGTAGTGAGGAATTCCTTCCCTGGAGCCCATGTGATTAGGGTCGTTTCTATTCCTCCTTCTGATCCTGCCTCATGCAACATCCTTCAGATGCCCATTCTCCACACCAGCCACCAAGGGACACATTTAAAATGCAAGATGAGGCATGTCCCTGGCATGGCTAAAGCCTTTCAGCGAATTCCAAGAAGCTTTATAATAAAATGCGAACTTTGTGGAGTAATATTGAAGGCTCCCACCGCCCAGCTTTGGTCTTGTCTTTCTTCCTTCTCCTTTTCCTTCTAACATATATATCCCTATATTTTAGGTAAAGCATACTAAAGTCCTTTTATTCCCCCAAACACTTCTCGTGCCTTTGTTCAGGTTGTTTATTTGCTCAACTTTCTTTTCCACCCCTTCCAATTGGCAAATCCCTGCACACCCTTCCGAGCTCACCTCTTATGTGGTTGTGCTTCCAGTTGGAGTAGGCTCCATCGCTACTCCCGTGACGCCTACCATACCCTGTATGGCTTATGTGTTGCTTAACATTGCTTGGTGACATCCGCTACACGGTGCCAATGAGTGGAAAGTCCTATAAGGCGAGCGTACCTTGTAGCTCTGTACCCCTCGCAGGTACCTTCTCAGTACTTGTCCAGACAGAAGGCTCACTTTGGGAAGCCCAGCTCCCATCAAATAGCAGTGAAGGGCAGAGCTGGACAAGAGAGGTTGTGGAGATCACGTGAGGTGATGCCATGCAGATCCTGGGTCTTGGGGGTGACTTGGTTTTTCTTTCTTTTTTCTTTTTCTTTTCTTTTTTTTTTTTTTTTTTTTTTTTTTGTATTTAGGACAGGGTATACAGGGTGTACAGGGTCTCACTGAGAAAATTGGACTCGGAGTGATTCTCCTGTTTGCAGCCTCCCAAGTGCTGGGATTACAGGAGTGAACCACCACGCCCATCCTCAATCCTGGTCTCAGTGTGCCCCGGGGGCTGCGCCTGCACAGCAGGACCGGCGTCAAACTCCCAGCCCCTGCTTCTGCCTAAAGAGGCGCTTTAATCTGCTGAGCTATTTGGCCGTCCCTCTTGGGGATGACTTGTGAAGCTATTCTTTTTGTCCTGTTGTGCTACTGTTTTATTATCTTTGCATCTCTGCCCTGTCTTTAACTGACCTTTTCAGGATGCCAAAAGAAGGGAACCACTGACAGGACAGGATACAAAGAGCCCTGACCTCCGAGTCCTCAGACTCGGGTCTGGGGACTGTCCTGGCCTGCACTTGCTGCACTGGCCCGTCAGGCTACTTGCCTCTGATTCAGAGAACTGGGTTCCAGTTAGAGGATTTAAAGAAAGTGGACACATTTTACAGGCAATTGGATAGTAAATCAAAATGAGCATTAAAGTTTCCAAGCTCGGGGCCAGGGATGTAGCTTAGTGCCACAGAGTCTAGCTGGCAAGCGTAAGGTACTGAGTTTGATCCCCAGAACCAAAAAATCCAAAAAACTTTCCAAGCTTAAGAGAAACCAGCAAGACTCGCTGCCACCACCTGTAGGACTCAGAGAGCACCTTAGCATGTATGTGCGTGGCAGCTGTCTGTGCCACGACCAAGGAGTGGGTGCAAATCCTGCCCGTGCCCGGGGAGGTAGAAGTGTTCATCTGTGTCTCAGAACCGAAGATCAGACTCTGGGTAGGTAAGGAACACGTGGTGTCCTTTGCCTCTGCCGCAGTGTCACCCAGGAGGCCAGGGGACTGGAGGCAATGCTGACAGTGAGGACCAGGCTCCCCACCCCAGGTGCCCAGCTCACAGCTGAATTGGGCTCTGAAGTTCCAGGAAACGGCGGTGGGCTCCTTAGACAGGCGTCCTAAGCCTCTAGGCAGCTGCCTGACGGGAAGCCAGATCTCCATAACAGATAGGTGCAAGCTCTTCCTTCTCAGCCAAGCGTCCGGGGAGCCTCAAAGTCCAGGGCTCATTATTTGCAGCTCTGTTGTTCGTATCTGCTGAACCTGGGCTCAAGGGAGCAGGTATGGAGAAGCCAGGGAGCACCCCAAGGCTTTACCACCTGCTCCACAGACCCGGAGCTCAGCCCTTGCTCAATAAGTGCGGTCTCTTTTTCCTGTTTTCTCCCCTGGCTTGCTTCTGGCTCTGTCTGTGTCCACTTCCACAGCTGCCCTCCAGGACGGACACTGCACTCTCTCACCCCTAAAGCTTCTGCTTGGGAGGTCTTGTGAGGGCAGTGTCTACCTCAGAGTGGAGCCCTCTGGTATCAACAGCATTTTGTCTTTTTTTTTTTTTTTTTTTTCCCATACTGAGCCACTTTTAAAAAGCTAAGGTTTTCCTATAATGATGCAGGCTGCCAGCTTCTGTTTACCAGCAGGCAATCCGGCAGTCTGGGGCTTCTGTAGGAACAGCTAGTTGGAACAAAACACAGTGTCTTTTGGTAAAGCTCCTAGCCAGCCAAAGGATCCCCCTACACACCATCATTCCTGCACTCATGTGTAAAACTTCTGCCCCAGTGGACATTTATTTTAGATTTTACCCAGAAACAGAAGGACAGGTTTTATTTAAATAGCAAAATTGCTTAAATGAGATAATGTATGTGAAGAATTTGGAACAATGCCTGGCCCTAATCTCATACTTAATTAATAAATATTTGTTGAGAGAATCGTAAAGAAGAAAGCCAGCTGGGCACACTAAATAATGTCAGTTCAGAGCTGGCACTTGAGAGCTCAGTTGTTTGTAGAATATTCATGGCTGGGGGTACTAGGATGTGAACCCAGATATTCAGGGAAATTGGGGAGACACGAGAACCTTGTAGCTCAAATCCCCAGGAACTAAAGCCAGACCTGAGCAAGTCCTCAGACAGCAGAGTGGGTCACATGAATTCACAGGGTCTACCTCGCGCCAGGCTCCTTGCCTGCGTTTAGGTGCTGTGTCCTTACAACAGCCCTGTGAAGGAGGAATTGGACTCCCCTTGTACAGATGGGAAGCTTGATTCGTGACAGAGACAGACGTTGTTGAAATATCCACATGAAATAAAAGTCCAGGACTGGCCTGATAGCTCAGCCGACTAAAGTGCCTTCTTAGGCAGAGCACAGGGACCAGGGTTTGATCCCCGGCGTGCGGTGCCGGCCCTGCCTGCAGGCGTGCTGAGATGTATTGAGACTGGGCGTGGTGGTGCATGCCTGTAATTCCAGCACTTGGGAGGCTGAAAATAGGAGGATCTCACATAGTGAGACCCTGTAGACCCTGTCCTAAATACAAATAAATAAATAAATTTTTAAAAAATAAAATAAAAAAGTTAGGTAAGTCATCTCCAGAGGAAAGGAACAGGGATTATGAAAGTGCAAATGAACAAAGAAAGTGGGCTTTGGGTGGGTAGGGAACATTTCTTTAAAGAAATGTTTCACTTGAGATGAAAGCTGAATGTTAAGTGTTAAGTAGGAGCAGAGCAGGCAGGGAGGAAATAGGCTCAGTAGTTCACTCCCAGTGCATGACTTGAACCACTTGGGGAGTCATAAATAAATAAATAAATAAATAAAGATAGTATCACAGCCTGGTCCTAGGCCAGCTAGTCTAATTCACTTAGTAGGACCTGGACATCAATATCTTTGAAAGCCTTGTGGATGACCTATAAGGGGGAACAAAACAAAATTCCAGAAATTTATATATTCACTGAGATCGCCACTAATAATTGACAGGTAGCATTGCAAAGGAAGGGAGGGCTGGAGTGTACCTTAGTGGTGGGACACTGGCTTAGCATGCATAAGACCCTTGGCTTAGTCCTTAGCACTGCATCAAAAAAAATAAAGAAAGGAGGAAAGCCTGCCGCTGCTGAGCACTTAATATATGTGATATACTATGCTAAAGGCTCTGTTGTATTCTATTTTATGTTTAACAAAACACTCAGAGGAAACAGAATGTTACTAATGCTTTACAGATGAGAAAGTTGCAGCTCAGAGCAAGGCCCCGATTTTCTTAGGGTCTCACACCTCACCAGCTCCATCTGACTGCAGAGACTGTACTCTTTCCCTTGGCCTCTTATTGTAGTCAGGGTTTACAAGGGAATACATTTAACACAGGACACACAGTTTATAGGATTGTTTGATAATACTTACCCAAAGAGTCAAAATGCAAAAGAGTGCTAAGAGATCCATTCACACACTAGAGACCCGCAAAATCCTGCTGAGGGCCTGGACCCCACGGCAGTGTCCTGCATGAGTCCAGCTGAAGACCTAGAGCCCACGACAACGTCCCACACAAGTCTGTATCAAGGGTCTGCCCTTGGACTCTCAAGTTGTTTATAGAATTGCTATGAGCTTCAGTTTTGCCCTCAAATGCAGGGGACAGGATTAGTACTTGAGACCAGCAAAAGGTTTGCTTAAATAAGCTGACAATAGGCAACTGATTACCAGGAGAAAAGGGCATACGAAGTCATGCAGCATGGGGGGATGAGCAGTCTCAGGAGAACCCGGTAAGCCATTGAGATTCACACGCCCATCCTACGTAGCCTTTTAAATAAAGGAGAGGGAAGCAAAGGAACAGACTTGAGACAGGACAGAAGCTTGTATGTAACTGACTGTCTTTAGAAGCTGAACCTGCTAGAGACAGACCTGTTTGTGGTCAAGCTAGGGATGGTGAGAGCTGGAATTTCACCGGGAACAGATGTGGTCTCTATGATTATGAGACTTCCTCCAAGAACAGGATGGAAGGGGGTGCCCAGCCGCGAGCCAGCTTGCCCACCCATAGCCATGGATACTGCCGATGTGGGTCTGTGTGGGCTTGGCAGAAGAAGCCAGGGGCATCTCCCCTTGGTGCCCTTGCCTACCACACTTCCAGCCTTGGGAGGCAGCTGCAGCCAGTACCACAGCTGACCAGCAGAGGGCGGCACAGGCCATTGGCTGGCCAGCATGCTCTCACCAACCCAGTTTTGTCAGTGCAATTTTACTATAGAGTTCAGCGTGCCCTGCTCTTCTTCCCTGTAGGCTGGAAAAGCCTGGAGTCACTGCAGACAGGAAGTACTCTGCCATGTCCCAGTCCCCAGCACGCACAGCCTATTTGCTCTCAGCCTGCTTCAAAGCTGCGTTTCCAACCAGAGTGGACACCTAACGCCTCTGGAAGCTGACAGGGTTATAGAGGCACTCCAGCGGACTTGCTGCTAGGAGGCAGGGTCTGCCTGGAAGAGACAGGTCACTTGGGAGTGACCCAGAAGTTTATGTTTCCCTTCCGGGCACCTCCCATGATTCTCTCTCTTCCTGTCCACACACAGAGCAGCTTGTCCTGTCTTGCCCTTCTGCTGTGCCGTCCTGCCTCAGCTCCAGCTGTGAACTGAAAACTCCACAAACTGTGAGCCGAGCTAAACTGTCTTCTGTGTAGTTGTAATGTGCCTGGTATTTTGTCCTAGGGATGAGGAAAAGGGAGGAAGACATGGGCGTGTCATTTACCCTCTGAGAAATCTGCATCCGACCCCGAGTGGTTGCAGGACAATTCAGTGTGCAGAGCCCAGCAGGCTCAGGAAGCAAGGACACCAGTCCTCAGGTTGTGTCCTGCAGAGGCCCAGACTCTCTCCCCTCAGGTGTCCACCTCCAGGGAGCCCTGGGCACCCTGAGCCTGACTCCCCCATCAAACCAATGCCTCCCAGCCACTGCAGGGCTGCCCCCTCGGGCTCGGTCCTGCACCAAGGTCACACACCACCCTGCACAGCCTTTCCTAGCTCAGCACTGGCCGGGTTTATCAGATACTATGCAAAGTGGGAATCCTGCTTCAGGCCATGCTGAAGCGCTCTGGAGCAGAAAGGAGTGGGGGTGGGCTTTCGTTTTCCCAAGCCTCCCCTTTCCCCCAAGCATATTCTGAGGTCCACAGAGTTAAAGAACTACTGCTGCAAGGCAAGAGATGAAAAAACAGTATTCTAAAACAATTAATTAAGACAAGTGAAAGGGACAGGAGAGCCATTATGCAAATATCCGGTCATTTAAGGCTATTAATTTGGAGCAGGGAAAGCAAGATTCAGGTAAAGAATGCTCACTATATTAGGCGGAGTCAGGAGGTTGTTCCCCATGGGATCTATTCTTCCCCTGCCCAAGGAACAGACCGGGTCTCCTGGCTGATGGACGTCAGAGCTTGGCAGGCCTCCTGCTGGGTCACAGGGAGCAGCCACCAGGCCTGAGGCCAGAACTGCAGAGAGGTCCACCTGGCCTGCGTGGTGCTTCTTAATCTGGAGTCAGCACCGGAAGCCCGGGGAGACTCTGCGGCCCTGCCCTCCGCAAGTCCAGAGTGGGGCCCTAGGATGTGCATTTCTGTGGTCCCGTGTAGCCGCCTGCGAGAGCCTTTTTGCCCCCTTGCATGTGGTAACTCAAGCGTGTCTCTGCATGCATGAGCGCATGCGTGTTTTCTTTGGCTGTCTGCACTATTTCAGTTTAGATTTCTTAACTGAGGATCTGTGTTCAGAGCTGTTCTCAGCCTGAGACCCAGACTAAACCAACAACAACAACCCCTGCTGGCCAGCTTTTGAAAATTTACAAAGCCTCTCAGGACCTTTGTCTCCAAGAGGCAGCATACCACTTGGCCATGTTTTGTTTTGTTTTGTTTTGTTTTGTTTTGCTTTGCTTTGAGTATGCATATTGGAGAGAAAAGATTTTTTTTTCTTCAGCTCTAGATTTATAGCTGCAGGACATATAACAGAAGACATTAAAAATGGAAGAACGAGGGTTGGCCAGATAGCTCAGCAGATTAGAGTGCCTGCTTAGGGGGGCAGAGGGACCAGGGGTTCGATCCCCCACCATCTGTGCCCGCCCCACCCTCAGGATGTGCTGAGACTGAGTGTTTTGGCATGTGCCTGTAATCCCAGCGCTTGGGAGGCTGAAAACAGGAGGATCACTATGAGTCGGATCTGTGTAGTGAGACCCTGTAGACCCTGTACTAAATCCATAAAAAAAAAATAAAATAAAAGTCAGAGAACAATCTTATTTAGACACTGAAGATTGAACTCAGGGTCTTGCTAAGTTTCCCAGACTGGCTTAACTGAGATCCTCTTGACTCGGCCTCCCAGACTTCTAGGGTTATAGCCATACACCACCCTGCCTGGTTATGTTCACATAATATAAAGTGTATGTGACACTGGAGCCTTTAGACATGAAGATGCAAAGAAACAGAGAAATTATTTGTATGCTAAACTTTAATGAAGACAGGGACAGCTGTGGAGAGGCATAGCTGAACAGAGGAGGAGTGATCTAATGGTAATAGGCTGAGCAGAATTCAGCAGGGTCTGTGTGTTCAGTCTTCTTCAGTCCTTTGTTGTAGGCCATAAGGATTGTAGGCCTGTACCCCATCTTGTGGGTACAGGGAGGCACTTCTTGAGTGAGGGTCTGATGATCTACTTCAGAAGAGGATCATGGCATATTTCTATGGCCTACTCCCCAGGAGAGAGTGACCTTCTGCTTCTGAAGTCTTGGAGATGTCAAGGTGGTGTACTAGGGAGTGGCATGTCCTGAATCTTAGCACCTCTGTGAGTTTGTGCTTTCCCCACATGAGCCCCTCATGGCCCAGAGTGTGCATTCATGCTGGGTACCCTCAGAACAGCTCTGCAAACTGGAGCTCGGCCTGTCTGAGGAAGCAGATTTGAGCTGAGAACAAGGGCTTGAAAACTACAGCAGGACAAGAGTCTGTCCTTAGCAAATTCGGAGTGAGGAGGCCAATGACCAAGCAGAATGCTCCCTTTCCCTCAAAACGCAGCTCTGGCTGTTGTCCTGGGCAGCCACCCTGGCCAAGGTCCATGGTGGGCCAGTGGGACCCTCCTCTGCTCTGCCTCCCTCTCCCCTCCTTAGATGGAGCTACACTCTTAGATGGGGTGGAAGACAGCAGGGAACTCCTGGACAGGGATTCCCAACCTGACTGAAGAGCTGACCTGGATGGGGACTGCCTGCCCCCTCGTCCCTTGTAAGGTTCCATCTTGAAACCAATCCTCACCAAATGTGGCCCCAGGATCTTCTCAGCTGAAAGCCTTCACCAGGCTACACTCAGCCCCAGCATGAAGCCAAACTCCTCTTCCTGCTCCCCAGTTTTGGGGCCGGCATAGCATGCAGTGCCAGGGATCGAACTTAGGTCTTTGCGCTTGCCAGGCAGGTGCTTAGACTGCCAAGCTATCTGCCCAGCCACTATGTGCCTTCGCTTCTACCATTCTGCAGAGAGAACTTCTATTGTATCAATTTAGTTTCTAATGGTGGGGTGGGGAACCAGGAAGATACTGACAATAAGTCGATTAATGGGAGAAAAAGGAAGTTTTATTCACAAGCATAGAGGAGGCCAAACAGCTGGGGATAAGGACTTAAGTACCAACAAAATAAAAAGGAGGTGGGGATGAGGCTTTAGTGGAAAACTGTAAAGGCTGTGATGAGGCTCAGCTACCGAGTTTTCTTGGAATGTGAAGTTACCGATGGTCAGTCCTCACTGGCTGGAGACTTCCTGTGCAGAGGGGTTTACAGTGGCCATGTTAGTCCATTTTTTTCACACTATACCAAAATACTCAATGCTGGCTACTTTATGAAGAAAAAGAGGTTTATTTTGCTTAGAGTTTTGTTTGTTTGCGGTACTGGGATTGAGCCCTAAGTCTTCCTATTGAACTACATCCCTGGCCCTGTCTGTCTGTCTGTCTGTCTGTCTGTCTGTCTGTATGTATGTATGTATTTTTTAAGTCAGGGTCTTACTATGTAGTTCAGGCCAGGGATGAGTTCACTATATAGGCCAGGCTAACATCAAATTTGCAGCAATCCTCCTGCATCCCTTGCCCTGTTTAATCTTTGATTTAGAGATGGCCTGTCTCTAAATTGTTGAGTTGTCCAGGCTGGCTGCAACTAGGGATCCTCCTGCCTCAGCCTCCCGGGCTGCTGGGACCTTAGCTGTGCACCACTGCGCCTGGCTGGCTCCTGGTTCTGGTCACGGAGCCTGACATGAGGCTGTCTCTGGTAAGGGCCCCTGACCCGGGTCACATCATGGTGGATGGTGTCCTGGCGGGAGGCTGGGCAAGAGGGAACAGCTGCAGAGCAGGCTGGGAAGTCACGGGGGTTGGGGGGCTGCCGTCCTCTTTTGATAACAACCTTCTCGAAGAACTGACTTGGAGTCCCACAAAGCTACCTTGGTTCCCTTTGAGGGCAGCGCCTCCAGGGGCCCAGCCAGCGCCCATTTGGTCTCACTACACAGCTCAGACTCCTACTGATCCTCCTGTCTCAGCCTCCCCAGATCTGAGATGACAGACATGCACCACCATGCCTGGTTTGGGGAGCTAGAACAGCGCGCCAGGGATTCTGGAGCCAGTACCGCAGGCAGTACTGGGGATCAGACCCGGGTCCTTGTGCTTGCCGGGCAGGCACTTAGACCACTGCGCTGTTCCCATCCCCATCCCACAGATTCTTTACGCAGCTGCCGTGAAGATCCAGCCTATAGCACCTGAGCCCTGCAAATCCCACCAGAGCCATAGCTACAGCTACATCCTAGGGCTCGATACTATAGATCCATACAAGAGCTTCAGTCAAGATTTCTTTTGTGCCCACGTTAATTCAGATGTTCTCGGTTTAAAATAATCCTTGTACCACGACAGGTTTTCTCAAGCCCAGGCTCCCGATCTGTCCCAAGGCTAGGAGAGGGATAGGAGATGGTGCATGGGAACCCTCGCTCCTAGAGGGTTCAAAGGCCCACTTTGCTGCCTCAGGTGGGCCACCCCCAGGGTGTTATTGTTCTCCTGAGGCCCCAGGCTTGCTGGGAGTCACTTCCTGTGTGGCTTTTCCTCCTGTACCCCCTGCCTGGTTTCCACCTATCATGCAAGCATGTGTGGCTCTTCTGTTTTCTTTTTGCCCATCTGGGGCAGACAGCCTAGGATCTCTTTTTCTGTTTCTTTGTGGGTTTTTTTTTTTGGGGGGGGGGGTGATTTTGGTTGTTTTGTTTCATTTTCTAGTTTAGTTTAGTTTAGTTCAGTTCAGTTCAGTTCAGTTCAGTTCAGTTCAGTTCAGTTCAGTTCAGTTCAGTTCAGTTCAGTTCAGTTTAGAGACAGACTCTCCCTTGGTATCCCAGGCTGGCCTCAAACTCAAAATCCTCCTACCTCAGCCTCTGGAGTCTTAGGTTACGGTGTATACCATGACCTCTGGTAGCCTAGTACCTCCTAAGAGCACCTCACCTGTGCACAACTTTTCATTTCAGCCTGTGTGATGGCTGAAATACAGTTTATACTCTTGAAATTCACTTTGAAGACCAGCTAGGAAGAGGTAGGGCCTTCGGCAGTGGATTTCTCGGGTGACTGGTGAATCGGTGGTTCTTGAGTTACCCCAGGAGCGGGTCCACTGGAAGCCCTGTCTGGCTGGGCCTCCTGCGTGGCATCTCATCACGGGGAAGCGCTGTGCTGCCTCTACTGAAGGCCTTCAGCTGTGGCCCCTCTACATCAGCGCAGAACTCTCGGGCACAGTCCACCTCCTGATCACTTACCCAGTAGTACTGTGTCATTAGAAATGGATAAGGACTAAGTCCGCCTCTGGAAACCTAGAGTCAGGACATAGGGGCTTCCTGGATCCCACCAGGGAGGACCGAGGGCAGCTGCAACTTCGAGCAGTCAGTGGCAATGGCAATGGCAGTTGCCATGCTGGGCCTCCTCAGCTGCCACCGTGCCATGCTTTGGGGCCCCTTGCCCTCCCCCAGCACCCCAAGTGTGTCCTTCAGTGCTGCCTCTCTCCTTCTAAGGAGCCAGGGAGCCGAGCCGGCAGCCTGGGGAGGCTGGGCAGGCTGGGCAGAAGGCGTTGGCTGTGTTAGCATCTCCCCTGGGGCCCAGGAACCAATGGGAAGCTGTCAACTCGCATGCCCTGTACCCTGCTCCCTGCCCCCGCACTGCCAGATGCAAATACAAAGGACATTTTAATTTCACAAATGGCGGCAAGCTAACTGGCAGGCAGGCGCAGGCGAGGAACAAGGGTGCAGGCTCGGCAGAGTGCCAGGGCGCTAGGCTGCCTTCCAGGGAGGTCCCTCACCACCTGCCGCCGCTGCAGCTCCACCTGAGCCATGTCGGGAGCCCAGCCTGGTGCCCGGAGGGGGAGGAGCAGAGCTTGGCATCTATCCACCTGTCACTTCCGCTGCCTCTCAACAAGAAGAAGGCTGGGCGCTTGCTGGGGTCTCAGGGCGGGAGTGGAGGCTAGCCTCTTTGCAGAGCCCGCCCAGGCCAGCCTTTGGAGAGGAGAAGTGCTCCGCACAGCAATGATTAACCTGCCCAAGCTTCAGCCTCTGCGCTTCCAGGCTGATGCAGCAGGGATGGCCTTGGGAAGTCCCTGATGTTGCCCGGCATTCCTCCTTCCCTGGACTTTCAGCATGTATGGCTTTTTTTTTTTTTTTTTTTTCCTTCTTCTTGCCCGTATGGGGCAGGCATCTTAATATTTCTTTTTTCTGTTTTTTATTTTTTTGGTTGTTTTGTTTTTTAGCTTAATCTTGTTTGGTTTTGAGACAGAATCTCACTGTATAGTTCAGGCTTGCTTGGGACTTGCTGTATAGCCCAGGCTGGCCCCAAACTGGAAATCCTCCTGGCTCAGCCTCTCTAGTCATGGAAATACAGGTGTGTGCCACCACCCCTGGTAGCCTAGTACCTCCTAAGAACAGAACCAATGAAAACTCACTCTCAGGGCTGGGGAGATGGCTCAGTGGAATAAGTGCTTCTCTGGCGAGCATGAGGTCCTGAGTTCAATCCCTGGTTGCGCCAAAAAATAAAAAATAAATAAATAAATAGTTATATAAATAATAAAATGTTAAAAAAAAAAAGAAAGAAAACTCACTCTCAGGTGAGAGCTTTTGTCTGATGTTTGTGCTCCAAATGAAAAATTCCTATGCATCCTTAAAAACCCAGCCCAATGCATATAGTATCTCTTCTGGGTAGTCCTAGTAGAATTGGCCTTTTAAGTCCCTTGTGTATCTGATAACTCATTTGTTCCACATGTCCTAAGCACCTGCTATATGCCAGACTCTGGGGTGGGAAGTGAAATACAGAGATGGATTAAAAAGATGGGCCAGGGGCCAGCAAGATAGCTCAGCGGTCTGAAGTGCAGGCTTAGGCAAGCTTAGGCAGGCTCTGGAGACCAAGGTTCGATCCCCAGTACCACATGCTGTGCCAGCTCTGCACTCAGGGCAGGCTGAGCAGGCCAAAAATAAAAAATTTAAATAAATAAAAAGATAGGCCAATTGCACCTCTCTTCAAACACTTTAGGTGAAGCAGAAATTTATTACATATGCAAAGAAGTACGGCACTGGAGCTACGATAGATGGCACCCGAGGTGTCTAGGACCCCACGATTGAGGTCTTTATTGGGTTGAAACTGGTCAGGGAGATCTGAGAAGCTGTTTCACATTGCAACCGCTGAGCTTAGAGCCAGGAATAGGTAGGAGCAAAGGAGGAGATGCGGAAGGCGTGAGGAATGGCAGGTGCGAGTGCACAGTGCTGAGGCAGCAAGGGCAAAGGCCGGCCCTTCTGGAGTAGATGGTGGTCAGTCTGGGTAGCTCTAGGATTTTACAGCTGCAGAGAGGAGAACCAAGTAAGGGTGAGCAGAATCACTCAGCATCTCGCACAGCGAGGGCAGTGGCAGTGTGGCTCACTAAGGGGGCACTGGGTGATGTTGAGTTGGGATGCCTGGAGGGAGGACAGGAGAAAACGGAAAGGAAGTAGTTGGATTGTCCGAGCTGGGGATCAGGAGAGACTGGATAGGAGAGGCGCCTGGGTGAACCTTTGGTGCAAGCGGCAGTCAAAGCTGACGGCAGATGAGGGCAGCAGGTGGACAGGATAGAAGGACAGCAGCCTTCTGGACCAAGCCTCGAGCATCCTCCATGTTTAATAGTCAGCTAAGGGGTGTGAACTTAATGGAAGACAAAGCAGGAGCAGCCAGAGAAGTGGAAGAAAGACCTGGAAAGTGTTTTATCACTTGGGGTTCCAAAAGGAAAGTGATGTAACAGTGGACTTAATGGAAGAGCTTAAACAGCAGATTCTATGTAGAGAAGTCTGAGCCGTGCATTAAGGGAGACACCCGAGCTGTGACATACCCAGGGACGTGCAATGAAAGTACGCTGCTATCTCCCGAGGACTGAAAGAGCAAGAAAGAGGGGGTGTTGTTGGGGCCCAGTGAGGGTGGAGCTGCAGCTGCAGGGGAGGGCAGGTGTGGCCACAGCGCCAGAGGCACATGGGGAGGCAGAGGGACAGTCACTCCCGATCCCTGCTCTGGCCACTCTCCAGTCCTCTAGAGCCTCTTCTTGGACAAATCCAGCTAGAAGTCAGAGAAGAAAGAAGCCAGGCTAATGCAGACCATGGGATCATCTCTTGGGGAAACAGCAGGCGGAAGAGAGTGGAATGTGAGTCAAGGAGTGGGGGAAGTAGAGAAGAGCCCGTCCAAGTGTAGTTTCATGCAAGCTACTGAGGGACATGTTTCCACAAGGAGAAAAGTGGTCAGTGGTGTCCCACAGCTGAGAAGCCAAAACAGAGAGATTCAAGCTGGACTGTTGCATTTTGGTGCTGTGCAGGCCACCTTGACCTTATGAAGAGCTTATTTGGATGAGTAATCAGGGCAGTAGGCAGATGAGAATGACGTGTAGTCACTCCTGGTGGTGGCAGTAAAGCAAAAACAGGGCTTTGGAGGTCAAATCATACCTCTCTAATGGCTTGGTAGTAGGACATCAGGCCACCCCATACTTGTCTCTGATATAGAGAAACTGACAACAAGGAAAGTTACTGCACTTGAATGAAATGGTGTTGTATACTCTTGGTAAATTCAAAGGTGACAGAAAATTCAAGGACTTGGGTTGGGTAAAGTTGCCCCAGGACAGAGGACCCAGGAGTCAGCCCACTGGGGCTTTGATATCTGATGCAGCTTTTCTGCACACCAACCGGGAAGCCTTCAGGCGAAGTGTATTGCCTCCTTGTTGCAAGGAGCTTGTTGGAGACCATGGTGGGTATGGTAATGGCTTTGTACCTTGAATTTTGGACAAGAGCGCAGCTGCGTAGCAATGTGAGTGACATTTTGGCCACAGAACATCCAGTGTTGTGACAGAGTGGTGGAGACAGTGGGATCAGGCAGACATCTCCAGCTGAGGACACTGGCTTCCAGGCTGAGGTGGACCCTTGGAGGCCGGGCAGCTGGCCTGTGGGTATCGGCTCGTCTGGCCCCAGGGCAGGATCTCCACTGCAGCCCACCACCCATCTGGCTGCCTCCCCTCCATGCTCCTTTCCCTCCATCTGCTCCCCCTCATCAGCCACCCATGGCTGGACTGCAACCTCAGCTGTGCACAAAGTGTAACTTCCTTTATTTCCTATGACAAAACTTCAGTCTCCCTAAATGCTCCTTAGGGAGCAATCCTAGGCCAGCAGAGTTTTTACAAGGCCTGAAGACACTGACAGGGACGGCACCAGATCCCCTAGCTCATCTCGCGCATCCGAGGATAATTACACGCAGGGCTACCTAAAGTGTGACTAGGAGGAAGCAGAAAGAACATGGCATGTTGGTAGTGAGGCTTTGTAACTCAGACAACAGGCCTAGCTCCGGGGAGCACGGAACAAAGAGCCCCTGAGGGGAGAGCCTGCCGCTTGTGGGCACCCCTGCCAGGAGAGGCTGGCCGAGCTGCGGGCCTGTGCTGCAGGTGAGCCTGTGAGCCTGCGTGCCTGGGTTCTGTACCTGCGTCTGCGTCTCCATGTGTGCTCTGCACCAGTGTGTGGCAGGCAATCAATCACGCTTCTGTTGCAGCCACAGACTTAGGAGGCTGAGGAAAAAGCACAGGAATCAAGAGGCACCTGCCACCACAGGAGCCCCTTCTGGACCTGCATCAAGGACTGGATCTCCGGAACTGATCACAGGCTTGATTCTTGGGCAGAAATGAGAAGATCTTAATAAATAAACAAGTGTCAGCTACTATTTACTACAATAAGCTCAGCTGCTACTCTATCTAGCAAACAGAAGGAAGGGCTCCGGGCTGGAGCCAAGGATGTCATCCTTCAGCTTTCATCCACTGCCCATGCCTTTGCTGGGCTCCGCAGCTGCCAAGCATGCATGGTGTTCTGTGACTAGGAGGCAGGCACCGGAGTCCACTCCCAGCTTTGGTTGTTCATAGATCTGTGACCCCGGAGACCCTCACTCCCATCCCTTCCTGGGATCCTTGCAGAGAAGACAGGTTGGGGCACTGTAAGCACGGTCCTTTCAGAGGCCAGAATATAATGAGAGCCTTTGTGAAAATGGAAAGTTAAGAGAGCCAGATCCCCAGGGGCCCAGGGGCCCCAGTAAGGATTCTGATCTTGTTTCTGAAACAGTAGCACTAAATGGCTTTAGTCAAGCCCCTTTCCTGCTCGGCGGGGCAGGGATATTCCATCCGCAAAGGGCTGTAGACCTCTGCACCTTCCCACAGAATGAAGAGACTGAAAGCGCGTGGGGGGTTACCCACCTAGAACTCATACTCTCCACCGGTGTTCTACCCCAGGACCCCAGGACTCTGGCTCAAATAGGCCTGCCGCTGCTCCCAGACTCTGCACAGACCCGTTCTGTGGGGTTGCAGCTGTCTGCAGGGATGTGGATGGGCCTGGACCTCAGGCTGGGCTGCCCGTACTGCATGCAGATCGCTTTTCCAGGCATGAACGGGAAGTGGAAGGAAGAGAAAAAGAGGTTCATCTAGGAGAGGAGCTGCAGTCGCTTGCTCTGCACTTCCACACTCTGGTGGAATAACTCCCAGGAGTTTGAAAAGCTGCAAACCCAAGTGGTTAAGGAGATATAATATGGTTAATGTAAACTATATCATTTTTAGCAAGTTGTTTTTCATAGGAATGTAAACTAATGAAATACCTGTAGAAATCAGTATGGGGATTCCTCCAGTAAACTAAAAATAGAGCATTTCACCCAGCTAATTCCCTTCTGGGTATCTTCCCGGAAGAGTTACACACCCTGTTATAGTGATACATGCTTACCCACATTTGTAGCGGCACACTTCACAATAGCTCCATCTTGGAAGCAGCGTATATCCCCATGAGCAGATGAATGGATAAAGAAAACATGGTATTTATCCACAGTGGAGTATTACTCTGCCAAAAAGATAAGCTTAAGTCATTTGTGAAGAAATGGGTGCACTGTGAGACAGAATGTCCTGTGAAGTAAGTCAGACATATAAGCTTAAATATTACGTGGTTCTTCTGATATGAGAAACCTAAACTATGACTATAGAGCAAAATAAAGGCAGATAACAGGAAGTAAGGAGACTTCTTGTAAGAGAAGGGATCAAGAGATGGATGTGAGAGAAGGGGGGTGTGAAAAGGGACTTAAGATGTATTCTGCCCCGTACCAACCCCCCACACAAGGCGTGTGAACACTGTGTACTACAAACATGAGCTAATAAAATGTAATCAGGTAAATGGCCAGGGGGCCTCTGTATTCCTTTCCTATTGGCCCTGTAGCAAATTTCTAGAAACTTACTGGCTTAACAACACAGATTCATCATCTTAGCTTTCTGTAGGTCAGGGGTCCAGAATAGGTGTCAGTCAAGGTGTGAACAAGGCTGTATTCGTCCTGGAGGCTCCAGAGAGGCTCTGTGCTTGCCTCTTCCATCTGCTGGAGGCTGTCTTGTGCTCCTTGGCTCCTGGCCTCATCCTCCAAGCCACCCTCGTGGGGCTGAGGCTCTCTTTCTCTTGCTGCCTTCTCTCTGATCCTCTCCTCTTGACATCTTCCTGTGCTATTCAGGAGCCTTAGAGTGATGCTGGACCCACGCAGATGGTCCAGCATGGCCTCTCCATCTCAAAGTTAGGAGATTATTAACCTTAATAGCCCACCGCCCACCAGCTAACATGTACACAGATGACAGGTGTCAGGATTCAGCTATCTTTAGGGGGCTGTTAACTGTACTCAGTGTGACCTCCAGTGGTGTTCTTATCCCAAGGCCCACAAAGTTGAGTGGATTATTTATCGAATTGAAGGACTGCTGTAAGGGTCCAAGAATTACTTTTCCTTAAGTGGGAAAAGAGCAGCTTTCTCTTCAGAGCCTGGATCCCTGAATCCTAGGGTTGTGTGTGTGGACATGTGCAGGCACATTCCTTATTTACACTCTTGCGTTGCTTTGGCGCCATGTACAGTGTCCTGAGAGCAGAGGTGCAGCCCCTAACAGCCTGTGCCGCCCGTCCTTCCTTGGCAGAGGGGAGTGCGAGCTGAGGCCAAGCAGTGGGAAGCACTGACCTGTGTCCCGCTTGAATCCTTGCTTTCCTTGTTTTGATGAAGGTTACGGGAAGAGCCCTAGACTGGGAGACATTAATTCATTTCTTCGTCAACACAACAAATATTGGGTTAGCACCTTGCCCTCTGCTGAATGTGGCACTTGGAGGGGGCTGCTGCTCCGAGGCGCAGAGGGGATTGCTAACGCTTTGGACAGTAACAAACCCTGTGGATGCACTGTGATCTTTCCCGTGCATACCTCTGATCAGTTTTAGCTTATAAGTTAAGTGGGGCTGGTGAGATGGCTCAGTGGTCTAAAGCACCTACTTAGAATAAACTAAGCCAATCAAAGTACGGGGACTGCAGTTCAATCCCCCAGCACCACATGCCAGCCAGCCCCACTCCCTGGTGGACTGAGCAGGCCACACACACAAAATAAATAATTTTTCTTTAAAAAGACAGCTTTTTAAAAAATAAGTAAATAAATAAATAAAGTGGACTGAGAAAGCAATGGAAACTAATAACAATGGAACAATTATAACAGTAAACTCCAGTAAAAGTGATGTAAACTCCATCTCCTCTCCCTCTTTCTCAGAATACCCCACTGTGCTGTGTCCACCCCTGTTTGTGATGTGTGAGTTGGTGGCGCAATGCCTGCACATGAGCTGGAGCAAGTGGGAGATGTACGCATTGTGATACAGCTCTAGGCTACTGCACAAGGGTCACCTACAAGGTGACCCTGCTGTAGCTGGAGTCGGATAGCTCATCCGCAGATGGGCAGCTGGCACGTAATCCACAAAGGCACGATTCACAGCCGGGGAGGTGCTGGATGGTGTGCGGTGTCGTCCCACTGTTTGCCATGGTTTGCAGTATATCTAGGAGCTGCTCCCTTGGGTAATTCTCCTTTTTGTATTTTTGGCCCTTAGTTGGTTTGACCATGAGTAACTGAAATTGGAAAAACTGTGCATGTGTCTACTATCCTTGTGTGATTGTATTACTGCACGCAGAGGGCTTCCTCCTTCTCGGCTTTGGTTTTATTGTCAATCCTATGAGCACTCCAGTGGCCAGCACAAGGCCCATGCTGAGGCAGAGCCCTGATCACTCTTATTATTATTATTTTGTGTGTGTGTGTGTGTGTGTGTGTGTGTGTGTGTGTGTGTTTTAGGGAAGGGTCTACAGTGTGCTCAGGGTCTCACTACTAGATTGGACTCATAGTGATCCTCCTGTGTACAGCCTCCCAAGAGCTGAGATTACAGGCACGCGCCACCACACCTGTGATCTGCAATTGCCATCACAGCATACCCCGGGGGGGGGGGGCCGGCACAGCAGGTCCAGGGGTTGAACCCCCAGCCCCTGTACCTGCTTGCAGGCACTTTAATCTGCTGAGCTATTTGGCCAGCCCGGGCCCTGATCACTCTTAATCCCCATTGTCTTCACCTCTGTCCCCATCACATAGTAGATGCTCAGTAAATGTTTGTGGAAAAATACAGGTAAAGTTATGGGAAGAAGAAGCCAGTCCTGTGATCGTGGCTGCAAAAGAGACGTGGAAAGAGAATGGAGGATTCTGGCTTAGACTGGTGTTGCTGCTAGTGCTACGGCTGCTGCTTGCAAAGTGTTTGCTGATCCTTGTGGTCCACACAGTCATCTTCTGCATTGGCTGTGGTCTTTCCCACCCTACAGGTGAAGAACTTGCTTCGGGTCACAGGGCTAGCAAGCATCAGGGCTTGGATTTGAGCCTGGATTCTTCCAGAGGAGAGGAGCAGCTGGCCTCCTTCACCAGCATGTGTACAGTCTGTGCCCCTTGTGTACCAGCTGTCCCTTCACAGCTCGCCAGCCCTCCTCCCCTTTCTAGAGATCCTGTGGAGTCTATGCTTAGGACCCTGAGGCAGGCTTTCTTAGAAAGGTGAAGAAGCAGGTAAAAGGGAAAGTAGCATTCAAAGCCCTCCTCTTCTGAGTCAGTCCTCTCACTGGGATACCTTGTCTCGGCAAACAAATGAGCATACAACATACCCACCACCTGGACAGCTGGCACCAGCGCCAGGGAGATTATCGTACTGCCCCTGTTCTGTTCCATCCTTTGTACGCAGGCAGCATGACCTAGAGAGGCTGACAGTTTCAAACATACTCAGTGGCTCCCACCTCTCTATTACCCTTGAATGTGGGCTAAAGAGGACAGCTGTTGCAGAAGGCCCAGGAAAGTCTCAGCTCAGTCATCATCAGTTGTGACCTTTAGTGGCAGCACACAGACTGAGAACTTGAGACTTCCTCCCCCTTCTCTTTTGCTTGGAGAGGCAAAGCAAAACTCTATAGCTGGCATAATCCACCCCTGAAGGCAAATGATTTAGTCAGTCGATGCCCCCCCACCCCAGCTGTGTGAATTCAGGCAAGTTGCTGTATTTACTCTGAGTTCTCTAAGCCCAAGTCCTACTGTGAGTTATCTGGGTTCTGCCTTTGACGTTGCAGCTAAGAAATCTCTGCAGTCTTAGCAGTGTTCACCTCCCCTACTTCTGTCCAGACCTGCAGCATGTCCAAATTTCCCTCTGTCCTCAGCATTCTACCAAGTGCCTCCACTGAGCCCTCAAGTTCCTCTAGTGCATCCAGTGGAAGAACATGAGCTTGCCAGCTCTTTGTATTACCTCTCTAGATACCCAGGATACAGTAAGTGTTTCTGTGCTGATTGATAGCAGATTAGTTTTACTAACAGATTTAGTTTTGTTCTTTCCTGTTTGATGTTTCATCACTTGAAGCCTAGTGAAGCTCCATCCTCTAGCTCAATTAAATAGTTTTCCATGCCTAACATCATGCCTTACTCACAGAATATGATTTCAAAATGTGTGTGGAATTCTTACCTGCACTCCCAGCTGGGCAACCTTCTATTGCAAGAGGGACAAGCCTAGGTACAAGTAGACTGAGAAGAAGAGTAGTAGGAGGGGCATTCATTTATCCAAATAACTGAATAAATGGGGCCTCAGTTATAGCTAGAGCTGCACAATCAAGGAATGCTTGAGCGTCTTTCTGTTTTCTGTTGATGCTTTCCACTGTATTGGTTTCACTGTCCTGAAAGTTCACCCCTCTATACTAACAGCATGGTTGTCTGCAACACCCAGATTACTTTCTGGGCCATGTGCAATCTTAATGGTGGCTTTAGTTTCCCAGATTCAGCTCTGTGCCCAGCTATGAGCTTATCCCAATGGCCACAGATTGGAACTCTGCAATTGGCTAGTTCTAGGTTCTATTCCCTGCAGGGAGTTAGGGGTGTGGTAGTTAACCAAGAGTATGGAGAGCAGGACAGAGGTGTTGTTGGCCCGCTCAGGAGGCCCAACAGAGATTTTTATGGGTGAAGTTCCAACATTAAAGATCACACATGTGCAAGATATCAGCAACCACCATAGGCAGCCCCAAGCAGAGCAGAGAGCCAGAGCCAGAGCTGCCGGCACCTTTACTGTATAACTCTTACACAGGTTGTCATCACATATTTACATTCTCACACAGTGCTGTAACCAGTGCATGTGTGTCCCCCTGTGCTGAGTCATGGTTACAGAACTGTATCCCACTGTGCACCTGCACCACACAAGGGGGGGTCACGTCCTCAGATGTCCTTAAATGCCCCTGAACTTCAAAGCAGTCTGGGTGGCTTCTTACAGGTAGTCTCTCAAAAGAGAAATGGGAGAGTATTTCTTAGCAGACAGAGAAATAATGGATATCTGGTGTAAAGTCCTTTGGTTTCACTCAAAACAGCCACATTTAACACCAGTTCAATTCACATCAAATGCCTGGGAAGCCGGTCCTTACTCCAAATTTTCCTGTCTTTTCGATAAAGACCTATTTTGGCCTGTGAGTCTCATTCTATTCTGTTCTCAACCTATAAAACCAAAATAGGAAAAGGCCCCCCCCCCCCCCCCCCAGCGGCAGGAACCGCACCACCTCCAACAGGTTCAGGTAACCTCCAGTATTGAGTTGATATGCAGAGAAGCCCCCTCTTCCCGTAATTAACGCACCTCTAATTTCCATGCTTGTCAAGTCTGTTTCCACCAACAGTAGGTGTGATCCCAGGCGAGCAGAAAACAGAAACCTGTCTGACTGACAGAATCTCAGTGATAACTTTGATTTTATGATGATGAGCAGGTAATACAGAATCTCAGAACACAAACACATTCAAAGTAGTGTGGTGTTTTGTTTTTGAGACAGGGTCTGGCCTTTTGAGACAGACTGGCCTTGAACTCACTATGTAGCCCCAGCTGGCCTTGAACTCACAGGGATGCTCTCATCACAGCCTGCCCTGAGTGCTGGGATAAAAGGCATGTGCCACTATATTCAGTCCAGTGTGATATGTTGTTATGGCTTGTGTATAGTTGCCCCCCCAAAGCCTCATGCAGTCTTGGGGCGGCTTCTGGAGTTTGTGATTGATTGCTTTGGGTGTGGATGCAGCACCTGCCCTGGGGCAGGTAATTTGCATTACAATGTAAGGTGGGAAGAGAAGCCAGCTGCTTGAGCTGCTGCTACCCCTCCCTTGTGCTCTTGCTCTTTGCCACCGACCACCATGAAAGGTTGCTTTCTGCTATGTGCTGCTCTGCATTGGACCCAGCTGAAAATGGACTGAAACCTCCAGTGACTGAGAGCTAAATAAACCTTTCCTTCCTTCATGTTGAGTGTCGGGTATTTGTCCCAGCAACAAGAGAAGAGTAACTAAGACATATGTTTTTAAGATTATACCTCTGCGCTATGAAAACAATGCCTTCCCATTCAGGCCAAATTTTCCCTTTATAGCAATCTAATATCTCAAGATAAAAACTGGGATCACATATCAGGACAAGTCTGTAAATACAGTCATTGTCTCCTACTCAGACCTGTATACTTCCAAGGGCCTATGTCCTAACCATTTCTTTGGTTTTGTCCTGTTGTGCCCTGTACTGAACCAACCCCTAGCAATAAAGTTTGCATCCTTTGCCTGGTAAGCACAAGGTCCTGAGTTCAATCCTTGGGGGAGAGAGAGAGAGAGAGAGAGAGAGAGAGAGAGAGAGAGAGACTGCATCCTTTTCCTATGGCTACTACAACAAATTATAGCTGACGTAGTGGCTTAAAACAATACAGCTCCATTATCTTAAAGTTCTGGAAATCAGAAGTCCAAAAGGAATGTCAGTGTGCTAGAGTCAAGGGGTCCCCAGGGCTGTGTTCCTTCCAGAGGCTCCGAGGAAGGACCCATTCCTCTGTCTTCCCCAGCTTCTAAATGCTCCCTTCATCCCTTGGCTCATGCCTCTCTTTCTCCATTTTTACAGTCATAGAATTTTTGGACCTCTCTCTGGATCTCACCAGTCTAGTTTCCTGGTTCACGTTTGCCAGGGACTTGTGATTGCATGTGTCCATCTGGGAGATCTAGTATGATCTCATGTCAGAATCTACTATTGATCAGTCTCCTGCCCTCATGTTGTGTGACCTCCATTTCCACAAGTCCTGGGACTTACGATGTGGGCATCAGGGGGAGGCTATTACATTGCTAACCATAAGTGCTGAGACAGTGAATCTGGACTTAAAGCTCCATGTCCATCGTGAATAAATCAGAAGAATAGAAAAATTACATAAATATCAAATAAATTGCATCAAAAGGGAAAAAGTTAAAACTAAAATATTTTAAGGCAAAAAGAGATACAGAAGTCAAGTTTGCTAATACACACTTATACCCCAGTACTCTGGAAACTGAAGCAGGAGGATGTGAAGTCTGAACCATGCTTGGGCAATTTGGTGATTTAGCAAGACTCTGTGTCTAAATAAAAATAAAATAAAGACTAGAATTGTAGCTTAGGGGCCCTGAGTTCAACCTCTAGGACCAAACAAAAAAGTCCCCTTTATGGACCTAAATAACAAGAGGAAATTCAAAGGGCTTCACAGTGGCCATTTCTAGGGGATAGGAATCCTAGCCAAAGAATCATGAATCCAGATACTCCATCCTGTAAGTGAAGCCTCCACTAAAGGGGCCCCCAGTTCTACTGAGATGTTACATGTTCAACTTCTCAGGCCCTCTTGGTGCCTTCTCCCATCCATGGAGGACTGAACCCTTCCCACCAATCTATCAGGACTTGTAAGAATTAGACCATGTGTGTTAGGTTACAGTCCAAAAAACTGGAGGGAATTCTGGGTGGAATAAAGTATGAAATTGCAGCCCCAAAGGCTTATTATAAATATGAAGCAGAGATTGTTCCTGGAAGAGTTAAACTAATAGATGACGAAGGTAAACCAGACCCCTGTCATTGGACAAGCACTGCATCCTCCTTGTTCTGCTGACTCAGAGACCTTGAAGTCTTAGGGTTAGTTAGCATGACTCATGCAGGATGTCAATGTAGTTCCTTCCATATCATAGTCTTTAGTGATTGATTGATTGATTGATTGAGCTCAGGACCCTGCACTTGCCAGGCAAGCACTTATTCTACTGAGCCATCTCCCCAGCCCCCACATCATAATCTTGAGATGTCTGTGACACCTTGTTGCTTACTTATTCTATTCCTTACCCATCTTTAGCACTGCTCCCTTCCCTAGTTTTCCCCCACTCTTATATTAGTTACAGACAGAACTATTACTTCATGAGACTGCAATCTCTTTCGAAGATTATGTCATGTCATTCTGAGGGACTCAAGATTTTCTGTGATGGTGTTTTCCTTGTCAGTTGATTGCCACTGCTTATACCCACTGAGTTCCATGAGGCAAAGCCCCCTTCATGTTGGGAATGCCAGGTTCTCTGTGTCATCCTCTCTTGCACATGCAGTGACTCAGACTCAGGCAATCAAACCCTTCTGGTCTAAGGCTAGAAATCAGAGTTTTGACTTGAAAGATCAGGAAGAACACAGGACACAAGTCTGTGAAGGTGGTGGCAGAGGATTTGCTATGCATGCTTCCCAGGGACAACATCCAGAATTTAACCTCATGATGTTGGCCTTGCAAGCAACCACATCACTGCCAGCTGCCAGGCTGGGGGTTTATGCCAAGGGCCAGTCCCATAATACTATTCCATGAGTTGCTCCTGTCCGTTGCTCATATATGAGACCTTGTCTGAGCAGATGGTGTTTTCAATTGAAATGATCACTTTCCTATTTTAAGGCCTTTGCACGTGCCATTGCTCCTACCTGGGGCAGTCATCCACCATCCTTTTCCTGTGTGTGACTTTGTCCAGTTGCCAAGCTTGGTGGATTTCCCTCAGATGCCTGCTCAGATCACAGTGAGTCTGGGACTACAGAGCACCCTACATGCCCTACTGGACTTTGATTATTATTTCATTATTTATTTCTTAATCTCTCCCTAATCTATGGGTTAAACAAGGTTTGAAACTACATTGTATCATCATAGCAGAGCAGTGTTTATGGTAGTGCCCTGCCTATTAATGCTGTTGAATGAATAAATGAATGAATGGAACCATTTCAGACCAAAACAGCCCCCAGGGGACTTCCCACTATTGCTGCCTGCCATCACAGGGCATCTTAAATTTTTGGACTCAGGATTACTACTGTGTTCCAGAAATGTCCCCAATGGTTTTGCATAGTGTTGCTTTCGTTCATATTTCTTGTGTGTGCACAGAATACCAGGCCCCCTGCTTCCTTGTGCCTGCGTTTTAGAGTCAGCATTTCGAGGGGCTTGCTGCACGGCTCTCCCTTCCCTGAGCCCAGTGGTGCAGGCCTCAGGCATTTGGAGGAGCAGGGACCATGGAAGCTCCTTGAATGGGCAGGTTGCCATGACAACTTTTTTAATGGAAAGTTGCCTGATGAACACTGACCACTGAAAGGGACAATTCTCAAAGAACCACCCATTCTTGGATAGTTTGCAATTGCAGTCAAGATAAAAGCCACAAGTGAAAAGGCACTGTATCAAGTAATTGCGTGCGAGCTAGCCTAGCCACAGCGCAAGGCTTGGTCTTTTCATTTCTCTTTCTGTCCGGTTACAGAGCCATAAAGCTGTGCTTTACAGTGTTATAAACCACAGGTCTGGAATGACTGGTTTTGATAATCCCGTCATTTACACAGCACCCAGCATGTACTACGCACCTTAACAGACACTGCTATCCACAAGGTGAGCATTGTTCCTGTCTTACAGGTGAGGACACTGAAGCTCAAAGTGTTTAAGTGTCCAGGGTCATAGCTGGCAATGCAAGGGCAGCATTTTGGGTCATGTTGAGGTCAGAGCAGCAACTTTTTCCTGTGCTTTTGATATTGTGACAGTCAAGAATCACAGCATGTTCAGGAGCAACTTCCCTTAGAAATGAGACCCCAGCCCCACCATCTGATTTCCACAATGTTCTTTTGCAACCTGTTTAGAAAGGAAGTAGACAACTCTTTCCCATCTTGCAAAATGGTGGCGAGAAAACTGAGAAGCCAGACACTAAAGAGAAGAACCCCAAAGCCAAGAAGGCTGCTGCTGCCAGTGGCACTGGTAAAAAGGGTAAGGTGAAGGCAAAAATGTCCAAGAAGGGACAACCCCACTGCAGCCAATATCCAGTTAGAGGAATTGGTAGATACTCCTGATCTGCTGTGTATTCCAGAAAGGCTCTATACAAGAGAAAGTACACAGCTGTTAAATCAAAGGTTGAGAAGAAAAAGGAGAAAGTTTTTGCTGCCATCATAAAACCAGTCAGTGGGGACAAGAATGGTGGTACCTGGGTAGTTAAGCTTCGAAAGATACCTAGATACTACCTCTCTGAAGATGTGCCCCAAAAGCTCTTGAGTCAAAGCAAGAAACCCTTCGGTCGGTATGTGAGGAAACTTCGAGCTAGCATCACTCCTGGCCCTATCCTGATTATCTTCACTGGGTGTCACAGAGGCAAGAGAGTGGTCTTCCTGAAGCAGTTGGCCAGTGGCTTGCTACTTGTGACTGGTTCTCTTAGCCTTAATCATGTTACTCTACAAAGAACACACCAGAAATTTGTCATTGCCACCTCTACAAAAATTGATATCAGCAAAGTGAACATCCCCAAACACCTCACTGTTGCTTACTGCAAGAAGAAGAAGCTGTGGAAACGCAGACACCAGCAGGGTGAGATCTTCAACACTGAGAGAGAGACCAGATTTCAGAGCAACACAAGGTGAATCAGAAATCGGTGGACTGACAGATTTTAGCAAAAATCAAAGCTGTTCCTCAGCCCTGGGGCTACCTGTGATCCATTTTTACTCTGACAAACAGAATTTATCCTCATAAATTAGTATTCTAGATTTCTTACTAAGAAGCTAATTAAATAACTGATACATTAAAAAAAAAAGAAAAGAAATAGTCAAGTGGCTGGTTAATTTAGTAATTCTTTATTCGTTCATAACAACTACAAATGTTTAAGTCAAAAGTATGCACTTTGAATACAAAGTTGGTACACTTGTTGAGTTATAAAAAAATTCTCCCTAGATACTGAGTGTGGTGGTATAAATATGGTTTGTTCCCACCAGAAGTCATATTACGGCTTCATTCCTCAGTGCAGCAGCATTGGGAGGTGCTTGGGTCATGTGCTGGAGGCCATATCGATGCTTTTGCACAGAAATGGGCTGGTGCCTCCGTTCTCTTTCATACATGTCTGTTTGCCCTTCTGCTTTGACTGCCTCCAGCTGAAGCAGCTTGGGGCCCTCATTAGACACAGCCACCTGATCTTGGACTTTGCAGCCTCAGGAGCACATGCCAAAAGAAACTTGTTTTTTTATAAACTGCCCCATCTCCAATATTCTGTGATTGCAGCAGTCCTGTTTCCCCTTTTCTCCTGAAAGCAGTCTTCCCTCTTCAGACCTCTCTGGGACTTCAGCTGTGCCATGCTGAGTTGCGTGGGCTCTTGCCAGCTTTATAAGGGCCTAGTGAGCCACAGTGTACAACATGCCTTGGCATCTGCAGAGTTCCAAGGAGCCCAGAAGAAAATTACACGGACCCTGGATCTGGCTGCTCAGGGTTGAACTCCTGCCCTATCACCTAGTGGCTTAAGGATCTTGGTAAAATTACTTAACCTCTCTGTGCTTCAGTTTCCTCATCTATAACTTATAACTTTAAAAAGCAGCTACTCCATTAGGATCATTGGGAGGAGAAATTTAAATAACCCAGGTAAGGTGCTAGATGTGTTTTAAGTTCCAAATGAATACAAGTCAGCACAGTGTTAGAAGTGGCCATAGTGCTGGTGTCAAGAATGGATCAGTTCTCTCAACCCTACTTTCATCCCACTCCCCTGTATAGTTTTTCCTCCTGATGGATTATTCCTGTAGCCTGAGGTCTCTACTCACAGCTCAAGCTGTCCAATTAGCTCACTGGTACCTGTCTTCCTTCCTTCAAGTCAGTCTTTAAGCATACGTTCATGTCATACGTGACTCAGTCCTTTTTACTCGCTAGATGAAAATGCTTCCGTGGCTCCCCATCATTAGTCCTGGCTAAGCTCTACCCAGACTCCTGTGAAATAGCTCTTACGGTCTCCTTCCATCTAACTCCTGCCTACTGTCTACTCTCCTCACTTTTGCATGTCAGATCCAAAGAATCTAAACTGCGACCCAACCTTTCTCCTTGAAAACAGTCTCCCCCTTCTCTTTCCTGACCAACTCCTATTTGTTTTTAAAGCTGTACTTGTAGGAAGTCTTCCTGGCTGTGCAGAGTCCCCTCCAGTTATAGCTGAAACATTGTATGTGTCTCAAGCTGAGTGCCTGCCACATTCCATTGTAACCATCTTCTTTGCAAGACTGGAGGTTTTGAGAGAAAGTCATAGTTCAGTTCTTGATGATACAATTCCATCATCTGATATTTGCAGTAGATCAAATAATTAGTCATTTTTAGAAGAGTATATGAGATTACCTAACACATGGATAAGAAGAAGGTATCCATGACCTTGAAAAATCTTATTATTGAGAAAGAGACAAGAAGCCCCGATAGACAGGAGCTGGCCTGACCCTCACAGTAGGATGCATGTTCTGCTGCTGAATACGAATAGTTGCACATATTGTAACATCAAACAAGGCTACAGTAATGCTGATGGGGCAAGACAAAACACTTCACAGTCTATCTGAAATCAGACAAACCACAAAAAGTGCAAACCGCTTCCTTTTCTGGCTAGTATGAATGACAGCTGGTGATGTTAGTCCTGAGCTGTGACTGGACACCCAATTACGAAATCACCGCTGTACCAGTGAATCTTGATGATTAACTTGACTGAATTAGGAGATTCCTGGACTGGTGATTGGATTATGAGGGCAAACCCATGGAAGAGTTCATAGCTGAATGCCCTGTGAGAAGGTATGCTGTTGCAGAAAATGGAGTCTGGGGGCGTGATCTTGTTGACTACATCTAAGTCCAGGACCCTTCCTCTGGTTCTCACCCTGCTCTGTGCCTCCTGACACCATGAGTGGAGCAGCGTTCCTCCTTTGTGTGCCTATTCCATGCCTCTCCTTGGAAGCCGACCAACCATGTACTTAAGTCTCTAAAACTGTGGACCAAAAGTCACTTAGGTGGTGGCGATCACTGGATTGCCTCAGTGATGGCGAAGCTGGCTGATCTAACCCTGCATCCTGACAGCACCCGCTCCAGAATCAGCAAACACAAGCCCACATCTCAGCAGGTCTTTGCCTGATACCCTTCTAAGTCCTCTCACTGTCCCCTAACGTGCAAGACCTCTTGCAGCCATAGTGAAAAGGACCAATTCTGTTCTGTCCCAGTGTCCCTGGGGGGAGCTTTGGTTAGGGACATGGACACAACCTAGTTTTGGGAATCCTGAATTGTTTTTAAAGTTAATTTAGAAATAGCTACAGACTAATTGAAGGTGAGAAATACATTTCTAATAGAAAAATACATGGTAGCGTAGACAGTTTTGAACATGATATAGTCAGCCTTCTTTCTCAGTACTTTCTGCATGCAAGGATTCAACCAACTGCAGATCAAAACTATGCTCAAAATTATGTCTGTACTGAACATGTTCAGCAGAGACATTTTCTCCTAGTTATTACCTGAACAATGTAGGATAACAACTGTTTGTTTACCATTTACATTGTGTTAGGTATTGTGAGTCACTTAGAGATTAAAGTATATGGGAAGATTGCACAGGTTGCATAGAAATACAACACCATCTTATATGAAGAATTTGAGCATGTGCAGATTTTGGTATCTACAAGACTACTGGAACTAATCCCTACCATGGGTACTAAGGAACCATACAGGTACTTTCTGGGGAGAGACCTCTGCTTTACCTCTGTGCTATTACTGCTGTTGCTGCTGCTGCTGCTGCTGGTAGTGGTGTGTGTGTGTGTGTGTGTGTGTGCACGTGCACGCATGTATTCATACCTTGGGAGGAGTATGAGGGAACAACATGAAGACTTTGATGTCCTGAGTGTCTGTAGTTGGTTATTCTCATCAGGGAGGAAATGAGCTCAGATTCCTTGAAAGAAAAATGTTACAGTTGGATGATCACATCTGCTTCCAAAGAGGCACACAACAGATGTCATCTGTCCTAGGAGCTGTGCTGTCCAAGCCCTGAGAGTTGTCTGTGGTCATGGGTTTGTGACTGGTCGTGGGTTTACAAGGTCACTTTCAGAAAATTTCTCAGTGATGAGTGAGGCATGGTGCCACATGCCTGTAATCCCAGCATTTGGAAGGCTGAGTCAGAGGGAATCTCCATAAGGCCTAACTGCATACATGTAGGAAGACCCTGTCTCTAAGCAGAAAATGAAGTTCTTAGTGAGATCATCCCAGTCCAGTAGACATCCCTGTGATTCCACTTCTTGCCCTGGACTTGCCTCCCATGGGAAGACCCAGTGGGACACCTAGAAGGTATCACCTGGGACTGAGCAGAACACAGGTTTGAGAGTTGAGTGTGCATCGCAGTCTGTGGTGATTGTATCTTCTCTGACAGTAGTTGGCTAATGGGCTGAATCATTCTGATGGAGTAAGAAAGCCAACAGATGTTGGCTGGGAAGATGATTAATTTTCTTTTCCAAATGTGCAGAGAATCTTTATCAGCAAGATTAAAATTAAGGCAGCTCCTCAGCAACATGGAAGCAGCTGATATGGGCATCAGCAGAAAACCAATATGGGACTCAGGTGATAAAGAGGAAAACAGAAACCTCGAGTCTCCCATCACAAATTCCTCTCCAGAATGAGGCTAGGGCATTGCAATGTTGGCAAAAGTCAGTGACAGCTCAAGAGAGAGACCCAGGTCAGGCCTGAGCTATGAAGAGGTTTCATTTAAGGGCTCCAGCCACATCCTATTCATAGGCCAGCCTGACATCTGCAGCTGCGAAAATTGTCACCCTTCCCCTCTGCCTCTCAGGAAATCAAAACTTCTTTATGACACTTTTTATCAAATTCGTCTTTTGCCATTTCTTCTCTTCTCTTCCTTCCCATTTCAGTTTGGCTCCTGACAAATAAGTGAACTGTTACTCTGTCAGTTATTTATCTGAGTGATTTCTTGATGAAATTGCAAATATAATTGAATTTTCTGAAAACCATGCATTCAAATGAGGCGACAATAGAGGAAACAGCATGATTAAGGAATTGTTATTCGCTCGTTGTACATCATTACCACCCAGAATTCATCACCAGATCGCTCACAGATGGAGTCACTGAACTATGATTATATTTTAGAAAATGAAAGGGGACAAATCTAAAAAGGCAATAAAACAAATTAGAAGCCTTCTTGAGGGACAGGATTATTACTGATTAAGTATATTTGGCATCAAAACTGCACTAGCACTTGACAGTTTAAATTACACATTCGTGCAGTCAACACTTTTGCCAGGCTAAAAATTCTTTGTTATTTTGGTCTTCTAATCACATTCCCCTTCACCCTCCAAATTGACAATTTGAAAGAACATTAGAAATGATCTTTTCTGAAAGAGCATTTGCTCTCAAAATGCATTTACGCTCAGCAGCCATTAAAAGAATATCACCCAGTCACTTAGTTTCTCAATTTAGCCTTAAAACAAAGTTAGGGTATTAGAGGAAGTAGCCTCTCTATTTCAATGTAATGGTCTTTGTCACTGCTTTCAATGTACTGTTTAGTGCTGAAGAATGGGCGAAGGCAGTTTAGAGACATCGGTAGCCAACAGGCACATGACTTCCAGACACTGTTTAAGAGCAGAACCACACTCCTGCCCCCCCCTTGCTTCTCAAAGAATATAAAGCTAATTTTGAGGACACCTCTCATAAACAGTATTTCAGCCTACTAGTAGACAGATAGGAGACTCACTGCCACTGAGCCTTTCCTTCTAGAATCTACCTCTTCACATGAAATCCTCCTCTCGAAAGCAGGTGAGATCTGTTACAGGCATCTGGCCCAGGGAAGGTGGCTAAGACGAGGAACTGTCACTCCCAGGACTACATGAAATTACATGACTCCAATAAGGTACATGATTCATGCTGGAGATTCTTCCTGTTGATTTGATAAAGAAAGCAACCATGGTGAAGGCTGGAGAGATAGCTCAGCGGTCTAAGCACCTGCCTGACAAGCGGAAGGAACCAGGTTCAATCCCCAGGACCACATACCATACCAGTCCTGGTGCTGAGCCAGCCACTGAAGCTGGGTATGGTAATGCACGCCTGTTATCCCAGTGCTGGAGAGGCTGAGACAGGAGGATCACTATGAAGTCCAAGCTGTGTAGTGAGACACTGTACCGAATAAATAAGAGATTAAAAAAAAATTTTTTTAAAGAATCTCACATGGCAGGATGCTGTGGACAGCCCATAGGTGCTGAGGGTGGCACCCATCCAACAATCAGCGATACACAGAAGTCCTCAGTTCTATATAGTTACTAGAAATAAATTCTACCAACATCCCACTTAAAGTTGGGACTAGATTCTCCCCAATTCAAACCTGTCAAATAGAAGACAGACAGGCGAACCAACACTTCTACCACCATCTAGATTGTGGCTGTACCATACTCCTGACCCACAAAAAATTCTGAAATAATCAAGATATATTACTTGTTTGTTATACAGTGTTGAAAACTAATGTAGCTGCTTAGGAAAGCTGGACAACTCTAGACTCTAATCCATTAAAGGAAAATAATGTTTGTTTCTAAAAGAATAATTCATGATTTGTGAAAAAGGGCGACACTCTCCATTTTTAGATGGTCACTTTGTTTCCACACTTAAAATCCATGAGGAAGAAAATTTGTTTTTATAGTTGACTCGGAGAACTGTGTATAATTAATTCAGAGAAGGTGGGAGAAAGGAACAAATTAAATTTTGATATATAGACAAGGAGCTATTTCCAAATTGCAGTGAGCTTGTCTGTTTTCTGTTGCTGGTAGCACAATACCTCAGACAGAGTAGATTACAAAGACGTTTATTCTGGTTCGCAGCTCTGGCCCAGGGGTGAGGACAGTGCCTGCTGGTGGCCTTCTTGCTGCCAGAGGCCTGAAGCAGTTCAGGGTATCACATGGCAAGTCACAAGCAGCACACCAATATGTACAGTTTTGTGTCCTCCGGTTTCTCTGGCTTTCATAAAGCCACCAGGCTTCAGTCACAGAAGCTGTGTGCTGATGACCTGACCCAGTCTCAGTCACCTTCGAAAAGTCCTCCCTCTAAGCCCTGTAGTCAGATTAAGCTCCCACCCTTTTAATATCTGGTGATAAGTATTAAACTCAAAGTTTGGAGGGAACAAACTATATTCAAGTGAAACTTGTAGAACTGAGCTTTTTTCTGAGTCCTGCTAGGCATAAATTAAAATGAAGGACTTAGTTCAAAAGGTCAGAAAACTTCTTTGATGACCCTGAAACAGTATTAAAGTTTACCTGGTAAAATAATGAAATGCTGCCTTGAGATGTATACAGAAAAAATAGGTCTGTGGTTGGAAATGTTTCCAAGTTATGAGTGTTCTAAAATATTTGGAACTCTGACCTATATGATCCTGGAATCCAGGAGCAGCATTCCATGAAAACATAAAGTATTAGTTACCTCAAAACTAGATTATCAGGGCTGGCCAAATAACTCAGTGGATTTAAAGCACCTGCAAGCAGATGCAAGGGTCCAGGGTTTGATCCCTGGGCCTGCCAGGCAGTTGAGACTGGGCATGCTGGCTCACGCCTGTAATCCTAGCTCTTGGGAGGCTGTAAACAGGTGGATCACTATGAGTCCAGTCTAGTAGTGAGACCCTGAACACCTTGTAGACCCTTCCCTAAAATACAAAAAAAAAAAAAAAATGAAAAGTAAGGTTTTTTAAAAAATTAAAATAAAAATAGGTTAGTTTGTCTATTTCTTCATGTTTCTATTGTTTCTTCACTATAAATATAAAAGTGAAAACATTTTTTGTTATTAAAAAGTGAAAGCTATAATGACAATGCTAATATGAGACAAAATATATTCTAAAACAAAAATGTTGTTACAGTTAAAAGGGATACTTTATAGTGATAGAATATCAAAGTAACAGGAAGATATTGCATCATAAACATAGATGCTAACAATAGTACCCCAAAGCACGAAACATAAAATTTATTAAAACAAAAGAGTTAGTTTAAAAATATTTAGGCAGTTTAACACTTTACATTCAATAATTAACAAAACAACTAGATATAATCATGAAAACAGAAGAGTTGAACAGCACTATAACTCAACTAGATCTGACAGACATCTGTAATCTGCCCCACCATAGAACCTCGCATATTCTCTTCAAGTGCATATAGAGCACTATTCAGGACAGGCAGTATGATAGTCCATGAAATAAGCCTCAATAATTTGAAAGGATTGAAGTTATACATAATATACTAGTTGGCCAAAATGAGTAAAACTAGAACTTCTGGGAAACTACAGCTATGTGGGAATTTAAAGACATGCTCATAAATAAGCAATTAGTGAAAGAATTTGCAAGAAAACATTTTGTGATGAATGAAAATGAAGAACCACCATATGAAAATGTGTATAACTAGAGCAGTGCCGTGAGGGAAATTTAGAGCTGGAAGTGCTTTATTAGAAAAGAAGAAAGAATTCAAAACAATAACCGAACTTTCCAGCCTAAGACACTGGAAAAATAATGCACTAAATCTAAAAGAATGCAGACGAAAAGAAATTACAGAGTTCTGTTTAAAAAAAGTGACTAGAAGCTTAGTTGGAAAAGCTAGTGAAGCCTAAAAGCAATTCTTCTTCTTCTTCTTCTTCTTCTTCTTCTTCTTCTTCTTCTTCTTCTTCTTCTTCTTCTTCTTCTTCTTCTTCTTCTTCTTCT
>NW_004524661.1:3766977-3771037 GCF_000260255.1 Octodon degus | reverse complement strand
ATCTCCGCAGCCCAAAAGAAATTATTTTTATAAGAGCAATAAATTAGCAAAGTTTTAGCTAATCTGACCATCAAAATAAGAATTCTTAAAAATACCAAAGCCATGAATGAATGAGGGAACTTTACTAACCTAACAGAAGTTAGTATCATAAGGGAATGCTATGAACAACTGTATAGCAAAAATTAAATAACTTAGATGAAATGGTCACTTTTTTAATGGTCATAGTTTTTGAAAAATATAAACTATAAAAATTGACTCAAGAATAACTAGAAAATCCAAGTAAACATTGAAGAGATTAAATTAGTAACTGAAAATTTTTCAACAAAAACCCAAGCCCAGGGCTGGCCAAAAAGCTCAGCAGATTAAAGCACATGCAAGCAGGCCCAGGGTCCTGGGGTTCGATCCCTAGGCCTGCTGCACCAGCCCCACCCCCTGGGGTGTGCTGAGATGGCAGTTGAGACTGGGTGTGGTGGCACATACCTGTAATCCCAGTTCTTGGGAGGCTGTAAACAGGTGGGTCACTGCGAATCTAGTAGTGAGACCCTGAACACCCTGTACACCCTTCCCTAAAATTAAAAAAAAACCAAAAAACCCAAACCCAGATAGCTTCACTAATGAATTTCTCAAATCATTTAAAGAAAAATTAATACCAATTCTATACAAACTTTTCTAAAACATAGAACGCTTTCCAACTTATTTTATGAGACGAGTTTTATCCTGATACCAAAATCATACAAAGTCATGAAAAAACTAGACCAGTATGACTTATATAGACCCATAAATACCAACAAAATACTAGCAAACTAAATTGGCCAGTATATTAATAAGTTTAACACTATGACTAAATCTTATCTCAAGGATGCAAAATTTGCTTAACATTTGAAAATTGCTACACTGTTCAACAGAAAGAGGATAAAAACCACATGATTATCTTAATAAATATAAAATTTATTTCATGAAGTCCAACATCTTTCACTAATTAAAAAGAAAGAAGCACTCAACAAAGTAGACATAAGTAGATGCATTCTTAACTTGATGAAGGGCACCTATCAGGTACCAATAGATAATGTAAATAACAGTGAAAGATTGGATGTTTGCCCCCTAAGATCAAGAGCAAGAAAAGGATATCTTTCAGAACTTTTATTATACTAGAAGCACCAGCAGGAAATTAATAATTATTAATTAAATTATCTGAGAAAATTAAATAAAAGACATTCAGATGAGAAGAATGAAAACTATTTGTATTTGCAGATAACATTCTTAGTGTATTGGGCACATTCACATTACTACAGTGAAATACACGAGGCAACTAATACAGAAAAAATGCTTCTTAAGCTCAGCCTTGGGGATTCCAAGGCATAAACTGCCTTCAGCTCTGGTGAGAGTGGTCGCAGATGACAATGGCAGGAGCACACTTCAGGGTCGTGATCCAATATTAAGCTGTGAAGCACAGACAAAGAAAGAGATCAAGGTCTCACAAGCCCATTGGAGGCCACAACCCCATGAACCTAAGGTGGTTCCACAGCATGGCACCTAACTGTCCAGAGCACCTCCCAATAGGCCACTCTGGGAACCAAGCCTTTAGCACATGGACCCCGGGAGACACCACTAATCTAGACAGTCCCAAAGAGTCCATTAGTAGAGCTGCAAAACTAATACATGTATTCATCAAGGTTTTAGGATATGCATCCGACATACGAATTTCTGTTGTACTCCTACTACTTTGTAGTATAAATAATGCAGAATGAAAAATTTAAAAGCCACTTATAATAAAACAGAAACAGAGTGTTGTGAATAATTTTAGTGGAAAATACTAAATTTGTACTTGATTAAAAAAATTAAAGACATAGGACCTGGGGTGGTGTAGCTCAGTGGTAGAGTAGCTGCATAGCATACATAAGGACCTGGGTTCAATTTGTGGCAGGAGAGTGGGAGAGAGAGACAGAGGCAGAGAGACAGATAGAGGAAGAAGGAAGAAGGAAGGAAGAAGAAGGGAGGAGGGAGGAGGGAGGAGGAGGAGGAGGGAGGAGAAGAAAAGACCTTAATAAATGCAGGCATTCATGTTCATAATGAGAAGGCAATAGTTAAGATGGCATTACATTAATAATGTAATTTACAAGTTGATTTACAGAATTAGTTTACAGATTTACTACAGCATGTATCATGGGCCCCACCCCCAGTTATTTAAGGTGATTTAGAGACTTAATGCAATCTTTGTGAAAACCCCATGAGCCATGTCAAAAGCAGAACTGGAAAGGCTGTTGCTGGAATTCGGATGGATTACAAGGGGTTCAGAGGTTGGAGACCTGATCCCAAAAGAAGCAGTGTGGAGGAGTTGCAGGCTTCGAAGGGGCAGCCAGGCCGTGGGATTCCATCCTCATGAAGTATTCGAGTGGCTTCCCTGATAGCTGGCTGTCACAGAGGCACCCTGGTGCCGCCCACTGCTCTCGCAATGGGCCCTTTGGAAGGCACCTGCTCCTTTCACTTTTCAAGAACAGCCCTGGCCAGAAGCTAGACAGGTGCCAGCGCCATGCCCTGGGACCTCCAGAACTGTAAGCCAAGATAAATGGTTGGGGTTTTTTGTTTGTTTGTTTTGTTTTTTTAAAAATTTTTTTATTTTAGGGAAAGGTCTACAGGGCATTCAGGGTCTCACTACTTAATCGGACTCATAGTGATCCGTCTGTTTACAGCCTCCCAAGGGCTGGGATTACAGCTGCGCACCACCATGCTCAATCTCAGTTGCCAGCTCAGCATGCCCCCAGGGCAGGGCTGGCACGGCAGGCCCAGGGATCAAACCCCTGATCCCTGTGCCTGCTGGCAGGTGCTCTAATCTGCTGAGCTATTTGGCCGGCCCAAACCTTTATCTTTATAAATTACCCTGTCTCAGGTATCCTGTTGTAGAAATAAAAATGTAACACTCCAAAAACCAAAATAATCTTGACAAAGAACAAAGCTGGACAAACGCTACATCATACGTCCTGATTTCAAGCCACAGGGCAAAGCCACAGTAATGAAATCACAGACTGAAGGTGGTATATTTGTCAGTGCTTCACAATAGTGCCATCAGGTGGAATCGTTGTTCTGGTGTTTCAGATGTAGAGCCCACGCTGAAAGTATGGGGAGTTACTCAGAGTCAGAGGGCTGAACAGCTACAAATAAGGATATACATTCAGCTGTACCCATAGGCCTGGGAGACTCAACACCCTAAAAACCAAGTGGACTCAGCTGAGTCTACATTCCACCCCCACCTCCCTGCACAGACCTGATTCAGCCACCTAGAAGGCCACGCCATGTGGTAGTCACATTTGTGGAGGTGTTCATTCATTGGAACCTGTCTTTTCTTGCCTCTGTCCTCCTGGCTTGGGTGGGGTCCACAGATGGCCAGGAGGCAAGCCCCAGGGCTTATTAGAATCACCGCTGCCACTGCCTGTGCGTCAGAAGGGCTGTGTACACGAGCTCTGCCCTCCTGGTGACCTGTCCTGTGGTCTTGCAATTACCAGGCAACAGGAGTGGCTGGTGTGAGCTGTAAGCACCTCTGAAAACAGAGGCAGCCAGCCGGAGTGGCCGAGCTAAAGCCTACGGCACGGGGGTGGGGAAGACGGGAGTGAAAATGTTCTGCAGAGCGAGCCCTCACTGTAGATCTGACACAATCATTAGTTCTCATCAGTCTGCGGACGTAATTCTGTAAATTTGGGGGCGGGAGGATAAAAACCAGCGACTAGCCACTAGCCAGAGGCTATAAATCACTCCCAGCCCTGCTGCTTCCCCTGCTCCTGCCTCTGCTGCCTTCTTCAGAGGAAATGCAGCCTTTTCAAGCATTTATTTCTGAAAGAAGTTTTTCCATCCAGGAACTCCAAGGGAACTGAGAGCCCTGGGCCTCCACAGCTGCATCATGCAACAACTGTTTTGTTTTGTTTTCTGAACACTTACTGTGTATCAGCCGCTGTGCTAGTTTCTGAGAACACTGCAGTGATAGAAATATAGGTGTGCCTTACCGGGAGCAGAGGCTCTGACAAGCAGGAAGGAGACAGGAGCAGGTGCGGGGGTGCGGGCGGGGGGC
>NW_004524661.1:3714452-3766805 GCF_000260255.1 Octodon degus | reverse complement strand
AGACGGGGGCAGGGGTAGGGGCGTGGGGAGGGGCAGGGGCACAGAGAGGGGCAGGAGCACAGAGGGCAGCAGGAGCGCAGAGGGCAGCAGGCGCAGGGGCGCAGAGGGGGGCAGGTGAGGACCAGGAGGAGAGTGAGGTCCCTGAGCGGGGGTCCTCACAATGAGGGAGGTAACAGCAATGAGATCACACGGTAGGCATCTTATAGATGAAGTACAGAAATGTGGAAGAGAGCTGTGCCCTTTCCATTAAGAACTATGTACTCTGACAGAAACTGGGTTTGTGTCCTTGGAATGTTTCAGAAATGTGGCCTCTTGGAATTATAAATTAACTTTTTCACTCTAATAGAAAGTGTTTGAGCCATCAATTTTGAGATCAGATTCTAGTTGAAATCTTACTATATTTTAATAAGTATTGGAATCTATAAAAATTAAAATTGGTTTCATTTATATGTTTAGTGCATTAGATTTATAGTAGTTACTTAAATATTTGAGACCTTTGTTGGACAATTGAAGCACTTAAAAAAGAATTCAAATATTTTAAGTTTCTAAATGCAGTTTACAATGTATACAGCAATTTAATTAGACACATTTGTAAATGAGTTGAAACATTTAGCAAAGTTCCCCTTAAAAGTAATTGTTAAAATTTGTTAAGCTTATAAATAAATAATATGATTTGTAAGCTGAATTTCAAAATCTGTGAGGAAGAGTGGGTTGGTATGAATTTGCAACTTAATCAATTGAATATTAATTTTAAAAAACACGGAAACCTTTGATTAATGTTTTTAGTGCCCAAGAGCTGCCCTTAAATTAATTGCTTTTTATTTAAAAGCATAGGATACATTGAAAAAATTAACCAGTGTGGGAATAAAAGGTGAAGCCCCGTGACCCATTTCCCAGGAGTAACCACTATGAGTCTCTTGTGTATCCTCCCAGAAATAATTTTATACATACATTATAACCTATTCCTTGCCCCAGTTTTACACAGAGGCTTGTTCCATACCTAACACTCTGCTGCTGTTTCAGTTAATAAGATATCTTAACAACACACTGATGTCTCAAAAAATACTAAAAATCCCTTTTGGAACTCTTCACCTCCTTATGGGCATATGGCCTCATCCCTTATTCCAAGTCATCTTAGACTTCTCTCAAGAGTTGCTACTTTTGGGATTGGCAAGATAACTCAGCAGTCTAAAGTGCCTGCTTAGGCAAGCTTAGGCAAGTGCAGGGACTGCAGTTCAATCCCCAGCACCACATGCCACACCAGCCCTGTCCCTGGGGCAGGCTTAGCCAGCCACAAAAAAAAAAGAAAAGAAAAGAAAAGAAAAGAAAGAGAGAGAGAGAGAGAGAGAGAGAGAGAGAGAGAGAGAGAGAGAGAGTTGCTACTGTCATTTTTCTTACCTCTCCCTTCCCCCCACCCCATGTGCAATATGTCACTCACTAATAGTGACACCAACGATGGCAAGAATGACTTCCATATCCCCAGCACTCTGTTCCTCCATTCTCATTTTTTTGATTTACTACTTTGGACACTTTGCCTGCCTTCCCTACCCACTCCCTCCATGGGTTCCTGCTTCTCTGTCACCTGCTTTTACCTCATCTTACTAGATGTTACATCTAAGGTACTGCGTAACTTGGTTCTCAGTTGTCTTCTTCTCAGAGCATTTTGCTACCATTTCTGCCTTCCATCTGGGGGCTCGAGTTCCCACTATATGCCCCAAAAGGTGCAGCTCCAGCCCAGATGGCTCCTGCGGCACCTGGATTGCTGTTGACAACATCTACTCTAGGGTATTGCAAAGGCAGGAGCAGCTGTTGAGGTTAGTACAAAATGAAAATGCAAGTTGTTATATCAAGGATTTCAAGATGTGTCAGAAGAGCATTGGATCCCTGTGGAACTACATGAGTTTCTCACCTGTGAGGCTGACCCTGCTCAAAGGCATCATATCATACCCAACAAGTCCAAAGGGAAAACATGCATGTTCCATCAAATCTGATTTTTCTTGTTTTCCTGTCTCAGTGAATGACACTACCTCTCTTTAGTTAAGCCTAGATCCTGGAATCATCCTTGGTACCTTCTCTCTCTTAGGATGTCTCCATCCAGTGCCCCACCAAGCCTCCATGTAGACTGTATTCCCGAGTATCCCTCCACTGTACCACATTGGTTATCCTACCCCCTGCCCAGCCTGGGCAGCATTAACAATTACCTGGCCTGTCACCAGTAGCTGTTTCTCAGAGCCTCACCAACACCGCCTTTCTTCCCACATCTAGTAAGATCCTCTCTAATTCTGTATTTCACACTGTGGCCAGAGAGCTTCATTATTTTATTGTATTTTTTGAGATGAGGTTTTGCTACATTGTCCAGATTGGCCTTGAGCTCCTGAACTCAGTGGATTCTCCAGCCAGCGGTCCACAACCATGCCTGGCAATTTTCCCAGCACAGAATATGACAATTGCCCACTCCATCCCCTGCTTCTTTCCCTCACCTAAAACTCTTCAGTGGTTCCCCACTGGAAGTTTCTTCCCTCTCTAAACTTCTATCATTTTTCTTTTGACTTCATGAAAACTATTTTGGGTATCTAGATACTTTTGTGTTTGACCAATGGTACTTGTCAAAACTTTATTTTGTGACTTTTGAGATTGGTGTTCTTAGATTTCTCCCTATTCCAGTGTTACAAAGGTGCCCATCAGCAGCCATGTAAAAGTTTGCATAATCATGACTGGTGGTGAAGTTGCGACTTCATTTTCTTCCAATACCTAGTCAGCTGTCCAGAGAGTGTCCCTTGTCTAAGCCACTGTTCCCTCTCTGCATTACAAAGCCACCTTTGACACTGGTTCCCATTTATACTGAGGTATATTTCTGGCTTTTCCATTCTGTTCCATTGATCTCTCTTTCCTTGGTTACAAGTTTTCTGACTTGATTCAAGGATAAAACGTAGACTCCTGGGGAATAAATGTCCTTCAGTTAATCCTCCATAAACAGCAATTCCTTCAACACAGGCTTGACCTTCTTTCTTAATAAGAGATGGGGATAACAGAAGTTCAAGCCTGTATTTTCCGGTGAGGTCCAGAACAACATTGTTCTGCACTATTGATTGAGGGCAGACTTATCAGCCAAGCAGATGGGAAAATTTGATATCCTTTTGTGGAAATTGAAGAGCCAATCAGACACTGCCCCATCCCTACAGGGCTAGTGGAGAGACTGAATTCCAGTACTTTCTCACACCTCTGGCCTTTCACTTGGCTCATCTCTCTCTCTCTCTCTCTCTCTCTCTCTCTCTCTCTCTCTCCCTCCCTCCCACCTTTCTTCTATTGAACCATCCTATGGATTGCAAGCACTCATCAGATTGCTATTAGTAGAAATAATATTTGTAACACTTAATACTAGCCCTAGTAGTAAGGTTTGGCTATTAATTTGTTCATAATTAGAATTTGCTAAGCAGAATAGTAGGACGATGTAAGGCCATGAGCAATTATGAGGCTAGCTCAGTGCTTCCTTGTTCAGAAGACAGGGCCTGTCCTGTGCATCTCCCCAGCTACCCAGGGGTCCCATCAGCCCTGGCCCTGAGCACACGCATGCACATGGCTAAAACCCCATACATAATTGTTCCTGTGCCCTCTTTCCATCCCAGACATCCATGGGCTCCTCAAGGGCAGGCTTCCTCTCTCAGAAATATTACCTGCACCTTGAACACATCCTCCGTCAGGCTCTCAAGACATATGTGTGATGGAAGTGTTCATTCATTTTTGTACAAAAGAAATCAATGCATATTGTTGAAAATCCAAATAGCAGGATTGCTCTGACTAACCCCATTCTTAGTCCCCACGCATTTTCCAAACAAAACCACTATGTTTGATAAGTATCTTGGTTAATGTCTTCAGGAGAGTTAGCCAGCCTTTCCACCAGGAGTGGCTGACTCCTCTGCCTGCCTGCCTGCCTGCCTGCCTCCCTCCCTCCCTCCCTCCTTCCTTCCCTCTCTCCTTCCCTCCCTCCCTCCGTGTGTGTGTGTGTGTGTGTGTGTGTGTGTCTCCCTCTCTCCCTCTCTGTCCCATTGTGTGTGTCTGTAATTTGAGATTGAACAGTTTTTGCACTTACCTACATGCCCAGCCTTTCTTGTTTATTTTTTTATTTTAAGACAGACTATAAGTCATGAAATTGCCTAGGCTGGAACTGAACTTGTGATCCTTTACCTCAGCCTTCCACAGTACTGAGATTATTGATGTATGCCACCATAGCTAGCTCCAGCTATCGTTTTTAGATGATGGAATACTTTAGTCTGATTCTGCTTTTACAGCTCAGGGTTAGTGGAACACTTGGGGAGGCAGGTGGCCCCAGTTAGTAGGGGTTGACAGGAGCAGAAGTCCACACCAATCAGAAAGCTCCATAGCTCAGTGTTCTGCCAGACTGGGTGGCCTATGGCTTAGAAGAGTCAGGAAGCAGCAAGCCGGGCCCTCACTGCTCACTGTGGACACAGGGCTCCTGGCTTCTCCCCATCCCCTGCCCCTTCCCTGTTGGTGCTTCTACCTCTGGATCCTTTCTTTCTCCAGAACCCACTCATTCATCACCTTTTGATGAGCTCTGCCAGGCAGGCCATGTCAGGAAATTTCTTGGTGTTCATTTTAATAAAACTTAATTATTAAGACAGCCTCACAAGTCATAATGCATTTAGTGGCTCATTTTTCTCTTCTCTGTTGGAGGCCTCCTGGCAGCCCTGTGGGAGGGGTAGAAAGAATGGCCAGGAGGTAGCCAAGCTCTCTCTGGTGTCTGTGGGAGCTGGGCTGGGGCAAGCAGCCCTGACCCTTTCCCAGCCACCAGCCTCACTTGTTCTTGGCACCCAAGGGCTGGAACAAAAAGTGTACCAAATGTGGATCCAGGACACCTAGCCAAGTCCCTCCTCTGCAGCAAGCCATCAGTAAATCTTGAGGAAGCAACACAGCTTCTTTGAGCCTCAGCTTTCTCTTCTGCAAAATGGAAATAGCTTCTGCTCAAATCTGGTGGAGTAATTTTAAGAACTGGAAGACAATCTTGACCTGAGAGTCCTCTTCAGTGGACTGAGGGAGGTAGGATGGATACACGCCGTGGTGGCACCTGTTGCCACAGGCCTGAGTCTACTGTCCTGGGGGAAGAAATGGGGTGAATCTGAGATACCCCAATAATCATAATAAGTAATAACTTTATTAATTGTTTTGCTCTGTGCCAAAGGCTTTATTGTGCTCTTGCAGTAAATGTCGCAACTGCCCTTGTTGTCACCAGGGTTATAAAATAGATAGTATTGTTATTTCATAGATAAGAAACCTGAGGCATAGTTAGGGAAAAGGAATGTGTCCAAAATGATGGAGCTACATGATGATGGAGCCAGGGTTTGAATGTCGCCAGCTCCAGGATCACCTTTAAAAAAACACAAAAAGGGGGCTGGAGAGATGGCTCAGTGGTCTAAAGCACCTACTTGAAACAAGCTTGGCAAAGCACAGGGACTGCGGTTCAATCCCCAGCACCACATGCCAGCCAGCCCCACCCCCTGGTGGGCTGAGCTGGCCACACACACAATAAATAAATGTAATAAATAAAAATAAATAAATAATTAAAAAAAAAAAAAACACAAAAAGCTGAGATAGCCTTAGGAGGAATCAGGCAAGGTCCAGGAGTTTTTCAATTGAGGACAAACTCGTCCTGAATCAAGAGCGATGCAGTGGTAGCACTGAGCACCAGGGCTCTGGGAAGCTTGATGTGGTGGACTCCAGCACCATTTGTGCTCCGGGCGAGGCCACACCCGAGACCATAGCACTCTTGCCACTTCATGCCCCAGCCCCATGATGGCAGTGTGGTCCTGAAGTCTTTGCCAGTGCTCCGCCCTTGATACCATGTCAGGAGTTGAGGGGGAGACAGGGTAGCCCTGGTGACTTAAGGGCTAGGGTATGGGATGCTAATTTGGAAAATAATTAGTATTAGGTCCAGAAGGAGAGAGGTCTGTGTTTATTGAGCACCTATTAAGTGCCAGAGACCCTGTCCTGTAGAGATCATGTACATCATTTCTGATTGTCACAGACTCCTGGGGGGTTGGTAATGGCCTCTCTATTCTGCTGATGAAGAAACTGGGCCTCAGAGAGCAAAAGTGATTTGCCAAGGTCATGCAATCAGGTAAACAGCCATGTGGGAAGTCAGACCCAAGTGTGAAAAACCTTGAAGCTTTTCTACTTCTTTGTTCTGCTTCTGCCTGTGTCACACCATTCCCCACACCTGAATGCCACCTAACACTGACCTCCTACTACATGCTGGCCCCTGAAGTCCATGTGACTAGGTCACCCCTGGCTAGTCTGCTCACTGCTCTGCAGAAGGGCTGGCCCTGCTGTACCAAGCCTCCCTGAGTCCGACCTCAAGCCCTTGGCGAGGCCATACCCCACGCAGTTGTCCCACAGCTACATAGACAGCTTTTCTTAGGCTCTTCTAAGTTAAGAACTCTTAGTGCTGGTAAGACAAGGAAATAGAGGAGATAAAAATAACAAAACAAAAGGAGAAAATCACAAAGTTACAAGAAGTCTCAAAATAGCATTGTTGTCTTCTGGGCACTTACACAACTGTGTCTTGCGAGGTGTTCTGATCTGCAGAGTTGGGAGGACCCTAAAATGTCAGATCAAGCTCTGTTTAGCTCACTTCCATTTTCTCCTCTCCTTTCCCACTACGTCCTGATAACTGACCCAGTTTTGCTCCGGAATCCACCCCTTAGGGAATCTGACCTGTACCGTGCTCAAGATCAAATACCTAAATGATCCAGTATTTCCCTGCTGGTGGTAAACTGAGGGATGGAAAGTTTCCTGTGTCCCTGGAAAGGGCCAGGGACAATCTCATGATTTTGGGGATCTTTTTGGTTTAAATTTGTTTTAAATTTGAAGATTCAAATTATTGGAAGTTCCTATCTCTAATTCATGACAATAACAGACAGTGAAATATTAAAGTGTCAAGGTACCCTCTCAATTCCAGCAGAAACTAACGGATTCTGATTCTCTGTGCTTTGACCTAATGCTTTTGGTCTCCTGCATTAGACTGTAGACTTCTCGTTAGTTCCAGCTTGGGCTTTTCTCCATTTCAAGCTCATTAGTTGAAGGAATATTGTTGGCAATCATGAGATGACCTGAAACAAGTCTTAGTTAGCTTTTAAAACAGACATGCTGTAATTTATCTTCAATTTTGACCTTCCAGTCATAGCTGGTATCAAAGTTACGATCTTACAGTACTGAGATGACTCATTGAGATGATTATTAGCTCAAAATTGGGATTGTGAAGGCAAGTTTTGCTAAATAAAATTAGCTGTTTCTGCTGACTTCTGCTTTGCAAATCAGTTCTCGGGGAGAAGCATTGTTAACCCACAAGTTAACACATTGCTCTCTACTGTATGGAGAAAAGGCTCACATTTCTCACACTTAGAAAAAATGAAAATATCCTCACATGTCCTAGCAGTAATGCTCAACACAAATTACAAAGCACAAAGATAGTTTTTATATGTAAAATATTTATCATGAATGATCTTTAAACAACACCCAGAACATGCCCTAATGTAAACTGTAGGCAATAATGACATGTCATCATAGTAGAAAAATTATGACAGATGTATTTCTCAGGTTGAGGGGTGTTGATAGTGAGCAAGATTGTACCTGTGGGGCACAGATTGCATAGGGAACTCTCTATACTTTTTACTCAGTCTTTTTGTGAATCTAAAGCTGCTCAATAAAATAAAATAATAAGGCAACATAGCATCATAACATCAGCCTTACAATGCAGAGATGAAGATGTGTCTTATAATTTCCTGGACCTAGAAATGCACTGAGATTCTATCTATCTATCTATCTATCTATCTATCTATCTATCTATCTATATCAGAAAATAAATATTTATTTCTAAGAGCCAAAGATATAGCTGCCTCCTCCTAATGGAGTTTACTTTATGGTTTTACTCTTAACTGTGTACTTGATAGCTTGATTGGGAGCCATTCCTAGCTAGGGGGGGTCCCTGCTGCTTCTCTGAATATTATCTGTGAGTGCTGCCTTCTACTGGCCAAGGAGAGAGACAGCAATGAATCCAGCACAGCCTGTCTTCAGGGTTCAACTATTCCCGGTCTGTACAAGAATTCTTGGCCTAGAATATGACACAAACTCCCACAGAGATGCATCTGAGGAGAACAGGAAGGAGTCACCTTGTAACTGCATTGGAAGTCATCAGGGGAGGTGAGATGCTGAGGTGGACTTGGGATCCTCAGGCATCCTGGGAATCTTAGAGCAAGAGTACACCAGGGCAGTTGCTTGTGAGCAGGGAGAAAGATAATGGGGACCACATGATAGAAGTCCTGCTGAGCCAGGTAATCTGAGGCCTTATCCAGGTAGGCTTTGTGATAGCTGGATTCATTAGATATCTTTTTCTTAGTTATCACATTATTGTCATAAAGTCATGGGCAGAAAGATATCACAGACAGAAGGAAGGGGTACAAGTTCCTTTAACTTGGTTCTTTTAATGGACTAAGAGACTAAGCAACACTAAGTTTTCCTAACTAAGCTTCAGGAGGGCACCTGCTGCTCAGGAGAGTCCTGAGGAGGCTATGAGACTCTCAGTCTTACAAGAACTTCCCTCTACCGTTCACACCAAGATATCTTAACCCTCAAGTTGGCCCTGGAGACTGAGCTCAGCCCCTGCTTGAAAGTTCACCGGGGAACTGTAGGATTCCAAGGTCAGTTCTCATGATCAGGTTCCCAGGGAAACCATCACCCTACTAACTAGTGTCCCACTGTAAGAACAATTGTCTGCTCATCTAAGTTTCTATGTGAGGATCTTGGCATTTGGGTTCCTTTTAAGTAGGACACATTTGTAAGCTGTAAAATTATCTTTAAAAAAAGGTTTCTTGTGTGGTGTTAGCTTTCAAGATTATAGTACAGTGCAATGTTTGAGGTGCTTAGGGTGAATAAAAATGACAAAGATAGCTTAATACTTCAAAGAAAAGAAGCACCAATGTGGATCTCAATGTGGCTCTCCATGCTGTTAATGAAAAGGAAAAGAAAAGAAAGGGTTAGTGGTATTTTCAGGACATTTGCTCTCAGCTGTTTTCATCCTGTTTTCTTTGGACTATGAAAAGTAGGAATTAAAGTACCCTGCCAGGGAGGCATCAAAGTGGAGGAATCCACAATGGTGTGGTGTTGTCAGACAGCAGGCAGTCTTTCAGAGCAGCCTTTTCCTCCTTTCCTCTTTCTCTCCCTCCCTCCTTCCCTTCATTTTTCCTTCCCTTCCTCCATCCTTCCCTCCCTCCATCCTTCCCTCCTTTCCCCTACCTCCCTTCTTCCCTCCCTTCTGCCTGCCTGCCTTTCTCCCTCCCTCTCTCTCTCCCTCCCTCCTGGCTAAGAGAACCTGGGAACTTGGGAACTTGTTGCCTGAGGGCATTTTGAAGAACTGTGAAGACAAAGGTGATCTGCCTCTTATATAGCAAAAGACAGCTTGTTTTGGATAAGAAAAAGCAAAACTAAAAGAATATTAAAAAATAAAAAAAATAAAAGAATATCAGATTGAGTGGGGACTGGCAGGAAACACTTTAAGCAGTTGAATGAGTGGTTACAAGCCCTGACATGAAGACCCCCCCACCCTTTTTCATAGGACCTAGAAAAACTCCCATTGATCAATTCCTTTGAGATATGAAGACTTCCCCGTATTAGAAATGGAAGCATCATGCAATATATTCTAAGGCTGTTCTTAGTGTTACTTTTTGAGGGTGATGTCTCATTGCTTTGCCTCCTTGCAGGCTCTGGATCTTTGGTTGTGATAGATTGATAGGCCCATTAATGATTGTGGGACTTCTACTACAGTGTGGGGGGACATTCACTGCAGTGTATGCTTTCATATTCAACTTCCCAACCTTCTGAATCTATTAAACAGTATTCCTCTTGATATTCAAATACTATCTGCATAATTGATAAGTCAAAACTTATTAAAAATTGAGCTGCTTAGAAGTTCCTAAACGTGGGGCCAGGGATACAGCTCAGCGTCACAGCACCTACCTAGCAAGCACAAGGTCCTGAGCTCAATTTCCAGTACCCCACCCCCCAAAATATTCCTAAACCTATAAGCATTGGTTGCAAAAGTATTTAACCACACTTTCCAATGCTTTCAATTAAAATCATAAGTTTAATGTGTCATATTCTTTTAAGTACTTCTAATACCCTCAAAAAATAGCCAAATGTAGACAAAACATCACAATTATTGAAAAATACACATCCTCACTGATTATAAAAGTAGGAATATTATAAATATATATGATTTTCTCATCAATTTTACATGGTATAATATTTTCTCAGTTATGTTCTTAGAGTCAGTATGATAATTTCTTAGGATTGTGACATCAAATCATACAGCCTTTGCTAGGAATATAGAGTTCTCCCAAAACCAAAAGGTGTATTATCCCAGTCCAGTAGGTTCGGAGTTACTTATTCTTATTTGAGGGCCCAGTAGAGGACCTCCCAACATTAGTGTACGTAAGGCTAAAGGTGGCCTGACTAACAGTACATATACCCCTTTAATGTAGGTCTTGTTCTTGGTGACCAGAAGAGCAAGTTTTGCTTCTGAGGGGATGAGGAATTTGACTCTACAGTTCGCTGTCCCTGTGAGCAGGTCTGGCTAAGGCCCGGGCCATGTGTTCGATTTATTCTTTATGTATGGTCACACAGCACTACTAATTTCTGGTTTTCCCAAAATTATATTACATGCAGTCAAAAATGCACTCTTCCATCCTTACAGGGAGAGAGAATATGGCCTACATGTTCTTAACAAACCAATAAACATTTAATAGAAGAAATAACACTCATTTATGATGCAAGTTTCCTATTAAAAATACAAAAAGCGGATTCCATCATGTTCATCACATATATCAACTGTTCTCTTTGGAGCTCATTAGGAACCCACGGCCACTTACAGACTACATGTGTTAGAACTGATGAAGTGATCAATCTTATTGGATACTCCAGTTACCAGAGCGTGACCAAGGAAAGCCTGGCCAGCCCAGACTCTGTGCCTTCTCTGTTGTCTGTGCTCTGTGATACTCTAAGGAGCACACTTGATTTCTGAGCACAACAAAACTTTCAAACCCAATCAGCTTTTACTTTAGTTAAGTCCATTTTATTTCCTTAAACAGAAAAGATTAGCAGAAGTCTGGGCATTAGGGGGCAGGGGCTCATGAGAACTAGTACTGAGTGTAAATGCTATTGCAGCTGTGGCCACAGGCAGTGACAGAGTGGGGAAAATAATTGGAGACTTTGTATTAGTGTCTCCAACTTTACCTTTGTTCTATAATATTGTTCTAATACAAAGTTTCAAACAGATTTTAAACTTCTTGTTCAATTACTATTTTAACTGCTCATACAAGTTGTTTATTATACCTTACTTTTGTAGTTTATAATTATAAAATAAATATGTATACTGTTAAATTTTTCAGCACAGCAGAGAAGCAGAAGTAAAAGAAAGAGAGGAGGGGGCCTTTATTGCCTTTGAGGAAGACATGGAGAGGATCCGAGGGAGATAGTGGGGATCCTCTGACCTGAGAAAGGAAGACTGAGATTTTATGGAACTTTGTTAGGGGCAGAGCTTGAGGGGCTGGTTCAGTGACACATAAGGAGCTGACTGGGGTTTCTCTTGTGGCACGGGAAGGGTGAAAGGAAGTTGTATCCAGGACTCAGGGTGGGGATGGAGGAAGAAGTGGTCTTTGGGAAGATAAGCTGTTGTTTTGGGATTCAGCCACATTGAATCAGAGCCATGATAACTTAGCACTTTGTACTGGCGCTGGAACCTATCATATACATTACCTGTTTTTTTAATTCATCCTCTGTCAACTGGCTGAGAGTTATAAAGGTAAATTCAGGTTTTCCTTACTGGAAGGTCTACATCTAACTACATCTAAAAGGGTTTATTGCTTTGAGACTTATAATGACAGACAATAGCCCACCTACCTTTTATAACGATAGCTGTTTATAGTTTATTTATACTGATGAAAGCTCTGTTCAGTAGTGAAGTCTTTCCTAAGTATTCCATATTGTCATATCAGGACTAAAATTGTGACTACGTCTGAGCCCTTATTGCTAAGTCTGCACTTTGTTTAGGTATGAAGTGAATTCTTTGGCTCCCTGGCCTTGTTGACTAGTCATGTGTTTTGCTTTCCTCTAAGATGATTAACAGGAGGCTGGCTCTGGTGACAGGGTGTTTCACAATCTCCATTTTGTGCCAAGAACGTTGCATTGGCATTTCCTCTAGTGTGGAATGGCAGGTCACTTGTGAACGTTGGAGATACGGTTCTGTTCGAAACACCTGTTAGCAAGAGAGGATTTCTGCTGGGAAGCTACTTTAAGAAAAAATCCAACATCAAGGTAGAACGCGACAGTGTTATTTATCGTCTCCCAGTGGTATGGTTGGTATCTGGGATGTCTTCGAAGGGCTCATGTGTCCGAGGCTTGGTGCTTAATCTCTGACTCCTCTGGGGGGTGATGGAACCTTTAAGGGGTGGAACCTAGAGGGAGGAAGTTAGGCAACTGGGGGAGTGTCCTGACAGGGATAGGGGATCATAGGACTCTGGTCCCTGAAGCTAGCTCTCTCGCTCTCTTTCTCTCTCTTTCTGTCTCTGTCTCTGTCTCTCCCTGTGTGTCTCTCTCTCTGTCTGTCTGTCTCTCCCTTCTCTCTCTCTCTCCTTCCCTCCCTTCCTCCCTCTTCTGACTGCCATGAAAAACAGGAAGCTGCATGTCAGCAGGATTTGCCAAAGGAGACAACAGGGAGGCACTCACCTCTGGAGCATCCACTGACCTGCTGTGTGGCAGTATGCTGCTGTCACTGTGGTGCCCTGCTGGTCATTCAGATTAGCAGGAACCCCACCAGGACTGACAGACTCATGCATCTAAACCGCTCCTTCCACACACACTCATCCTCTCCTGCCCTGTCCTCCACCGTCCCTGTGGCCTTTTGAAGGTAAACCCATGAAGTTTTTTTACCTCAGATCCCCAGGGGTTGTAGCAGCCAACATGAGTCACCTCACAAATATAGTAGTTTCCTCCAGGGGGAGGCGGTGGGTGGAAGCATTTGTAGAGCTCACTCTGCTTTAATAGATCATTTAGAGCATGCCATACATCAGAGAGTGAAAGCAAGCCAAGCAGGCACATGGCCTCCTCCTGGACCCTGGGCTAGTGACTTCCAGCCAGCATGCCTCAATGTCACGTGTGCTGGGGAAGGTGGGCAGGAGCCTGGAGGTCACCTGGGTTCTTGCCACTGCTCTATCCAGCTCCTCTGCAAGGCTGTGTCCCTGGCTGTCCTCGCTTCCCTCCTTTGTCCCTCTTCCTTTCATTCCGCCTCGGCGTTGTTTCCATCCACCTGTTCTTCCTTTTCCTTCTACGAGTTTCTTCCTCTTCTACTCTCAGTATGTCTTCCTCTCTACCTTTCTCTCATGCTGTTTTTTGCTTCTTCTCTTTCCTAATCTGTCCTCCTCTCTCTCTCCCTCTCCTCTCCCCTTCTCCTCCTCCCTGATAGCCTCTCTCAGTTGCACTTCCCTTTATCTTGTCTCTCATGCCCTTCATCATGCCACTGTCCCTCTGTGTCTGTTCCTCTGTCCTCCAGAAAGAGGAACAGTCTCCAAGACTATTCTGGCAACTCACCATCCTTCCTCCACTGGCCACCCTCCCCTCCTCTACAGCACACCTGGGCCTGGGCCTGGGCCGAGCTGGACTCCCGCCTGGCCCTGCCGGGGCTCTGGGGTTGGATCTGAACAAGAATCCTGTCTGCCTTCCAGTTGGAGGACTTATTCATTCCCTTGTCCCACCTCTTCTTCCACATCTTACACTCAAACCCACAAAGCCTCATTCCAGGCCCAAAGTGGACAGGAGAGGTGTCTGGTGACTGAGAGCTGAGATCTGAGAGTCAACAGCAACACACACACACACACACACACACACACACACACACACACACTCCATCTTCAGGGTCATGAGGATTTGTAAGACTATTCTGGCAACCGCCCCCAGAACTCTACAGAGGAGCTAGGGCAGGTTGATTCTCTGTAGGGCCCACCCTCCGCCTCTCAGGGGCTGAGCTTCTGTTCCTTTCTTGAGGTCCTGAGGAGGGGGTGGCCTGTTATGTGAAGGAGAAGAAAGTGGGAACCTCTAGTTTTGGCCCCAGCTCCAGCCCCAGCCCCAGCTCACGGCTTTCACCCATGTGTCATTTGAAGCTGGCAATGGCCCCGAGAACAGTGCTGCCAGGTAACTTCGTCATTGCACTGACAGGTCCTCATCCAGACCTGGGTGGAGCAGGCCAGCCCTTTGCTGTGACCTGGTGACCATCATGAGATGTGATCAGCATGGGTGTGTGAGTCCACTACCAGCACGATGCAGTATACTCTTCATAATAAACTTTGTTTTATAAGCAGAAGGAATATGCTCTAAAATAATAAAAAGTGTAGTACTTTTATTACAGTTATTAAGTCACTTATCATCGTTATTAAGTATTATATACTACGTACCGCCAGCAGTGCAGCCTCACCGCCAGCATGTGAGTAGCGTGTTGTACTGTGGCATCACTAGGCAATAAGAATTTTTGGCTCCATTACAATTTGCTGAGGCTGGTTGTACAGGGTAGTGGTTGATGGAGATGACCTGTGCAGTGCATGAGTGTGATTAAAAATGGGCTGGGAAAGGTTCTTTGGGTCCTTTTAGATTCGGCATCATTGTCAAGACTGGAGACCACCCCTGGAGGGAAAGAAAACAGAATATTCTGGAGTGTGTCAGACCCTGACAATGCACTTTCCCATGTGTTTTCTCATTTAATCTTCTAAGAGACCTAGACAGGTTTCTCAGTGCAGTGATCTCTCTCTCTCTCTCTATGATGAGAACGTAGTTTCAGGGGCTAAGGGATTTGATCAAAGTCACACAACTAGAAGCATCCAAGCTCTGCTCGCTCCAGTCCTCCCAAGACTTGCCTTCTGAAGCAGGCGGTCTGTGATCCTAAGCCCTGGAGGTGGAGCGGCACCACCGTGGTGAAGCCTGGGCATGGAACCCATTGGACCTCGGACCCTTGCACCCATAGTCAGTGGCCTGTGGATTCCAGTACTGGCTGTGCTTTGTGCCCCTACTGACCCACCTTCCAGAATTGACTCCCCACCTTTCCAACAGCACCACCTTGATTTTACTTTCCAGCTGTGACCCAATTGGTAGAAAGAAGCAAGGTATCCTGCCTTTCCTTTCTGGGTCAAGACTGAGCCTGTTAATCAGGCACAACCAATTTCCTTTTTCTTTTCCTGAGATTGTGTATTTTGAGCAGAGTAACCAAGAACTAAAAGTAGTGGAAACTGATTTATCCTAAAGAAATCAAACTCATGAGTTCTAGCTGCCAGGATTTCTGGACTCACCCTGGCTCCTGGCAGTTTCTGGATTTGATGTTTAAGCATTTTGTGATGTGTGAGGCATCGTATTCTCCTCATTTCTTCCCTTTGCTGAAATTGGCCAGAGTCAACTTCTGCCACTTGTGATCAGAAATAACTCTAGCTAAGACATCACTGTTCTGCAGCCACACTGATTAATAGATCTGTGTTCTTTTTTTTATGTTAACATAGTGTATTTAATCTACCTCATGAATAATTTTAAATTGAGGTGTAATGCATGCATTAATCAAGGTTCTCCAGAGAAACAGAACCAATAGAATGATATATTGATATCTGCATTTGTATGTGTGTCTGTATTATCAGAGAAAAAAAGAGGGAGAGAGAGAAAGAGACAGAGAGAGATAGAGACAGAGACAGCAAGAGAGGATTTTTGAGGAACCTGCTCATGTGGCTGTCATTGTAGTATGGTAGTAATAGTAAGTCCAAAATCTGTAGGGTGGGTCAGCAAGCAGGAGAACCAGGAGAAAAGTAGATATTATATTTTGAGTCAATGAAGTCTGGGGGCAGAGTTCTTTTTCCCCTTTTCAGTCTTTTTCTGTGAAGGTATTGACATGAAGCCTGCCAATGTTAAGGAAGGTAAATTGATTTCCTCCAAAACTTCTGAATTAGATGTTAACGTCATCCTGAAAACCTTCAACATCTACACTGGTGTTTGACCAAATTACTGTTACCATGACTTCGGCAAGTTGACACACAAAATTAACCATCTCAATTTACATACCATAAATTGCTGGGACCAGATATCCCACATACACAATCTATAGGAGTAAAATTCACCCTTTTAAAGTTCACAGTGCTGGGGATTTTAGCATATGCATAAATTTGTGTAGCCTTTATTATACTACTGTCTAACCACACGACGTTTTTTCATCCCAAGAAGAAAGCCTGACCCATCAGCACTCCACCCCATCCCTCCTCCTTCCAGCTACTGGGAGCTCCCTAATAAGTTCTGTTTGTTGTTGTTGCTGCTGCTGCTGCTCCTCTTCCTCCTCCTCCTCTTCCTATTCCTCCTGCTCCTCCTTCCTTCTTTTCATCTTCATTCTCCTTCTCTTCTTCCCCCTCCTCCTTCTCCTCTTTCTCTTTTTCCTCCTCTTCCTCTTCCTCTGCTTGCATGGTACATTTCTACTCACCTCTTAGGATTTTTTTGGGGGGGCGGTGGGCTGGCTCCGAATGCCTTCAGGGCAGGTTTGGCTGGCTTGAGTTGTGGGGATCTGAACCACAGCAACCTGAGCCTGACTGCTTTGTTGAAGCAGCCACTTAAAGAACTGAGCTAAGGGGCAGGCCCCTTCTACTCACCTCTTAGGAGCCAGCTCTTTTGAAATATCTTCGTTCATTCCCACCTCCCCAAGACATGCCATCAAACCTCAATGTGAGTTAGTGTCCTGTCTCTGTGATCTTTGATAAAGCAGTATCTGCTTCCTCACATATCCCTTAGCTAGCAAAAATAAAATATTTTTTATTTTTTGATTATATCATATTTTTACATTGATGTTTTCTTTTATTTTTTTTACCTTTTATATTTATTTATTTATTTATTTATTTATTTTTGGCAGAACTGGGGATTGAACTCAGGCCCTTTTGCTTGTCAGGCAAGCACTTATTCTACTGAGCCATCTCCCAACCCCCTGATGTTTTATTTTAAAAAGTAAAATAAATAACAGAAACAAAGACAAAAACAGAGTAACAAGTGACAGTGCACATCAGAGTTTTGAAACAAGAATAAAACATTAACAATTATTATTATATTATATATTTTCATTATCAAATCTGTTTTTCAGATTAACAGATATAGATATGCAAAATTGGTCAAATATTTAAACATTTATGTTTACTTTCAATAAACTTTAAACTACAGTTGAATACCTCTCATCTTGTTCTTCTAAATGTGTACCATTTCTAATCTCTTATCTATTAATATTCTCTCTTTAAAATAAATTTTAAAAAAATAAAATAAAAAGAATAAGAAAAAAATTATTCTTAAAAATTAGAATCATCTATCAGTTTCTTTCCCTTTCTCACCTCACCAGCTTTTCAGTTGCTGGGACCAGATATCCCACATATATAATCTACAGAAGGAGTTTATTTGAGCTCACAGTCCAGATTTTCAGGCAGTGGTAGGCTGGCTTCAGCGCAAAAACATCATTGTGAAAGGGCTTGGTCAAAGGAAATTGCTCAACTCCAAAAAGCAAAGAGTGCAGGAAGAGAGCCAGGCACGACCTTCTTCTTCCCCCAGGCCCCAGGCCTAGCAGAGCATGCAGCTTGATCATGATAAGATTCATGCCCAGGCCCTAATCACCTTCCAAGAGCCCCACCTCTGAATACATAAACTCTGGAGAGACATTTTTTAATCCAAACCATAGCACAAGGCGTCCTTAAACTGTGGCTGTAGGCAAGAGAGCTTGAAACTTACTGTATATTTCGTGTGTGTGTCTGTGTGTGTGTGTGTGTCCACGTGCACTCATGTTTCTCTGATAGATTTGTCAGAATTTCAGAAGGATCCCAGGAAGGGTCAAAACCATGACAATGAGCAGAGCTTCTCAAAGAGTAGAGAAGGGCTTTGCTAGGACCTCTTTGTCCTCATATCTGGAGCCGACTAAGTTCTTTGAGAAAGCTTAGGTGATTTCAGGGCATTTAGGAAGGTCCCTTACCTCAAGAGTTTTCCATTATCATTCTCTCTGAAGAAGTAAAAAAGCAAAACAAAACTGACATATGGTTAAGCATCAGAGGGAAGAACAGACATTTATGTCCACACACTCATCCATGCACTCAGCTGTTCAGAAATGCCACTGGACTTTGATGTAGAAGGAGACAAGGAAAGCTTCACAGGGGAAATCACATCAGAGAGGTCACATAGGGAGCTGTAACCTAGTGTGAGGCAGTCAGGAGCGAGGAATAAGGCTCAGACAGGTAGGAGGTGTCTGCACCAGGAGAATCCGTGTGCACAGATGCTGGCTGAAACACTGCCTTGGGGGAGGCAGAGAATTTGCACACCAATGTTGCCCTCATCCCAGAGAGGACTTTTCATGGTTTCAGGAGTGCAGAGAAGGCAAGCCAGGCCCATCTGTAATGAGCTATGGGGCGTAATTACTGAGCCAAGTGAGTAACAGCACTGACCCTGAGCCCAGCGGGGCACCTGGAAGAAGGAAGATTTCATTAGTGTGGGAGAGGAAGGATGTGTCTGCTCCCCAGAGGCTGCAGGACATGTGGCCAGCTGGCTGGGGAGCTGACCCCATGGCCCTGGAGAAGTGATTGAGCGGCCTGGGAGTCTGGGGCAGCAAAGAAAGAGGCAGGAGAGGCCGGGCTCCATCCATCACCTGGACACTCCCCCCAAGGGCAGAGGGTGCCAGGCAGAAACTCACGAAATTTCCCTTGTGCACGGGAAAGCCAAGCTACAGGTGATCGAGTTCATGCCACTGTCAGCAGAGAAGGAACGAGACTGTCTGGTGGCTGCCAGGACCTCAGCGAGGGCAAAGTTTGGGGGTGGCTGACAGGAGCTAATAGCCTTAGACAGAAAGGCCCCACCCCGGGACTGGCCTTTCCCAGCTCCCTCTGTACCTTAGCTTTTCCTTTTCTCTTTTCATCTCACTAAAATTTCTTCTTTTCACCAATCCCCTACACACACTAGCTTGCGCGCGCGCACACACACACACACACACACACGCCCATGCACAGTTCAGAGCAGATCACCTTAAACAGAACTATGCACTATTTGGGGCAGGGATTTTCTGTTCCGAGCTGTTTTGGGTTTAGGGGTGAAATGCAGCAATCATAAGTGTCCTCTCCCATGAACTGCTTGAGAAATAGAAGACACCTACATGAGTGCCGAGAGCTTCAGTGGAGAATGAAGGGCCCAAAGCTACACCCAGCTCTTGAACTCAGGGACCTAGACACTGAGTGCCACGCAAAACAGCAGGAAAACTAAGGATCTCCTCGTGTGTGCCCCTTAATCCACAGCCACTTGACATACCCAGGTATCTCTGACTTTTACAGGTTCCTAGAGCTAGGCAGCTACTAAAAGAGGGCTGAACTATAGCATTTGATTTCCAATTACCAATCTCAAGAGAACACCTGCATCCTTGCTCACCACGAAGATGGGAGGCAAGTTTCTCCCCATTATTTTTGGACTATTGCCAGCATGTTGGGCTATATGGTGTGGTGCATTTATTTTTTGGTCATTATACTTGCAAGTCCCACCTAGTTTCCAATCCAGTCCTCACTGTGGCTGAGGCAGATGATTGTCATTTCCCTCAGGAAGGGAGGAAATTTAGACATTGTTAGGATCACCTAAACTGAGACAGCTAGTAAGCCACAAGTATCGCTCTGTGACCTTAGTTGAGGTGTTTAAACTCTCTGTTCATGGTCCTCAGCTACAAAATAAAGACCCATTTTGTTCAAAGGCTTATAGGGCATCCAAAGTTGGAGAGGTCCTGTCCTTATCCCAGCTGCTACTCTCAGACCCTGTCTCTCCTTTCCCGCTTACCATTCTTGCATGGTGGAGGAGTTGGGGACACCAAAAGGATACCACATGGAGTTCTTCCGCAGTAATGAAACAGATCTGCAGCTGGACTATGACAATTTGATAGAAGAATCCACCCAATGATCGATAATTCAGCACAGAGCTGCACACACTCAAGTGAGCCAGTGCAGAACTGATATGATCTGAGCCAGGTGTGTGTGGGTGGGTGGTCAGCGTCCTGAGTTGGTAAAGACCACAGTTATGCAAGATGCTTCTTTGGAGTAGGGAAAAGGATGGAAGGGACATGGGACCTTTGAAACTATCATCAGTGTTTTCTTTGAGTCTGTGATCTGTTCACAATAAAAAGTTTACATAAAAAGCCCACATGGCTCTTCACTGCTCTTAGCATAAAATCCAAACTCCTTCCTAGGACTATGGGCACATTTGGCCTGGCCCCACTGGCCGGGCCTGAGCCCTGTAGCCCATCACCTAGCAGTGTGAGGATGCCAGCCTGCTCCTGCACAGGGCCTCCCCAAGTACTGAATGTGGGCAGTGCTATCATTTGGGTTTCAGAATAGGCACCTTCCACCTCAGGCTGACCCTCGCAGCTCCAGCACAGCAGACTTGCTGTTGCTGTCTCCAGGGCACAACCGTCATCAGACATCATGCTATGTAACTCCATATAACTGGGCCTCTTATTGTACAGATGGCCCTGGGAAGCCCCAGGGCCCCTGAAGACAGGAAAAATATGCTTATCATTGCCACTGGTAAGTCCTGATGCACACAAGATAGCATTCTAGCAGAGGCAAAAGAAATTTGCCTTGTGCAGAAGTTCTCCATCAGGGGCTGGGCAGATAGCTCTGTGGCATAATTGCCTGGATGGCAAGCACAAGGTCCTGAGTTTGATCCCCAGTACAGCAAAAAAGAAGTTCTCAGTCAGGACTCATACTGTTGTTTAAGCTGATGCTTCCCCCATGCTCCTCACTGATAGCCAGCTGTAAACTTCTCTTGATCTACAACTCTCACTCCTCTGATGTGATTCATACCTTCATTCCTCCTAATCACAAAGTACCAAATCTATGGCCATTTGGGATAATATCAGTCATTTATAGTTCAGTCAGACTTTCAGATCAAGCCATGTCCTCAGATATTTGTAGTTTAAAGTCTATTAATGTTTCTTCACCTGGGAGGGGACTGTGGCTTAGTGGCAGCACATTTGCACGGTACATGTGAGGCCCTGTGTTTGATCCCCAGCACTGAAAAAAAAAATTATTTCACCTGTAGGAAATTTCATCCAGGGAGACGTACGTACATTTTGATATAGAACCTCTCCCTGTGTCCACAGTGTCATGCCTCATAAGACGCCACACATAAATTTGGGTCTGGTTCTGGACCTGAGATTATGACAGAGGAAAAGTCAGGGTACCTTAAAATATGTTGGAATCATCCCACAGCCCAAAGTACAACCCGACTCTGTTGCTCTCTCCCTGTTTCGCTAAGCAAAACCTTTTCTTCCCAGGACTACTGTAACATGAGAGGCCGAGAAATAATGGCATTGTAAAGTCCCATCAGGCTTTGAATAGTGTAAGGGAAACTTTGCTTTCAGGGAAGACTTGCCTTGAGATTTTGGAATAATTTAGAAGAGTTATTTTATTTCGCTTCATACCAATCCATTCTCTAATTCTCTGACAGCAATTCTGAGTTGCCCATGAGCCAGCTCAGCCCTGACCCTATCTAGCTAGGGTTAGCTCAGATCCCACAGGTTAAGAGCTCCTTCAAGACTTACCCCCTTCTGACATCCGTTGCAAGCCTCAGGCCAGCTGTTCTTTGGACCAGCAGCTGTAAATTAGGTATTGCTGGAATGGCTCCCAAAACTCAGGAATTCACTGTATGTACATTTACCTGTTACTTTCAAAGGAATAGTCAATCACAAAGAATGCATGAAGCAAGGTACGAGGAAGGCAGAGAAGAAGAGAGACATGGACTTCCTGTACCATCTCTGGCACATCAACATCCTGATACTTTGGTTGTGTCCACCAACAAGGAATCTCTCCCAAATCCTGTTGTTCAAGGACTTTTATGGAAGGTCCATCCCGTAGGCATTATTGATTGAATCTTTGGTCACATGATTAATCAATCTCCAGCCTCATTCTTCTCTTCAAATGTTGAGGAATGGAGCTGAAAGTTCAATCTTATGATGGCTTGATCTTTCTGATGAAAGGGGGTTTAGAAAAGGACATAGCCTCAGAGCACATGATGCACCTACATCCCTGAGTGATAACTTAGGAGCTCTTAGGAGCTCTGTGTCAGAAACCAGAAACAAAGTCCTTATAGTTTACAGTCAAAAGTCTGATGTTGGAGTGCAAGTCAAGTCAAATCCTCACCAGTTTTCCAGCTCCACTTACTCAGTTTCTGCTATATAAAGTTGCTATTTCTTGTCTACATCTATATTTCCACCAGCTATGAGGACCCCATCCTGCCTGATACTTAACTTGGGATACTTGGGGCTTTGTGTGGTCCTGGCAGCTTGCCCCAAGGTGTAAGGTGAGGAACTAGATCCAGTCCCTGCTGTGGAGAGCTATAAGAAGACAAGTAGCTCTCCATACCCATGGGCTCCTCATCCACGGATTCAACCAATCAAGGATGGAAATTTCCATATTGTTGGGGGAAGTGTCCTGGGTACTGGTTAGGCCTCTCATGGTTGCATCTTTGGTTCAGTTCCCACCTACGTTAAATTAGATCTGTCTTTTCATGGCTGATGTGACCTCTAAATTGATTGTCCTTGTCTGTATGGTCCCCACGAGACTGCAAAGATATTTTTCTTTTCATTACCCCTAAATAATATAACAATGACTTACATAACATCTACATTGCATTATTATAGCTAATGCTAGAAATGATTTAAAGTATATAGGAGGATATATATATGATGAATGCAAATACTGTGCCATTTTATATAAGGGCCCTAGGCATCCAGAGATCTTCGTAACTAGTATATATAGAACTAGTATACCTTGCATGTTGAGGGACAACTGCATACTCCTCAGTTTAGTGGACACTGAGAAGACAGTAGGAAGTGCATCATGGAGGACACATCCTCAAAGAGATTTGTGAACCCTTCCATATTCCTTTTTCTCACTTCCAAGCATGAGGTAAGTAGTTTTGCTTCCATACATGTCCTTGCTATGATGCTCCACAAGAGGCCCAAAGCAATGCACTCAGCTGCCCATGCACCAAAGCCTCTAAATTCATGATGACAAATAGATGTCTTCTATTTCTAAGTTGGTTGTGTCCAGTATTTGCTGTAGTGATAGAAAGCTGATCAATCTAGGTTGCCTATCAAAGAAGCTAGGAAAAGTTCAGTGCTAGAGATCATTGGAAAGATCAGCTAATTTTGGAGAACTCACTCCCTCAACTTCAGTCATGAATCACAGGTCTTATTGAGCCAAGTCCCCAAGGTGCCTGGATCTGCTTCTTCCAGTCTTTCCAGCTGTAGGTTCAAGAAATCCATAAGTGAGGTTAGTGATGCATTACAGCTTGGCCCAGGGGAACATTTCCATGAGTGTGAAATAGAGCACAGCTTCTTTGGAGTTGGTTAAAGAGGAGCTCCCTGAATGAAATCCTCTGTGGAGAGGAGTGTTTTGGTGACCTATTTGTCTTTGTCTTTAAGGCTCATTGGAAACATCTCTTCTTTTGAAGAGCCATGCCGGCTCCCCTCCCCATCACCCTTGTTGCCCAAGTTGAATTCAGTGTCTTCTCATGGCTGGGGTGACCTCTTCATTGATTGCCCTTGACTTATACTCTGTCTGAAATGGTTGGATCAGACCCTTGCCCACCTTACCTCTCTACATCCCTGGTACCATCACAGGTAGGTAGAGCAGAGCAAAGGGCTCAATGGATACTGTCTAAATTGTTGGAGGGATTGGCTGGGAGCACACATCATAGATGGTGGACCCCTTGGGGCCTGGCAGTGTGGGGAGCTCCTTGTCCAGCCTTCCTCAGCCTCCTCTTACTTGATAGTCTTGACTGCTGGGAGACTACATAAATTCCTCACTGCACAGCAGGCTCAGAGTGATGCTCATCTGCATAGCATCCTCCATCCAGAACAGGAACAGCCCTAAGCTGTGGGCATGAATACTAATGCACCATGCAAATTCCAGCCCAGAGAATGAGAGCTTGGGTTGTCAATTAGCTTCCCCCACCCCAGCTACTGCACCCAGGCCCCTCACTGCGGGCCAGTGGCCAGCGCAGCACAGGAGGAGGCAACAGAAACTGCAGCCAGCCTAAAGAGCCACTGTTGTCAAAGCTGTGTCTTGTGGCAACCCTGGAAGAGGAATTCTACAGAGAGAGTAGAGCAGAGAGCCAGCACGGCCTCCCACAGCTCCTGGGCCTCTTGGGAGGACTTGTGATGATTTTGGAGACCTAGAGGATAGTGGCTTCCTGAGTGTCACACTGCTGGGGTTGCTGCTGCATTGCCCTGGTCCCCTGGCCACCAATGTGCTAAGCTATGTGCCAGCCAAGACAAAAGGTTTTCTTCAGAACTACTCTTCTCTGACCCAGGGTGGCTCTTCTGCTCTCCTGGGAGGGAGGAGGAGTAGACATCCCCCTCCCCACCTCTTTCTTCCTCCTAAGGTTGCTGTTGCCCCTTGTTTCTATTCTCTTCACTGCCTCCCTTACTTTGCTTTCTGAGGGAAAAGAGGTGGCATGAAGACAAACAGAACTGGGTTCAAATCTGTACTCTGCCAGTCCCTCCAGGTTATGGAAGGGGGCAAATCTCAGCACCTCTCTGAGCCTCAGTTTACTGATCTACAGTGGAGAAAAGAACAGTATTGGCCATCAAGACATTGTGAAGACCATTTTACAAGTGGCTAAGAATTTTAGTCAACTTGCTTTGTATGTCAGAAATGTTACCTTGCTTATTTTTCAAATGGCTGAACTGTAATTTCTATTCCACATTCCTACCCCTCTCGGTGGCATAGAAACCTCAATCAATCCAAGAGGCCCCACTCATGACACTGTCTGGATATTTTGGGTGGGTTCTTGGAACACCCAGGTGGGAGGCAGGCTCTGCCTCAGGTGTGCAGCCTGCTGCTCTCAGCAGGCAGGTAGCCCCCAGAGGTCTTATTCCTGAGCATTGTATGATCATCGTGCTTGGCTGCAGTGGGGCCTCAGACCAAAACCAAGTTCTCTGACTTTCTAGGGGTTCTCTTCAGGCCCTGTGGGCCAGAACTTCTTGGGTACAGGGAAAAGATTCTTCTTACTGGCCTCCCCCAGAAGAGATACTTCATGGCTCCCCCAAAGCAAAGCCACATGGGTCAGTGACTGCAGAATGTCCCTGCCACAAAGAAGGCTGTCAGAGCAGGAGGGTACCTCCTGGGTACCTTCAGTCAGCTCCTGCAGTCTACAAGGTCTGACTTCTCCAAGCCCAGCAGGATATCCACCTGGGGGGTTTCTCCTGGGACAGGCACATACCTACAGGCCACACCTTATTCAAGACTTTGCATCCAACCTTTGTGAGTCAAAATTCATGAGAGTAACCCTATTGTTTCAGTGTCATCGCAGTCCCCTGGGGCAGTGAATGTCAGAGGTCTGAACTGTGCGGCAGGTTAAGTGGTCACAGAAAATAACAGAAGAAACCTCTGTGAATATCTTACTTTTGGATTGCCTGGTTTCTGCAGACCTAGAGTCAGCCCTTGCCTAATGGACAGGCTGACTTCTTACCCCCTTCCCTCCCTCCTCACCTCTGCCTCTTGCCTCTGAGCATTTTCTCCTTTCAGGCAGCAGCAATTGTGACTGCAGCCAGCAGCTCTGGGAGCAGCTCCCAGACAGGTCCTGGGCCAGGTTGGGGCCCAGCAGGCCGCAGCAGAGGTGCACTCCTTGCTCATGGCTGGCATTATTACTGATCATCAGGTGCCGGGTCCCTGCTCCCTCCCTTCTAGGTCCTCCACCTATGGAGGCCCAGGAAGGATGGCACAGCCCTTCTGCATCCTTGCTGGCTGGTGGCTGGTGGGCAGGACTGCAGTACCTGCCGCTCAGGCCTCACAGCAGGACTCTGTGCATCCCCCCTCTGCATCCCTCCCTGAAGCTAACCACACCTGTGCACCCCCAGAGAATTTCTCCCTACCTAGAGAAACAGCTACAGGGCATTTGCAACGAGCAGCAAGAGAGTTTGGAGGTAGCCTCAGAGCAGGGGCTGTGGAATCAGACCATCTGAGTTCAAGGCCAGTCCCACTACTGCCTTGCTGTGTGACTTTGGGCAGATTGCTTAACTTTTCTGTGCCTTTCCTGTCACAAAAATAAAATGGTGGACAATGAAAGCACCTTCCTTATGGGGCGAATGGGTGATTAGGTGAGACCAGGCACGGATTAGCACCTAGAAAGAAGATGGTACAAGGAGGCTACATTGTTGGTGTAACTGTTACATAATCCAAGGAGTATGAATCCCAGAAGTAAGTACATGTGCCCAAGGAGATGATAAATCCATAGCTTGTGTACAAACTATGTAGGAGAAAGACAAGAAATTGTGACCCAGGGTCTGCCCCTTTGCCCTAACCCTTTTGGTCTCACCTGGCTGTGCGGTGATCACCCAAGCTGCCCTTCTCCTTCTCCTCCTCCATCCTGCCCAGTTCCTGACTCTTCCTCTCCTGCCTGGCCCTAGCTGGGCCCCAGCCCAGCTCCAACCTTGCTGTCTTCACCCTGACCCTTCCCTTCCTAACCTCGAGCCCCTGCTTTGCTGAGTTTCCAATTTCTCCGCAAGACTGGGAATTTCTGGCCAGAGCCTGGGCTGGTGTCCTTGCTGGCCCGAGGACAGAGGTCATTCTCGCAGCTTTTTGGGGTGACCGGGAGGGTACAGTGAGTTCTTTGCCCCTGCTCCTGTAGGCTGTGAGCTCTCTGTGGTAGTAAGCCCCACCCCAGCGAGCTGGAGGAAGCTTCCCCCAGTATGCCAGGCAGGAGCTTCGCTTTTAAAGCCCGCCCTGGATGAATGATGAAACCCCTTCTGTCATCTGTCCTCCTGAGGAGGGGGGCTTCTTCACTAGGTGTCCTTGCATGTGCTTGGGGTTGGGGGGAGCTGCAAATTCCGTGAAATCTACACAAATTACGAGGGTGTGCTTGTGCATGCGTGGTTATTGGGGATGGGGTGGGGACTCACAAGGGTCATCAGATGCTTTGAAGTTTGTTTGAACCATTAGAATCCACCCCTTCTCCTTTCCACCCATCCCCCTCACAGACCCAGGGAGCCATTTATCAATATTCATGAGGTGCTGGCACCCAGGGCTCAGGTCTCCAGGAATATCCTCCCCCCAGCTCCTCCCCAGCACTCCCAGCAGGCAGGATCTGGGTAACTCCGAGGGCTCTGCTGCCAGCGTCTTTGCTGCGTGGGTGGCTGCACTCGGTGTGAACTCATCCCAGCCCCCGGTGGAGACTGTGCCAGTGCTGGAGCGTGAAGGGAGATCCCTTGGGGCCATGCAACCATCAGGACACACAGAGAGAGCCTGCGTCCTGGCTTCCCAGAAGTCCCCTGCGGCCCGCATTACTTCTGCTCTCTGGAAGGATGTGATCAACCTCGACAGATGAGGCTGGGCTTGATGTTACAAGGACATGATCCAGGAAAGCCACCTCCTGAGCCCAAGTCCTCTACAACCGTCTCTCCTTCCTAGGGAGAAGGGGGAAAAGGTACAAGCAAAAAGGATGAAAGGGGAAGCTGATGAAAACAGTTAGTGTTTTTGAGCCAGGACTGTGTTCCAGCCTCCAGGGAGACTTCATGCCACACCCATTTGTCATCCCAATTACTGTCAACCTTATCCTGCTACAGATGCGGACATTGGTGGAATTGTTTGCTTTGTTTTCAAATATGCAAACTTAAAGCTCTGAGAGGTCAAATAGCTTGCTCAAGGTCACACACAAACCCAGGATTTGAAGACTGATTTCCCTGGCTTTGTGCCCTCATGTTTTTGTCTGCTGTGCCAACCTCTAAAGTTCTATGTGTATTTGTAGCATCACTTTGCAGTCTGTGCGGAGTTGTCCCACCTGGCGTCTCCAAGCACCCATCGAAAGCCCATCAGTTCCCCTCTTTCTTCCTAGTGTGAACTCTGTCACTAACAAGTTGATCCAGTAGACCTGGATTACTGGTTTCCTTAGGGCAGAGACTCTTGCGTCTTCTTGTGCATTGGGGCCTATGCATTTAAGACAGTGCCTGGCAGATGCTACTTAGTAAATATTCACTGAGAGAATGACAGTAACTAACTGAGCTCCAGGGCAAATGAAAATGCAAGTCATTTGCAGAGTACTTGACTTGGTCTTCCCCTCTCCTCTCACCAGCCCAAGGAGGGGCTGTGTGCAGGTTTCACAGGTGAGAAAGCTGACAGCTGGGGACACATTTAGTAAAAGAGGGGGCTTAAACCCACAGCTAGATGGTGACATGGTTTCCTGACCTGAATGGTCTGAGTGTGTATATTTGTAAAATGCTTTGGATGTGCAAGACCCGGCTGAGCTGTGGTGGGCAGGGATGGGGCAGAAAGCAGGAGGCGCCTTGGCCTTTGCTTTCTAAAAGCTCCCAGTCTATTTGAGGAGGCCAGACTTATGCATGCAGAACATTTGGGAAATGGTACAACACAGCAGTGAGCAGAGTGCTGAATTGCACATAATCAGGTGCCAACCACATTCCCTTCCTTAACTAATCTGAGTCTTTTAATACCAGATGGGGACCCTGAGAATAGATTTCCTATCAAACAGATGAAGAACAAACATGGAAACTATAGGGAAGGGCTGGGGCCTACTTCTGTCTATACCCTCTAGCATAGCGCACAACCTGGCCCATAGCCTCGGGAACAGCAGCAGCCCGTCCTCAGCAGTGGGCTACCCTATGTTCCAGACACCTGTTAGGGACCTACCAGCCATCATCTTAGCACCCCTCCCAGAAAGCTGTGAGGTGGGAGTGCATGCAGTGCGCAGAAGGTGAGCGTGGGGCTCTAAGCATATACTCAGCAGGACACATACTCATCGGATAGCAAAGGGGCAGAATTGAGGTTGGAGCTCAGCTCTAGCAGCAACCCCAGTCCACACTGAGACATCATATACTTGCATTTATGGTGGGAAGAACTAACATTGTCCATGAGGATGGGAAGAAGCATAGCTGAAGAAACAGTCGGGGGGAAGGAGGCAAGAGAGGAAGGAGGGAAGAGAGGAGGGACAACCACTTCTTTGTGTGTGCGGGGGAGAGGCGCAGGCTTGGTGTCTTTTCCTAGAAAGGCACTAATCCTATCAGATCAGAGCTGTACCCCGATGACCTCATTTAACCTGAATTACTTGCTTAGAGACTTTATCTCCAAATACAGCCACATTAGGACTTCAACATCAAATGGGGGGGGGCAACATGAAATTTCAAGCTATACAAAAGAGAATAATGGTGAACAGAGAGATCAGATCTGGAGGTATGGCCTATGCTAGCTCACCTTCTGTAGGAGACACTTCCAGATCCTCATCTCGGTCCAAGAAGCCAATGTTTGTAATCCCAAAGGTACGTTATTGGAATCCCATCAAGTTGATTCCAATCTACCACTTTCAGTGCAACCCCTGGCAAAAATAAAGATACTAAATTATATTTTCAATCATCGGGGAATCAAGGGGCTCTAAGTCGAGCCATGAAGATGGCTCTCCGGAACCAAGAGAGTGACCCAGGGCCTCACCTGGTTTTATTCAGTGGAAGAGTGGCTTGAGGAGGATTGACTGAGAATTGTGGGAAGTAGGAGACTACTATGAGCTGAGCTAGGTGGGTGGCCTACATTTACCTCTGCGATATGCACAGAGGATATGTAGAGAGAGTAATCTGCATTATATAGTATCTAATGTTTTGGTAAGTCTGTGCTTCAGCTTTGGTGTAGCCTTTCAAGCCCCAGGAAGTCATAGCCTCTGTCTTGAGGCTCGAGCCCAGCTGGCAGTGTGGAGCATTAGCTGTATTGTCCTGTCTCGACCCGGCTCACAGTGAAGAGCAGCAGGTATAGGTTTACCAGGGAAACACGCACGACACCTTCAAAGACCATCACCGGCACCTCAGCTAGACCAATAGACATTGCTTAAGGCCAATTAAAGGATAAACAGAAGTCCTAGCCAGCTCTGTACATAACAATATGAGCAAATAGGGTCAGGCTCAGTCAAAATGGAGACAGTCGCTCTTGTTTCAAGGAGAGCTGCTCAGGTGGTCCTCCACAACCTTCTAAAGCAAAGGGTCTGGTCTTTGGAGCTATGGCAGACTGGCGCTGGCAAGAACACTCTAGTGAGTTCACTGTGTCAAGGACAGTGGGAAAAGTGGCTTGTGTATCCAAGTCAGCTGGCAGAAGGCTTCCTGGGCACATCTACCCTATACTCCCTCTCTCCCTAACCCACACAGTTTCCTATTCCTTGCGACCAGTTCCCAGCTGGTAGTAAGTGGGTCCACTATCACCTCTGTTTGTCTTGTGACACCCTTGACTGTGTATTATTTAGACATATTCTTCATGATCCTCTCTTGGGTGGCATCTGCTGCACCACACAGTGCACATCTATTTATCTGCATATAACACCTACCTCCTAGGGTGTCATCAGGAATAAATGAACTATCATTCCACCTCTAGATATGTGTCAATAGTAGATGTTCTATCAATAGTTGTTGAATGAATGAATGAATCTTCACTTGGGAAAGTGTGTTTCTCTCAATAACAGGCAAAGCTGATCTGGTAATCATCAGATTTTACTTACTAACCAGGTCACTGAGCAAAGAGAATTGGTTTCTTCATTCAGCATAGATTGACCATCCCCCTGCTGAAGGTTCAGCAGACAGAATAGACTCGAACCAGCATTGACTCTGCCTCCAGGGGACTCAGGACAAAGAAAACCCAACTAGTAAGAACGCTTGTAGGAAAGGAAACAAGTGGCTTGCAGACCCCAAGAGGTCACTGATTTGGGATTATGAGGGATTCCTAAAGGAGATGGTATCTGAAGTCAGTGTTCAAAGAAGAGCAGCCAGTTGTCGGCTAGATAAAGGGATAAGAGAGGTGGGAAGAGCCTAGGTCAAAGACTCTCAGTGCTGAGTAGAGGGAGTAGATGTTCAAAGACCCTGAGGCAAGACCACATTCGGGGAAAAGTAAGGGGGGACTGCATATGTCCAAGGGATGGGGGCATTAGTGGGAGAACCTAAGTCACAAAAGGCCCAGCCATTTGGACTTTACATTGATGCCTATTCCCATTACTCAGCAGAAGCCAATCACCGAAACTTCCAGAGGCTCTTGGCCATGTTGATCTGTAAAACAGAGCGATTACCCTATACCCTGCCTCTCTAGAGAGTTGTGGGAAAGAGAAGGCTCTGGTTAACAGAGCCAGAATGGGAGATGGCGTGGTGCTCCTCCAGCAGTGTCCCCAAAGGCTGCAAAGACCTCTGTGGCTGGCATCGTGCTTTCCTCAGCAAAGATCCCTCCCCTTTCCTTCCGTGGTCCTCTGGTGACTCTGTGCCTCTGCTCCAGCCCTGGCTTGGCCTGCAGGAAGGGCTGGAAGGAGGGAGAGGTCAGTCCCTATGTCCTTCTCCACCATCCAGCATTCCAGGACTCCAGGGCTAGAGAAGCCCTGAAATGACAGGAAAGCTGAGGCTGTGAACTTGGTGGGACCCAAAGCGGGTCTCTCAGCTCTTCCCAACTCCCTCAAATGCACCACTCTGCAAATGAGAGTGTCCCCAGGAGGTGACAGAGCCTTGGGACCTGCGGTCTAACCTCACCTCCTAGCTGGATGACTCCAGGAAGATGTGTTACCCTAGGTGAGCTTCTGATTCCCTTCACACTGACCATCAGACCTGCACTGCCTAACTCATAGGGCTTTGGTAGGCATCACATGGAGTGTTACAGCTCCACTGCAGGAGGCAAAATGCAAATGGAAGGAACATATGTGGCTACACCTTCCCACTGCTCAAAATAAGACATGTGTTAGGATTTGAGAAAACCTATAGCCTAAAGTTCACCCTCCAGGGTCTCAGAGCCAAGTTAAAGGGCACCTACTGTGCTTCAGGGACAGCTAAAGGGCCAGAATCAGGACAAGTGGCTCCAGAGTCTCCTGTATCCCCAGGGTAAGACCATATCTTTGTGTTTGTGAGCCTGTGTGGATGGGACAACTGTGACCCCATTTTGCATGGTGCTTGCATCTGCATGCTTGTGTTGGTTACTGCCTCTTGGGGGAGCTCAGAGGTGTACCTGTGGGTGTATACTGGGCATTGGGCCTGTCTGTGTACCAAGGCAATGTCCATGTAGGCTCCGGGGGCTGTGCACATAGTCTGTGAATCTACGTGCAGGCGCATCTTTATGAGGCCATTCGTCGGGGCCGAAGTGAGTTGCCAACATAGTGTGTATCCCAGTGGCTATGAGGAAGCCACTGGGCAGAGGTGGCAAGCAGCCTAGGCCAAGTACTCTCAGTGCTGATCTAAAAGGGTCTGAGTCCCACCCTGACAGCTCATGCTTGCGGAAGAGGAGGTTCTTCATCAAGCTTCCAGGGCGAAATCTTGCCTCTCAGCATCCCAAAGAAGTGGAACCACAGGAGTAGAATCAGATCCAGGCTGTCAGCCAGAAGCCACCGCACAGAGGACACTACCCCTTAATTCAGTCCTTGGGCACTCTGGACCTGCCCCGCAGCTGCCTGTTGTCCTCTGCTGGCCAGGGAGAAAGCAAAGGACCTTAAGGGAAGGAGAGAGGAGGGAAAGATGAAAAGAGCAAATGCAGGTCCCTGAGCCCAGAGCCCCTTCCCCGCCAATTTCCATATGAGAAGGTGGGCCCTGCCAGCCCAGGGTTCTGCAGGCCCATGGGTCTGCGCAGAGCAGGAAAGGCACGCACGCCTTTCTTGTGGGATGTGTTCTCCTCCCTTCCTGGGTGGTACAAACTCTCCCACCCCGGGAATCCAGGCGGTGAGTTAATATGATTTCCTTTGAAATCAAATGAATTCACAAAGCAGCAGCACACGCACGCATGCACACGTACACACACACACACACACACACACACACACACGCATGCTTGCTTGCTCACACGCTTACACACGTCTCCCTGGGGGCAATCCCTTGCCCTCTGAACCGCACCCATCAGCTAGGTGCCCTGTCCCGTCTGTCTGCCCCGGAGCCCTCCCGACGTCCCTGGCCCCTTGGGGTGTGCAGAGTGCGGCTGGCAGGGCCGGGCAGGACGCCCCTAGAGCCCGCGCCCGCGCCCCGCCCCTCCGCGGAGCCCGCAGGCTGCGCCTCTGCCACTCCGACTCGAGCCCGGAGCGAGCGCAGGCAGACGGGCGTGCGGGCGGGGTGCCGCGGCTCCGCTCTGCTCCAGTCCCGGGCTCTGTTCATTCATGATTGGTACTCGGCCCCCCGAGACCCAGCCGGAGCGCAGGGTGCGGAGCGCAGCGTGCGGCAGTAGGTGGGGGCGGACCGCGGCTCCCGCACCGCGCCCGGCGCGGGCTTGGCAGCCTCGGCTGGGGAAGCGCGCCGACCCTGAGTCCAGCGGCAAGCAGGTTTCGGGGCTCGTTCCCGGCCCCTAGCTAGGGCGCTAGCCGGGCTGGGATCTCGCACTGGGGAGCGGTGGCGAAGGTTCGCCAGAGCGGCGGGCCCTGTGAGTCAGTGCATGTGCAGGGTTGAGGGAGGAAGCGAGGAGCCTCCCGGCGCCCCAGCCCCACGCTGAACACCAACCTGCAGGCAAGCAGCCGGTGCTCTTTGCTTCTCTTCCTCCTCCAATTCAGAGTGGACAGTCCATACTGATTTTTTTTCCAGGGGAGGGGAGGGGCAGGATCCGGGGTCCCAAGTCGCACCCAAGTCTTCGCTGCCATGGGGGCTGTCATGGGCACCTTTTCATCTCTGCAAACCAAACAAAGGCGACCCTCTAAAGGTAAGCACTTTCTTCCTTTTGTTCCCCCGGCTGGGTTTGGGGTGCTGAGTTACTGAACCGGGGTCCTCCATCTGCCTCCCTTAGTCCCGGCCCCCTCTCCATGAGGAGCCAGGACAGCTTCTTGTATCCAAAGCAGTGTGGAACCCTCGGGAAGGTTGGTGTGAACACCCAAAAGGGAGAGCCAGTGTGATTGCTGGTCCCAGGGCACCTGGACTGTATGGAGCACCAGGTGCAACCCCTACCCGGGTCCTAAATCTCTAGGACCAGCAGGAGGGAGGAGACGACTTCACAAGTGGGGATGGCTGGATCATCCGGATCCGGGTGCAAATGTTGGCATGCTCCTCCTGTTCCCGTGATGGCTGGTGTTGGTGTACCATAAGCAAGGATACATGCACACAGCCCTACTAGGCAGCCACGCCAGGTGTAGACCTGGGAGTCCTATCAGCTGGGAAAGGGTGCTCTGCCTTCTCACCCTCAAAACCTCTGCAAGCCAAAAGGAATCAGCTACTGCCGGGTAGTAAAACTCCCTGTGCTCATGTTGTGCTGGCTCAAGGAGTCAGTAGGAGCGAAGTCATCACAGGAAGTGCTAACAAGATCTAGGGACCTAGAGGAGCTGAGGGCACCATCCAAGGTGTGTGAGAGGGAGTTAACATGCACAGAACAACCTAATACCCTGGAGTCCTTCCTGCCTGGAGCCTGTTCTACAGCTGCTTTCTTCCAGCTGAGCTCTTCCGCACTTCACCACTGGGAAAGTTGTCAAATGGACCCATGTGAAGTTGGGCAAACATTTGGGGCCATGGTACATGATAGAGGCCTGCTTTCTAATCAGTGGTTACAAAGTTGTTTGTGGGTACAGAGACTAAAAGCAATTAGAAAAGGAATGATGATGGGGTTGGTTTCACTTAATTCACAAAAGCCATTGTCAATAGTATAAGGATTCTAAGTAACTGGACACACTCCTGTTCTGTCAGTGGAACCCAGATTTTGGTTACAGATAGGGGTTATAGCTTCCTACCACCTCTTGTAGAGGCTCAGAAATGTACTAAGGTGGGAGTGGACCCCAAGTACCTAATGAGTCTATTCGTAGGACCTGGGCTGTCTTACCTTAGTTGGGAAACAGAGTTCCTTGGGCAGAAGCTGTCCTTGAAAGCCACAGGATTAGGGATCCAGCTTCTGACCCAGTCCCCCAAAGCATTTGTCCAGCTGAACACTAAGGAAAAAGGTCTCTGGGCACAGATCCTAGGTGAGGCTGGGCTACCATTTACAGACCAGAACAGGAGAAACATCACCAGCCCATTTGCTAGCTGAATTCCACATCCTCCTGGCAAGGAAAGAACAAATTGCCCTTCTGCAAGTCCTGAGCTAAACAGCTCTGCAAGCCTCAGGGCCGGGCCCTGACATTTGAAGTGCCCTGCACACGCAGAATCTGGGGTGCTGCTTCGTTGGAGACAGCATTCTGCACCACATCCAGATCTCTTCCCTTTATCTGAGCACCATGAGGTTCCAAGGGCCAGGGAATGGAGCACACAGGAATCCCAGGAGTCTGTCTTAAATTTTTTTCAATGCTTGCTCAGTCCTTAAGAAGTAGATACGTGTCACAGGAAGATCTCAGGCTATAGAATCCAGTAGAGTCTGGCATGAATCTCAGTTGTATCATTCCTTCCCTATGTGACCTCAGGCAACTCCTCACCCCTTAAGCCTCAATTTTCATATCCATGTAATGGGTGAGATTGCTATATCCCACAGAGAAACAAGGCGTGTAGGGAGCAAAGGCCTTGCCTCATACACTGTGTTGGCTGTACCCACCACAGATGCAGAGGAGGCTATTGCAAGGATATGAGGAGCAAATGAAAGATGGACACAGAGCTCCTTGCATAGGGCCTGGGAGAAAGTAAAAGCTGTCCACCATTCCCTTCTCCTACCCAACACGTGTCAGTTTCTGCAGGATTCCCAGATGCCAAAGCTCATGGTTCTCTTTTCCAGGATCCTGAGAAAGAGAAAAGGGGTACCAACATTCAGTGTGCCACTACCCCGTGTCTAGAACAGTGCTGGTTATTTTATGCACACAGTCTCATTTGATCCTTCAGTGTTTAGGGTTCCTAGTAGGTCAGGGCCATTTGTGGGCCACAAGACAAGCTACCTGGGTCCTGATGCTCTGCCCTTCCTGATCGGGTCCCTAGACGTTGCCTGGAACTCTCCAGGAATCAGCTCACCCCACAGTATTTGCCCCCAATCAGAGTCTTGCCCGGTGAAACGCTAACCATCCTGAGACCCTTCCGAGGGAGACAGCTTGGAAACATGGACGGAGCCTTGGCAGGGGGATCACATCCCAGCTGAGTGAGCTGAGTGTCTTGCTTTCTGTGTAATGATGAAGTTGCATTAGACATTTTCTCAGGTTCCACTTGGTTCTCAAATTCTAAGATTCTTACTGTCACCGTTCTCACCAGAGTGGCTGCTGTGCTCTCTGAGATGTCAGGCTCAGATCTAATTAGATGCAGTCAGAAGAGAGTGGTTGGGATTTTTCAACTCAGAAATCAGTCACCCTGCTGGGTTCAAATCCAAGCTCTACTGCTTACTAGCAGTATGACTAAGCCTTGTTTTCCTCAAAACTGGGACAGTAGTAGTTACTGTCTTAAAATAGCTGTTGTGTTGTGTGCATTCCAGAGACTAGGCAAGGTAAATGCTTAGCCCAGCTTCTGCTACATCAATGGTCAGTAAATTTTAGGAACTACTGTGCATGGCTGCATGGTTTGGAGCTTCCGAATATCCAGAGTAAGGCCATCCTGGAAGTATACAGTGCCTTTGAAATTGTTATCGGCTGATTTTTGGAAATTTCTTGTAGTCCTGCCAAAATGACCAGGATGACAAACTCAGGTACTGAGAGGCTGATCTCTTCCAATAGCCCCCCACTGACCTGAACCTTCTAGCTAGTCCTGAAAATGTCACAGTCTCCTTAACTAAAATCCTGCATGCTTTGAAAGCACAGCAACACACATGTCTTTAAAATAGGACAAAAATTCCACATGATTAGTGCTGCAAAGAGAATGTACTTAGGCCAAGCGGGGTGCTCAGGGAGAGCTCCCTGAAGGCAGCAGAAATCCGAAGTAATTTCAGAGCTCTGCCACTGAATAAAAGCATTGAAATTCACTTTCTGTATTTCTTTTTGGGATCTTTTTGTGCATTTAATTAAAAATTGGGGAAGCTGTGCTTTGGGGACTCAGCCTCTGCATTCCAGTCCAGGAGGAAATTTCTGGCTCCAATAGTCTTGCATGTGTGTCATATCAAGGATGAGGTTTCTGGGCTTAAATGGCAGTTAAGGTGCTGAACCTAAAGGTTCAGCCGTAGGGCATGTGGAAAGCGAGAATTTAGGAAAAACTTTGCCAGACTAGGCCCATCCCAACAGAGATTTGCTGGGGGCTGTTGCCTAGGGGGGACAATCCCATGTTGCCTAGGGGGCTGGCATGTAACTCTTCCATGAACTATTGCAAGCATTCAGAACTTTGAGAAAAGGTCAAGTACATCTCTGGAATGGCTCATTGAGCAGGGGACTCAACAGAATCCCACAGCTGTTACTGATGCTTCTTCTAGGGCCAGTTGGCAAGACAGAGACAAACATGGGAGTGATCTCCTGCTTCCTAATTCAGTGAGCCCCTTGGAGAACTTGTAAGGGACTATACCTGGGGAGCCCAGGCTTGGATATTATTGATAAGAGACTCGCAAGAGACAGAGAGTCACAGAGAAGCAGTGGGCCTGCCGTCACACAGTCTTGCATTCACAGCAGTTTTCTAACTTTCACTTAGAAACGCCTATTTCTTTATTTATAGAAGGGTAATACTAGGTGATAGGCATGCTTGTGCCTTGAGCTTTACCCATCTCTGCATATTTGCCCATATTTTAATTTTGCAACACCCTTACCCCTCCACACATGCATACACCCTTAGCTCTTTCTCACCATTGAAAATTCTACCCATATTCTTAAGACCTCCCTCAGCTGTGTCCATATTCAGGAAGTCTTCTCCAAGCCCCAGAGAGAAGTGACTTCTCCCATCTGAATTCCTAAATTCTTCTAATGTGTATGTTCTCATGATTAAAAAGTCATGCAATCCATAAAGATACTGGCTCCCCTTCCCTATTTCAGTAAACTTGTCTGACCTCTCATAGTTCCCAGCTTGGTTCATGGCACATAGTAGGTGCTCAATAAATATTGTCTGGGGAAATTTTAAATAATGAAATATTTGGCTACTGTCCACTATTTCCTAGAACTGCAGAGCCTGCAGGAAAAGTTAACTTTCTGCTAGAATTTCAGTTACCAGTTCTCTGCCTGGAATGAATTCTGTTATTTGCTCTGTTGACTTTGAATTGGTTTTATCCATGAAATGTACTGCATCTCTTTACCATTTAGCAGGAAAGTGCTGAGAACAGTGTTCCTACTCCCAGCCCCTGATAGTCACAAAAGTATGAGGAGCCCGCACCATACCCAAAACGAGGCACGGTTCCAGTCCCTTGATTCTAGAAGAAGCTCAGGGGAGCTGAACATGAACAAAAAGAGGGAGACGGAAAAGACTAGAAAGTACAGATAAAGAGACTTACTGCCTAAAAGCAGTGGAGTTTTCCTGTCTAGTCCCTAGAAAAGATGAGAGCAGGCTTACTATTTTTATTTTATGTTTTGGTCTACCTGGAAGAGATTGGCTTAGTAAATGTTTGTAAATGTGAAAGCGAGTAAACAAGTGTGTAACTTAACAAATGAGTGAAAGGATGGTGGGGACGAGTGTGAGAACCAATAAATAAGCCAGCAAAGGAGTGCACAAATGAATGATCAGGTGAATGACTGAATAAGTGAATGTATCCACGAATGAATGAGGGAATGATGAAGTGTAAGAAAAGCTGTAATGAACTCATTTTTAGAGAGACCACTGATATCCTGTCCATATCTCAATAAGCCCCTCTCTTTGTCCCCTTTCTGGAATCACAAAGTGGGTGACCATTAAAGGAAAGCAGCTTCTTTTGGCTCACAGTTCTGGCCCAGGCCGAGGGCCCATACCTGGCAAAGGCCATCTCACTGATAGAGTCTTGAAGTAAAGCAAGATGTCATGTAGTGGTGAGAGAGTCAAGAAGTGTGTGTGTGTGTGTATGTGTGTGTGTGTGTGTGTGTGTGTGTGTGTCCCCTCTGGTCTCTTCTTATAAAGTGACCAATGTTCAATCACAAGAAACCCACCCTGATAACCTTACATAATTCTGGTCACGTCCCAGAATCCCCACCTCTACACACATGGAATGAATTAAGTTTCTACCCTCTCAGTGCCCTATGATGGGATTAAACTCCAACAAGAGTTTTAAAGGGGATGAGCTTCATCGAACTATAGCAATTCCACCATGAAATTTGGACAGTATGAAGGGTGCTGGAAACCATGCTCAGCCAATAATTCACAGCAAACTTGTAGTGCTTTCTAGAAAGTTGAAATATTTAAATTCAGTCAAGAAGAGTCCTGGTAAATTATTTTAGAAAAGGAGGGAAATCAATAGGTCTGTAGATCTTTGGAAAAAGTAGGGGGAAGAGATGGTTTCTCTCAGTTTTCCCTCTGCAGTTAAAAGAAAGAGAATAATTCATGAACCTTGCTTCTCAGGTTCATCTTTACCTTGTCTGGGTGAGCTCAGACCTCTGTGTCGCTCTGCCCATTCACTGTTCACCTAACCAATCACATAAGCAGCATGGCTTCCTTGATGTCATTTCCTCCCAAAAGGAAAGGCTTCCAGCTTCTTCACCCTCCTTCTCCCTTTCTCTCATTCACCTGGTGAACTCCTACGTGTCCTCCAAGGCCGTATTCAGTGCCTTCCTTTTAGGAAGTCCTCCTCTGCTCCTGCAGAGAAACATGTCTCTTCCCTCTCTATTCCCCCACTGCTGTTGCTATTTGGCTTTGTCACAACACTGAAAATACCATGAGGTCGTCATTAGGGGCTTATGCACTTATCTCTCTGACTAGAACTCAGGGGCTGATTCTTATTGCAGGACCTCTATCAAGCCTGACGCTGGGCCCAGACTTGATGGATGCTGGCTTTATGAAGAAAAGGATGGGTGGGCAGGAGCATGCCTCCTTGATGGCACTGAGGAGGGCGGGAATGTGGCAAGACTGATGAGAAATCCAGGTCTGCTGCTGGGCAAAAGTGCTGCAAAATTTTGCATAATGGCCCTGGTGTGGATGCTTCCATTCATCAAGCAGGGAAGGAGCACTAGTGGGAGGGAAAGGGAGAAAGACTAGGGATCCCCAGGGGCTTCGTGGAAACAAGTTTCCAAGTGTCACCTTCCTCCACGTAGCATTTTAAGTAGGTCACTTTCTGGAAGTCTTAGGCATTTGGGTTGGTGTGCACGTCCCTTGTCCTAGCAGTAGGAGTGCCATTTAGGATTAGTTCTTATTCCAGGACAAATAAAAGCCCCATCCTTGCAGCAGAGGGATGAAGGAATCACACTCGTATCAGGGAGCTGGGCGTAGGAGCACAGAGCATAGGACCACTGAGTAAAAGTGAAAATGATTCTGGAATTGAGCTGTCCTCTGGTATGTCATAGCCCAAACTTTCTGAACCTCAGTTTCTCCATCTGACAAATGTGCTGAGAATGGAATGAGTACAGTTCTTCTTATGAGGGAAGATGATTTTTAGCAGTTTGAGGGTAATTCTGGATAGTGGCTTTCCCATGGTTTTTTTCCCCAGCTTAAGCCAGTCTCCTCCTCCTTTGTCACTCCATCTATAGGATGACTGTGACTTTGCCTCTTTGTGCTCTGATTCCATTGCTCAGAGATCCAGAGCCATCATATCCACAGCGAGCATATCCATATCCTGGGCCTTTTCTCTGGTGACAGATATAGGAAGTTGTCAACTTTAGATGCTAGAAGAAATTCCCAGCAGTGAGATTTCAAAATGTGGATCTAAAACATAAAGAAGTAGAGATGTGTTGTGCACATGTGCTAACTCTGTGCAATGAATGTTACCATTGTGGGCTGTAGACACGTACTAATAAAGATTAAAAATTAAAAAAAAAAAAGCTAAAATTGGTTCACCCTCCTCTTAGCACCGGGTGCTTTACTCTGACCTCTCCCATGTTATTCTGTTAAGCTCAGTCCCAGAGGACACACTACTTACTTTTCACTTTGCAGATAAGGAAACTGAGGCTCTAGGAAGGGCAGTGCTTTGCTCAGAGCAAGGAGTTTGAGGACAGCATAGCCTATGCTGACCAATCCAGATCCTGAGCTTCTCACCCCACCAGCCTTCTCTCCTCCTGGCTCCCCTTTGGGGGCTTGAGGGGCCTGTCAGTAGAAAAAACAGTGAGAGCAGTTACACGGATGTTGGGGAGAAGGCATTAAAGGAGTGCAAACACCTCATTAGCCACACAGAGCCACCAAGCTTCCTGCAGGCCCCAAGCAAAACACTCCTAACCCATCTCACACCACCCTTGGATCTGTTTCCATTTCATCTGACACTGTAAAAGCTTGAACATGAAATGATTTGGGGGCAGAAGGCCAATTATCAAATTCATTAATAGGATTAAACATCTCTCCTCTGCTCTAATCATTTCTGTGAACTAAATTTTTCTCCCTTTGTTCCAACCATCACAGCCTGTCAGTGAAAGATGGAGCATTTAAATATCTCCAAGGATGCTAGAATCTCCAGCCATCAGCACCAGACCCTAGCATGAGGGTTTTCACAGGCCCAGAAGGGCTAGGAGGGCTCCATTGGTTTCTGAATGTTGATCAACACAAAGGAAACAAATGCATGAGCTTGTTGTATATCTTCAAGAACACGGCTACGTCCACATTAGTTTCCTGTCGATCCTTCACCACACGTTGGCCCAAGTGGCCCGTATTAACCATTACCCACAAGCATGTATACAGCAATTAAAAACACGCATTCTTGATAAGACAGACTTGAATTCAAATCCTGTCTCTTGTGTGACCTTGGCCAGGTCTCCTCACTGCCCGTGTACACTTCCATCTCCACATAATCTAGCAAATTAGGATATGGGCAGTAATTCTCTCCAAGGTTGTATAAGGATTAAAAATGTGTGGAAGACATGGTGGTCAGCACACAGCAAGAATGCAGTGAAAGTAAGCCATTCCTCTCTACTTCTGTGCTTCTCAATGCATGGTCCACAGACCTGCAGCCTCAGCTCCCACCTGGGTGCGTGTGAGAAAGCATGCACAGAACCGCAGGCACCTACCAGACCCATCAAACTGCAGTCTGTATTTATCAAGATCTCCTGTGGTTCATGCACCAATGAAGTTTGAGAAGCACTGGCCTGGAACACATATTATACATTACATTGTATACAATTACATAGAAGCTGGAAGGGATTTGTGAGGCCTTCTGATTCAATCTTTTTATGATTACAAGAAAATCAGAGTCCAGAGAAAGTGAGTGGGATGCTTAGAGTCACAAGCTTGAGCTTTGGTCTCATATCCCCAGGCTTCCCCAGCCCTGTTTGTCATCGGATAAATTATTGTAAGGTCATACTCCCTCAAATTAGCATTTTTGCAGTTGAACTTTTCTTTCTTTCAGTGAAACAGAGGCACAGGAATTAGACACGCTATGGCAAGCAGAAACAACGAGATGACGCCCAGAAATTGAAGGCACGTTTATTTACGTTGACAGGCACTGATCAGGGTCTTTCCCGAAATATCAAGCTCTGATCTGTGGTGGTATGGGGCTTATATGGGACAAGCAGGCAGGAAGTACATAGGCAGAGTGACTTGTCACAGTGCCCCTGCCTTTCTAAGAGACAGAAGCAACTGAGAATGGACCAGGAACTGTTAGTTGGGCAACTGGGGATCTGAAGTACAGTGGCTGGGAAGGGCCATTTTTGGTTATATTTCCTCCTCTTTAAGTTTCCTTGGCAAATTTTGCTGGGAATTTTTTTTTTTTAACTTGGAATCAAACTCAGGAACTTGTGCTTGCCAGGCAGGCAGTGTGCCACTGAGCTGTATCCCTGGCCTTTGGCTGGGCATGTTACATGCAATCTTTTGAGACAGGCCCAACTAGCAGCACGTACATTAGGGTTGTCAGCAATCTAAGCCAAGGTGCCTGATACTATCTTATTACAGTTTTTTCCCTAAGTTGCTTTTTAGGAAGAAATGTAATTTAGGCCTGTCCGTTCTGTAACATTACTCTTTCAAGCTAGTGAGGGAGTTACTCTGATCTACGAGAGTGTCCACTGTGCCTTGGATGCTCGTCAAATCTTGGTCAAGTGTTTGATTGATTGTACTATTTTCTTGGGGCAACCATCCATAAACCATAGCTAGCAAGGGGTAGAGAAGCAAGGATTGGGTTAAGCAGCCTGAAAAGACAAAAATCAAGGGGAATAAGATGGAGCAGTCCTGTGAGTGATGTCCTCAGGCTTCAGCTGTGCATGGACTGTTGAGCCTCCAGAGGGACCAGAACAGGCTTTGGTGATTTCCCATCTCTTCAAAGTGAGCTGTCTGGTAAACTCTCCAAGGGGTCCAAGGCTGGATTTCTGAAACTTTAAGAGCTGTTAATATAGTGTATGCAGGAGTACCTATTAGGTAATATGGTGAATGTGGGAGTATCTGTTAGGTGGTCTTCTAGCTAAATTTTTATGGAGCTGGTTACCAGCTGCTGTTGTATAACATTTCTAGAGCTTGTTGTCTGTATGCTGTATGTAGTCTTTATTTGGTTATCTCTGGTGCAAATGCATGCCTGTTTTCCCTGCCAATGGTCCAGGTTAGGCTATATCTAGAGATGAGTTTTCATAGCAGAACCCTATAAATGTTTGTTGTCTTTTCAATGTGGGTAGGGAATGGGAGGTTGGAGCTCATGACACAGACACTGAAGCCTGAGCTGGCTTCAGGGATTGTGGGTGCCAGCACGGTGGCTTGAGCTTGCAGACCATACGATGGGACAGCCTGGTAGCTGAAGTTGATGTTTCCATGAAGATCCCTGCAAGGGGCTTAGGCCTCTGGATCTAATTATTTTGCATTGGTGGCTGGTTTTCAAATAGCAGGAAGAAGTAGTAGAAGGAGAGCTTTAGCCAAAATAGCTTTGTCCAAGGTGACCACAGCATATTTAGCCTGTCAGACTCTATTCCTAACAGAGCTAACAGTCCATCTGTAAGCGCCTTGTACTCAGCATCTGTCAGGGGGTTATTTTTCAGTCATTGTCGGGAGAGCCCAGATCCATAGCAGAACTGAGTGGGCCACAGTTATTCAGAAGGTCCAGTACAGCATGTGGCACCAGATAGGTGTTGAGCTAAGGTGAGCTTGTCATCTTTCTTGATCAGAAGGACAGTGGCTGCTAGACCATGGAGGGAAAGGAGATAGGCAGCCCTTAGTGACCAGACCCAAATATTTGCACAGGTAGCAGTTGTGCTCCCAGGGGCTGACAGTCTGGGTAAGCATCATTGTTTTTGTGAACTCAAGGATTCAGATTTTACGGAAGTCAGTAGCTCTAAGAATATTGTGAAGTTTTTTATGACCAGTTTCTACCAGATATTATAGTAGAGCTTTTGTGCCTTTCCAGCAGGCAGCTTGGGTGTCATTCATCAAGGGGCCAGTAATCTTCTCCAAAAAGGGTAAACATGTTCTGGGAGCCTCTCAGAGGTTGAGTCCAAGTCAGTTAACCTTGGAGCCCAGAACTGGGGTCTTTGTGGAGAGGGTTTGGCTGACAGGTGCCAACCAAAGGCAGAGGCGTTCTTTAGGTCCAGGCAGGTGGGCCAGCAGGCTGTGGGTGGCAGAAGCCTGAGGTAACATACGCAGAGGGCAACCATGGCAGCATTGGCAGCTTGGAGATCTTGCACTGGCTTCACAGGCAGGAGAAGTGTATTTTTTGCCGGAGCTTTTCTGAAAACAAGGGGAGAGTTCCCAAACCCTTGTAGCAACTAACGGTCCAGAAAGGGTGCATGGGATGGGAACCACAGAACACAAGGTGATGGCTGTGCTGTTGATGGTGCAGGGATTTTGCTGAGGGTGATTAACAGTTTGATAAACTGATGTGTGGCTGGATCTCTGTTTGTGCTTCTTGTGACATCTGACAGTAACCAGAGTCAAGGTAAGGTGTCCTGATTGATGGCCAGGTCCAGAGGCAAGTCTGCAGTTTGTACCTCTGGGAGGAGAGTTTTCAGGACTTCAGGACTGCAGTTATCAGTCTCAAGCTGATCGTCTTCCTCTTGGAGAACAGTTGGAGTGCAGGACTAAATGCAGAGGCTTCTAACCTGAAGAGGACATCTCTTCCTAGGAGTGACCTGGGGACTGGCTTACACATGAGATGTGCTCCCAGGCTACAAGTTTCTGCCTGGAAGAAGGGGAAAGAGGAAAGAATCTTATAGGATGGTACTATACCCTGAAGGATGGTGCAACAGACAAGGGCGGTGCCCCTCAGAGAGAGAACATCTGCTGGCCTGGCTGCTCCCCTCATGGGAAGTTAGGCACAACTGAGCTAAGGAGGGTGCAGAGCTGTCACTACAGGACCACAGGTGTGGGCACAAGCAGCCACCATGACTAGAGCTTCACAGGCTCGGTGCACAGACAGAGCAGCTTACTGCTCATATCGTCCGCTCCACTCATTCACCCACCCACTTACTCACATTCACACAGCAGACACTCAGAGGTTAAACATTCCAACCCCCTTCCCCCAAGGGTGGTGCTGACTAATGGAAGTTGATCCAGTTTCCTTCTGCTCAAGCTGAGCATGAATGATAGACTAACTTGGGTGCCTTCAGGGGTCTTACTGAAATCAGAAGTCAGGGAGACAGACAGACAGACAGACTGACTGACTGACTGACTGACTGACTGACTGAGTCCTCCTCCGTTTGGGGTCTGGTAGGAGCCTCTCAAGTAGGGAGCCAGGAATCCTTCTCTAGACCTCCATGGGACTTAAGAAATCTTGAGGGTGCACCTTCCCATCAGGACCTGGAGAGGCCCTTTCTTACTCCATTTGTGCGGGCCCTGACCAGTGACCAAAGAGGTCAGCACAGTTAGTCTTTCTGGCTGAGGCACCGGATGCAGCAGCAAACAGAACCACCAAAATGACACTCAGGATTTGGAGGCCCATTTATTTATGTTAATGGGCACTGCTCAGAATCATTCCCAAAATATGATGCCCTGATCTCTGGTGGCTTCGGGTTTACAGGGGATAAGCAAGCAGGAAGTGCAGAGGCAGAATGGCTCGTCATAGTGACCATCTATTCCTTTTCTTTTTCTTTTTTTTTTTTTTTTGCAGAACCAGGGATTGAACTCAGGCTCTTGCACTTACCAGTCAAGCACCTATCCTACTGAGCTATCTCCCTGGCCCCAATGATCAGCTATTTATAAGAGACCACAAGCAACCTAAACTGGACCAGGAACTGTTGCTTGGGTAGCTAAAAAGCAAGTTTATTGGCTAAGGGGGCCATTTTCTGTTACAGAGCTACCCATTAAGTTTAATTTACTAATTTTAAATGTCATTCTAACCAAGAGAGAAACTGAATGTTGATTCTGCCCACCATCACTTTAGCTGTACTCCCAAGCTCTCTGGCAGGGAAGCTAGATATGATGAGGAGACGTTTGTATCTTCATGTAAGTTGCTTTTAAACCAAGGTCAGGACTGCAACTAGAGAATTCCTTGTGCAACAGCAAGCGTTAATAATGTTTAGAATCCTAGAAGAGGCTGGCAGCCTGGGTTTCTGTTCAATGTCTTTGAAGCCAGAAAACTTAACAAAAGTTAGAGAGAATCTAACTAGATAAAGGAAGAGCCTAAAGCAAGAAACTCAGATGTGTTTTGCAGGGAGGCTAGTATGACCTCTGCTATATGTGTGTGGGTGAAGCGGAGCTGATCTCCTTTCATCTGTATAGTAGTGTGTGGTTGTTACATTTGTATTCTCGCTTTACAGAATGGGGGAGGGCTTGTACTGGGAGGTCCTTGATTGGAGCAAGTACTGGAAGCTGCCTGATTCTGAAGCACCTCCTTATGGCTGCCCGCTTGCAGTACACAGGCACATGCAGGCCAAGCAAGCCTTTGAGCTCAGGCAAGAGATGGTCAATTGCTGCTAGCTGCTGAGCCCTAGAAATGAAAAGTGACAGCTACCAGCCCTGTCTTGGCCTTGTCATCATCTCACCCAGGCCCCACTCCAGGTGACGAGGGCTCTGGGGAGGCTGCAGCTCCAGGTGCCTTGGCGGGTGCGGGGTGGGGGTGCATTTGCATCCCTGCAACTGAGGCTGCATCTCCCTTCCACTGCTGGGATTCACCCATGGCCCACTCCCAGACGTTCCTGTTGCGCACCTGCCCGTGCCTCAAGAGAGTTGCTCCCGCCCACCACCTGAGTGAGGGCCAGCCAGGAGCTCTTCTTTTCCTTTCCACACAGCTGGCACTGGCTTGGGTTAGGACTGAACCCTAAGAGCCCTGATGCTAAAATGATCGGGTCTCCGCTCTCCCTGCTAATGGCTGTTTAGATAATTCCAGACAGAAGCAGTAGGTCTAAGGAAGTTTATTTTTAAAAAATTTCCCAGGATGACTACTTTGGTGACATTTTTGAAGCATAATATGCTTTCAAAACATGTTTTTCCCCACTTTGTTGTGCTCTGAGCATCTCTTGAATGTTCCCGTTTGGTATTAGAGTTGTAACTAGACAGAAAAAAATATAATAATGTGTGCTGGACACCTGCTGTGTTCCAGGGCTGCCCAGAGTGTTGACAAAATAACAGTGACAAAAATAATATTTAAATAGCCCTTACAGTAATAATAGGAATCAGAAAAGTGACCTTTGTGTAACACATTGTACCAAGTATTATTCTAAGTGCTTTTGATACATTAAATTACTTTGATCCTTACAACAAGCTTCTGAGGTAGGTACTGTGGGTTTTTTCGAGTAACAAATGAAGTCTTACACCTCAATAAGTAGGTGCTGATCTCCCCATTTTCTAGATGAGAAAACTGATGTTCCCGAAGGAGTGGCTTGCTGAGATCCCCTAGACGGCTGTTGGCTCCACAGCCCTTGCCTTTTCCCTCCAGGAACTTCCACCTGTCTGATAACTAGTGCGTAGCAAATCTTCAGAACCCCAGCCATGTGTCAGATGCTTTATCCACTTGCTGTAGTCAAGCCCTAGACTAGACCCCAATGGAATAAATGCTATTACTAGACACTTTCTGACAAGGAAGCGGGACAATAAAAGGTGTAAGTCAATATCATTGGCCCTACACGTCTGCAGGTTCCACATCCACAGATCCAGCCAGCCACAAATGGAAATTATATTGAAATAAAAATTCTAGAGGGTTCTACAAAGCAAAGCTTAAGTTTGTCACATACAGAGTGCTATGCTGTATCCATGCACATGAAGGGATGTGTAAGCATTTTATTAGGCAGTAGAAGTAATTTACAAAAGATTTAAAGTATAAAGGAGGATGCCTATAGGTTATGTGAAAATGCTGCCTCATTTTATATGAGGGATTTGAGCATCCCCAGGTGTTAGTATCACAGAGAATCCTGGAGCCAGTGCCCGGCAGACTTGAAGAGATGACTGTGTTGCTTCTCATAGGAGGCTGAACCAGGACCTCAGCCAGATTGTCTGCACTGAGCCTGGGCTCTTAGCTACACTATCCAGTGGACCATGTAACACCAGGATAGCAGAGAAGCTGGGTAAGGGAGGAACTGAATGTGTGGGGATCGGAACTGGGTCCCTTTACCCCATCCATGGGTCCTAAATACTCCCCTGTCATTGTTCAAATCCACACTTGCTCCCTCTCCCTGATCTTCCAGGACCCTTACTGTCTGTCCCCTGAGTCAGCCATTGGTTACCTTCTGCAATCATTCCCTGTCAACAGACTTGACTCTCCAACACAAGCACTTTGTTCTTAAAACTTGGACTTTTCTTTCTGTCTTTCTGGGCTCTTGTAAGGAAGTCAGCATTGTTCTGGACACTTCACTGGTACACAGTGCCTTAAATTGATATCTCATAGAGGTGAACAGGCTTTGGAATTCCCTCTGTGGAATTCCTGGAGCAAAAAAGCTTGGGCATGGAGAACCCAGCATATACACAAGGTATGAATGTTGGGGGTGTCACTTAGTATAAGCCGTGCTGTGTTAGAGGCTGTTCCATGTCAACTTAGAGTTGATGGAGAGAAAAAAGCATGACATTTTGGGTGGAACAACTGAAGGCCAGTCATAGCTCATCTTTTATGAGCTATATGGGTTGAATGAATTGTTTAATGCTTCTCAGCATATTTCTTTCTTCATCTATTAAACAATAGCACTTCTGGCACTGATTCACTGGCATGGCATGAGGATTGAGACAGCGTGTCCACCACCCTGCACCCTGTTCTCCTCTAATTTTAACTGAACAGAGGAACCATGGGGGAGAAAGGCACCTATTGCCAGGTGCTTCTGGAGTACCCATGCTTCCCTCTTCAGTGACCTTGCTGTGCGACAGGAATGAGAGGCATGTCCTAGCTCTGGAGGCATTCTTCTTGGAAGTCAGTCTCAGTGCAACCCTGAGAAAGATTGCAAAAGTGCATCCAAGTCCAGGACCAGTGTCTCCTCCGCCCACCCTCTAGTTGAAGCAAGTTAGAGTCTCTTGTACATCCTCCATCCACCAAGTACAGAAAAGAAAACAGGCTGCTCAGTGAGATGATGCTGTGATAAGCGCGGGATGAATGAACAATGTTGTAAGTCAAAAATGTGCTGAACCTTCCTACCCTACGAGCATCTTCCTTTACGGACACAGTACGCTTCAGAGGACAGCTGCCTCCCCATGTGACCGAGGTGAAACTGAGAGCTCACTGCCACTGTCCAGCATCTTGAAGGAGGATTATTCTGCATATCACTAGCTCAAGCACAGATCTAATTTCAAAACTCAAAGTATGAATATGCATCACTCTCATACTGTCACAAAATCAAAAGATTATTAATTTGAATCATTGTAAAATTAGGGACCATCTACAATCACATGCCATTATTACAGGTTTCTCATGGCTTTGGATATGTGGCACATAGTAAGAGCTTAATAAGTGGCAGCAGCTATTAATAATGCTCTCAGGGGGCCGGGGAGATGGCTTGGGGCCGGGGAGATGGCTCAGTAGGATAAGCGCTTGACTGGCAAATGCAAGGATCTGAGTTCAATCCCCGGTTCTGACAAAAAAAAAAAAAAAAAGAGAGAGAGAGAGAAATAATGCTATCAGTTGTTATTTCCATCACTAGTGGAGAGATTTGGATAGTACGTGGTGAATAATGCTAGACTATAGATGCTACGTCTCTCTTTGGTGGAAAAACATATGACTGAGTTTCACCTGAGATTTCCTGATCCGGGCATTCTGAGTCTGAGTAGTCATCTGAATGGATAACATGTTGGTGGGTTTTTAAGAAAGATGAGGATGAACTGTAGGTATTTGGATCTATGTGCTGTTCTGCTGAGTAAGGAATAATACTTGGAGACTAAGTAACCTTGGGTTTAAATCTCAGACTTTCTTTTCCTTGCCCATGTGGCCCTAAGTAACTACTTCCGCCAGACCTCAGCGTTTTTGTGTGTCCACTGAAGCTAGTAATACTGACCATATGACTCCCCAGGAAGGCCATGGGAAAATGAGGTGCAAATGGAGTAGGGTAAGTTTTGTCTCCCAGGCAGCTCAGGATGTGAGGTAATGGGAAGACCAAAGTGCTTCCGGGATTAGAGCTGCCTGCGGTCTGTGTCTGTCTCTGATCTATTGTTCCTCTCAAATCCTGGAACAGTGTTAACAAAGGAAGCAAGCAAGGGAAGGTGAAGGAAGAGTAGGAAAGGAAATGTAAACATGCGTGGTGCAAGTAGCCAACTCCCTCCCCAGTAAAAGCACTCAAGCCAAGGAGAATTCATGTTGCCATTGTCCTTGTTGTGATCATACTTGTTAAAAGATGTGGAAGGGGATCCATGGAGAAAGCAGAGACATGTGGGTGAGAGCATAAAGGGATGAAGCCAGGCTGGACTTCTTCCGGCTTACAGACCCCCACATGCAATCTGCAGAGGATAGAAACTGAGGCAGGCTGTCCTCTATGCTTCAGATCCCACCCAAGGATTCTGTGTCAAGCAGGAGTTGCTCTTTAAAGGGAAGTTAACAGGTATGTGGTGTGTGTGTGTGTGTGTGTGTGTGTGTGCGCGTGCGCGCAGAGGGAGGCTACTTTGTACATAGTATCAGACACTGTGCTGGACACTTCTGCCCCAAGTGCCTCATTTAATCATCACATCACCCTCCAAGGTTTCCAAGGCAAAAACTGTTGTTATCTCTATTTTAGAGGTAAGAAAATGCAAGCTCAGAAGACACATGAGAGCATACCTTGGAGATGCAGGGACCATGCTGGAACCCAGATCTGCCTTCCCGTTAGGTCTCAGAGGTTCTAAGTCTACTACCTAGCATCAGCTCCATTTGATATTTGGGGAAATCGAAGTGTGTGAAAGCCATTAGCTACAGGCGCACAGCAAACTTGAAACAATGGGAGACCGAATCTCAGTTTTGACTGGCTGCTCCCTGTCTCCTTCCACATCACTGGAACTGACAAGACGAGAATCTTCCATTTCTTCTCCTTCCCTTCATCCCCTGCTTGGCTGACTTCCAGTAATCGGGGAGCAATAATCCAACTCAAGAGATAGATAAAAGCTGTAAAAAGCTCCAACTCAAAGCCATTTTTATGTTTACATTACCTCCACCCGGGATGCCTGGGAGACAAACACTCTTTCCCTTCCTGATCATTGCTCTGCTGTGTCGGGAGACAGTGTAAGATCAGTGTAAGGCTGCAAAGCACTGCCCGTCCCAGTCCTGATTTTGGGGGGGTGGTATATATAATGGAGATATGTGTACATATAATGGAAGTAAGTACAAGTTTAAAATCCGGGCAGTGCTCTACTACAGCCTGGCTCTGTCTTTCTTGAGCTGTGTGGCCTTGAATAAATCATCCTACTCTCTCTGGGCCTCAGATCCTTCATTAAATATAGAGATATTGATTCACTCCTAGGTTGCAGCGAATATTCATTGAACAGGTATATGCAGATTGCTTTGGTAGTATGACTTTTTTTTGTGGTACTGGGGATTGAATTTAGGACCTTGTGCTTGCCAGGCAAGTGCTTATTCTACTGAGCTATCTCCCAAGCCAGTATGACTACTTTAACAATATTAATTCTGCCAATCCATGAGTATTGGTGATCTTTACATCTTCCAGTGTCTTCAAGTATTTTTATTCTGTCTTCATATACTTTTTTTTCATTTTTAAAAAATAATTTTATTGAGGAACAAATAGCAATGAGACAGTTTCAAAACCGATTAATAGCACAGTTTCAATAATTAATACACTGCATATTGTTATCTTAGTGGTTATTCATTGTACAAGTTGCAGACATGATATCCTGTCCACAAACACTATTAGCACAAATCTCTCTATTCATTGAATTAAGATAGTGCAGTTGTATATCTACATTTCATTTTTTCCCCATTTTTATTTTATTTTTTTATTTTATTTTTTTTCCAAAGTTTTATTGATAAACAGCAATGAGACAGTTTCAAATCAAATAGGAAGTACAGTTTCAACAAATAATACACTGCATATATTCTTCTTAGTGGTTAATTGCTGTACAAGATGCGGACTTGTGATCCTATT
>NW_004524661.1:3674868-3713107 GCF_000260255.1 Octodon degus | reverse complement strand
TCCTTGTATTATATCTTTCTATTTGTATTTCTTCTTTGGAGTTCTTATACTAGGGATACTATACAATATTTACACGTCTTCAAGTATTTTTTTTTAAATTTTCTTAATTTTCATTGTAAAGACCTTTCACCTCATTATTTAGGTTTATTATTAGAGTTATTTCTTTTGAAGTGACAGTGAATAGAATTGCTTAGATGATTTATTTCCTAGAGATTCAATGTAGAAAAGGTACTGGGTTTGTTGTTGTTGTCTGTTTCTTGATTATTTACTTTTGCAGTCTTGCTACATTTCCCAGGCTAGGCTTGAGCTCATGATCTTCGTATATCAGCCTCTCAGGTAGCTGGGATCGCACGTGTATGCCACTGCACCCTGGTGTTGTTAATTTTTGTATTGATTTTGTGTACTTCCACTTTGCTCATTTTGGTCAAAATCTAACAGTTTCTTTCTGATGGAGTCTTTAGAGCCTTTCAAGTATAGAAACATATAATCTTCATACAGGTATAATTTGACTTCTTCAGTCCCTATTTGTATCCTTTCTATTCTTTCTCTTGCCCTACTGCTTTGGCTGAAGTTTCAAATACTATAATAAATAAGTGTGAGAATAAACACTTGTGTTGTTTCTAATTTTAGGGGAAATAAAAAAATGATTTTTCCCCATTTGTTATGAAGTTGGCTATGAGTTTATCATACATAGTCTTTATGAAGCTCCTCATATGCTTAGCTTATTCAGGGCTTTTGTTATGAAGGAATACTAAATTTTGTCAAAGAATTTTTCTGCATCTACTGGAACGATCTTGTGTCCTTGATTCTACTTATGGTATATCATGTTTATAGTACTTATTTGTATATGTTGAACCATCTTTGCATTCCTGGAATGAAACCAGTTTGGTAACAGGATATGACCATAATGTGCTGTTGATTTTGGTTTGCAAATACTTAATGGAGGATTTCATATCTATGTTCATCAAGAATATTGGCATGTAGTTGATTTTTCATTGTATCATTTTCTCTTTTTTGTATAATGGTAATACTGGCTTCATGAAATAACTTTAAAAGCATTTTCCCTTTCTATTTTATGGCATACTTTGAAGAACAAAATAATAGAATTAGCAAATTGCAGATGAATAGATGGGAAAATCGGTGTAGATATACAAAATGGAATATTGTTCAGTCATAAAAACATGGAATTATGTTGTTTTCATAGAAATGGATGAAACTGGAGATCAGCAATCTAAATGACATAATCCAGACTCAGAAAGACAATATGGCATGTTTTATGGCGTATTTGGAATTGGTGGCGGGCAATGACATAAAAGTAGAAGGGAGATTATTATGGAAGAGAAAAGGAATGGTGGAAGGAGCAGGGAAGATAGGGGAACATAAACAGTTTATGGATATGATCAATATGTTATATACATATATGAAATAACACAAGAAAATTCATTATCCTATATAATTAATATGCTCTAATAAAAAAGAAAGCTGTTGTTATGGTTTGATATAGCCTTGATAAATACAGGTTCTCTACACCTGCAGTTATAATCACTAGAACACATACGTTCCTGCATGTGCCATCGGCCCATCCTCCATTACCTGTGCTCACCATCACAGGATGCTTTTCCAAGCTAGAATGTGACTTCAGAAACCTTCTCAACACAGGTGTCCAAATAGTCACTACCAGTTGATTACCTGACCTGAGAGGTGGATGAAATTGACTTGTATCCCTCGTCCGACAAAATCCCCACTTGCCATCTCTTCTCAGCATGAGCCGTCTCTCCTCTCTCCAGTGTGCTTTCCTGAGCATGTGTTTCTGTGCATATGTGCATATTAGACAACTGTTTCAGGCTAAGAAAACCATTTTAGTGATTTATGTGCTGGGTTTTTTTGTACAAGTCTTTCAGAACCCCACTTGCAATATCATATCTACATCTTGATATCTACAAATTAAGATCTGTAACATCAGGCCACATCTGAGAAAGGCTCGCGTTAGAACTGGGGAAATGAAATACTCATACAGCACACACCACCAGCCACCTTTAGAAGTGACAGTGAAGCCAGGTGTCGTGCTGCAGGCCTATAATCCCAGCACTTGGGAGGCAAAAGCAGGAGAATTTCTGTGAGTTCAAGGCCAGCCTGTGCCATGTAGTGAACTCAAGCCCAGCCTGAACTGTGCAGTGAGACCTGATTTCTAAATAAATAAATAAATAAGTGACAGCAAGATGGTGTATGAATGTGACTTTGAAATCCTTCAAAACATTTAGCACTTAGATTGACTAATATCCATGATCTCAGGGAGGCAGGCTTAAGATAGAAAAATTTGTACTTTAAGGTACAAAATCGTTAGCTCCTGTAATGAACACACCCCAGTGTTTCAGTGGCTTAATTCATAGAATTTCATTTTTCATTCACGTAACTGGTCACTGTGTGTATTAGTGGTGTGCAAGTAGCTTCTTCCCTGTGGCTACACAGGGCTCCAGTCTCAGTTGCCTGGGGTCTTCCTCCACTTCAACAACCCCAGAGGCTTTTCTACCTCTAGGTGCAGGGCTGGAGATGGCACTTGCTTTGTAGTCACTTTGATCTGTTAGTGACAGACATCATCTCAGACTTCACTGGGAAAAGCTCACTTTCTAGCCCCTCTCAAGTATAAGAATGTGGTGTCTAACCCCCATGGTTTCACAGCAACCACGCTAGTGTTAGAAAATGCACACCACAGGTGGTGTCAAGACCACATGGCCAGGAGGCCGGGGAGATGGCTCAGTGGAATAAGCACTTCCCTGGCAAGCGCAAGGGCCTGAGTTCAATCCCTAGTTCTAAAAAAAAAAAAAAAAAAATCACATGGCCAGGTCTGCCACAGAGAGTGGTTCAGGGATGACTACCAAGTCAGCAGATTAGAGTCCCGACTCTCAATGAGTCTGAGTGGTGATGCCACTCGGTCACCTCCAGCACAGGTCAGGGTAACTCCAGAACCAGAGCTTAACTGGCCAGGCCCACCAAAACCTGTCCAGGAAGTCCTGCTCTGCCCAGGGGCAAGGTCTATGTGTTCCTGATGTTGATTATCCCCCTCCTGAGGAGAAAATGCAGCAGATGGTCAGAACCCAGTACCGTTAAACATTCAAGTGGTTCATCCAGCATCCCTGAGGAGTCTAAGTTCACCACAAAACTATGATTATAATGTGTCTCCAGGGAGAGGCCAAGCTGGTCATGACAGCTTTAGCATTCCTGCTCTGTGTAGCAGTGGCATTTTTCATTGTGGTTTATATGATAGTCTCATGATCTGAGTTAATGGGAATGTTCTTCTGACAAATGGGTCCCTTCTGGGTATGCCAGAAAAATCAGGCTTCCAAACCTCCAAGGCTCACTGCCAGAGGCTGGGGAATTCGCCAAGGTAAATGCCACTTTGTGAAGTTCCTGGGAAGCAGCCAAAAGCTCCCCCCTCGTAACAATTCTGCTCCTACTGTGAGACTTCCCTGACCTGTCCCCTGAGCATCTGGGAGCCAGAGCCACAGCCTCACATGTATGGTCTGTTTCCAGCTGCATCAAGGGCATTCTGGCAGCTTCTCCCTGACCTCCATAAGAAAGAGGGCAGGAGGGAGAAGAAGTGAGAAAAACAAAAGCTAGTGCATAGATGCGTAGAGTTTTTCCCTCTCGAGCATACCTTCTGAGCCTGGTCTATAGAGAACTTTGAACAAAAGAATGTTGATGCTTTGATTATCGAATCTGCTGCAGTTGCTGGAATGGTTCTGACACTCACTAGTGCTTAGTAGGAATTATAATTACATTGGAAGACCCCAGGCAACTGAGTAAACTGATTAGCTGCTTGCTCTGAGTTGATAGATTCCCCCCCCCCCGGATCATAAGTAGGGCCACAGGAGATGGTGGAAGCTCTGCGAGTGGGAGTAGTCTGAGATGGCCTGTGTACATCCAGAAAGCCAAACTCACTGGTGCTGACAGGCTCCCCCAGGGACTGTCTGACAGGTGCCCACCTGCTCCAGTGCAGGAGTTCTGAATTCCCTCGGTCCAGGAACTGCACTCTGATCATGTACACACAGAGAGAGAGCTGGGCTGAGCAGGCTGATGTGGCCGGGCTGTTAGGCAATGCGCTGGGAAGCCCTCCCCCAGGAAAGCTGAAGCTTTCTGCCAGGCATAATTATTGCATGGATAATTACACAATTCAGAGCCTGCTGGAGAATCCTGGGCTGGTGCCAGAGCAGAGAGGCAGGGTTCCGGGACTACAGCCGCTTATTGCTTCTCAGAGTTGAGTTTGAAAGAAGTGGGTAATCATTTTCCCCTCCTAAGAATCCTACCTGGCAGGAGAAGGGCTTGGCAGAGGAAAGGCCATGAGAGGCAGGAAGTTGATTAGTTCTCTCTTCCTCTACCCTCCCCTTTGTAGGAAAGCATCCCCAGAGATACAACTTCCTTTGTCTTCTGTGACCTCTCTGCTCATCCCTTTCCTGGGAGAGCCCCCCACCCAGGAGCACCTATGAGCTGGTCACCAAGTGCTCCTCACCTTGTGGACTTCAGTGGCACATCTCCAAATGCATGCTCGGCATCTCTTGCAGATGTGGCCTTCAGCTCATCATACCCCCAACTGAGCTCCCATCCCCGGAACCCAGGGTGACCCTCAGTGTATATTCTCTTCTCAACCAGAAGCACCTATTCTCTCAGACTCCCAGAAAGCTCAGTGTTACCTTTGCCTTTCCTGCTACCATCTGCAAGCCATCTGAAGCCAGGCTATGTCAGGTCCACCCCAGATGTGTCCTTTGGCTTTTGTGTCTCACCTGCACCTGCCCAGGTCAGGTTCCGACTCCACAGCCATCTCTGCCTTTCCTCTACTGCCCTTCTCACTTCCACACCCACCTTGAGACCAGCTTCTCAATGCCTCCATTCAGATCCTTCTGTATTCATGAAAATCTGGATGCACCTTCTCATGTATCTGCTAGTGGCTTCCTGCCACTCTCAGCGCTGACCTTACTCTTTTAGGCTGTACCTGAGAGCTTCCCAACGTGCCCATGCTCTAGCACTGCATCTCCTGCCACATTGATGACAGAGAACCCTACTGGATCCCATGTGCGTTTCTCCCAGGTCCTCAAGCATGAGTTTTTCTTGCCTGAAAACTTAGATGTGCAGTAGAAAAACAGTGAAGGCACCATGGCTCCATCACATGCTGGACTTCTGCAGCCCTGGTAAGACACTCAACCCCTTTGTTCTTTCTTTCTGTCACATATGGAATAGTAGTAATAATAGAACCCACCTCATGTAATTGTCAAGATTCAATGGCCTAGTTCATATAAAGTACTCCAAACATAAAGAGTATGTGGAACTATATTTCCAGATGTTCATAATACATCTCAAGGTAGCTACTCTCAAATCCAGGAGAAAATAAATTAGATCTCAACTATCCATACATCCTTTTTACAGAAGGAGAAACAGATCCTGAGAGGAAAAAGGCCTTGCTCTTGCAAGAGCCTGGCTGCTGAGCCCCACCCAGTGCTCTGTGTTCTAAGGCTCAGCCCACTTACTAAGTCTTCTAAGTACTCACCCATGATGCCAGAAATGCCTTCTCACCCCCCAGCCCTACACATCAGACAGAAATGGGTTCAGCCAGGAGGGGAAACCCTTTGCTTCAGCTTAAACCACTGAGGGGAAGTCCACTAGCCTGGGCAATCAGGAGCAAGCTTAGGTGGATGAGCTTCTGTCCAGGGCTTAGGAAACTCTGCTAAAGACTGCAGCCCTGGGATTTGTCTGATGTGTTCCATACCGGGCATCCTCTGTGGCAGGAACCCAGCCTGGAGAGCCAGGTGGCTTGGGTTTTGAAAGCAGATGTGTTGGTGGCCACGTCTTTGTCTCTAGAAATGCCTGCCTGGGCTTAAACCCCAACTCCAGCTCTTACCAATTGACTGACCTTGGGTAAATGATTTAACCATACAGACCCTAAATTTCTTCTTCTGTCAAATGTGAGATCATCATAATACTCAGCCCCTAGAGTTGCCAAGAGAATAAAGGAAGTAGTCTGCCGAAAGGCACCAAAGGAGAGCCTAAGCCTTAGCAAAGACTCAATAGGCTTCTGGAACTAGCATTCGCTGAGCGCCATACCATGTATAGTGGTCCCAGCGCTGCAAATCCATGTGCATTCCCTCCCTAGAATGCAGAGAAAGAAAGACCTCTCTGAAAACCCTGCATAAATCTTTGCCGATTGGCACTTTTTCCTCGAGTTAATTTGGGAGCCTGTGACCTTTCCTGTCGTGCATTTCTCTGACTCAGACGGCAAGATCGCAGTGCCAGCCAAATGTGTGACAAGCCCCTTTCCCCGGCAACTGAGGAGAGGAAGGAGTGTTCTGGAATCTTCTCTTGGGGAAGGAGGGGCGGTGGGAAGAGCCATCTGACTTTGAAGGGTCCATCTGGCTGAACAGAGTAATTCCAAAGTGTGCTTGACATCTCTCCATCTCACTCAGCTAGGGGCTGAAACCACATCCCTGCGCAGGCTTCTTGTCGGAGTCACCAGGAAAGCAGGGATGTTAGAGTCAAGCAAGGTGCTTGGTGTCCATGCAACCTGCCATGCAGCCATCCTTGGATGACCAGCCATAGGGCAAGCCCCCATGCAGCCCACTGAACCTCCCCTGAGCCCACCTGCCCCTGTGTTCGCCAGCCTATTGGCACACTTACCCACAGCTGGGGGTCTGACCTGGCTCTCCGGACTTCCAGCAGCATGACCTGCTGTGCTTATTTGTGTCAACTTCTGAGGACCCCAGTGCCCTCATTTGTAAAATTCAGGATGTTGTCACTATGAAGTGAGAAAGGAGCTGACAGGGCTTAGAACAGTGGCTGGCCACTAGTGCACAGTCAGTCAGTGTCAGGACTTTCATCACCTTCCATAACCCCATTTCTGCTGATGAAGAGAAGGCTTCAGACTGGAAAAGCACAAGCTCAAGGCAGATTTGAGCCCAGGCCTGTCAGGCTCTCAGCAGCTCTTGTACGCTTCTCAGGCTATATTGGAGTTGTCATGAGCAGGGCTCACAGGTCTCCTCTTACATCACCTATGTATTGCACCCAGATTACATGGCCTTTAATTAGAGATCTGTCTGTCTGCCTTGAAGATGTGCTGGAGAGTTACCCATTAAACTCAGATAGTGACATCTGGGAGAGAAGACTGAGGTCTCGTCAAGTGCTCCTTACTCTCCTGCCTCTCTTCATCCTTACCTCCCCATTTGGGACAGGTTTGCCCAGCCTAGCACGCGCGCGCGCGCGCACACACACACACACACACACACACCTTTCATCTGCCTTGCCTGTCACCTTCCCTTCCCTTGAGGAGTGGCACCCTCCCATCCCTAAGCTAGTTCAGGTGATCCCCGTCCATGCTGGTAAAGTCACCGTGTCAGCAGTAGCTGCTCATGGAGCTCGAAGTCACGAAGCTTAGCATCAGAGACGAAGCCTTACCTAGCACACAGTTCCTGACGTAGGGCAGGAGTTAAGTAATGCTTTGCATTTACTTACTTATTCTGCCTTCTTGTAAAAATCTCAAGGCACCTGAAGGAATGAAAGTTAACAGAACTGAACTGAATGGAGGCAAGCGTGCTTGCCCAGAGGAAATCCCATGGGCTTAGGATTCAGAAGGATCTGGGTATGCAGTCTGGCTGACTTTGCCTTCACAGTAGACCTTTGGAAAGGTCGGCTGATGTCTCAGAGCCTGTGGACACTGGCCTGTTGTGAGGACCCCGTATGAGGGCCACATGTCCATATTAGCAGTTCACAGGCATGGCAGAAACAGGCAGGTGGATTTCATATTCACCTTTTAAACTATCTACAAATGACCTGATGACCCATAGAGCAGGTGTTCTCTACTTAATTTGCCAGGAATACACCGGAATGGAGTTCCTTGAGTTCTGGTGCAGGAGAGTCATTGAGTTGGAGGTTTGCACCCTCATTTACACACTCACTCCCCACCCCTAGCATAAACATCTCAGAACAATGATGCTTCTCTCTATTGCTCCTTGGTTCTTAGTTACTGCAAAAGTATTATTAAAATAAACCCAAACAAAATACCTTTGTGTCAAGGTCATTATATGATCTAGGGTCATATTCCTTTTGGGAAGTTTATGGTTTTTGTTTTATAAATGGCTGTATTGTCATCCTGAATTTATGGAAACACAACAGTTCTAAAGGGGTCATCTTAGTTTTTGACTATCTGTTACTACATGCTGTGGGGGTCATGGCCTGCTCCGTGGCATTTGTGGGCTGAAAGACTTGGGGAGGCCAGGTGATGTGTTTTGCCTGAGGCCTGCCCTAGAGTAGACCTGTATGCTGTATCCAGCTCCAAGGCTCCCACGCCCCACATACCCTCCCCCTCCAAGGCTCCCACGCCCCTCATACCTCCCCTTCCAGGGCTCCCACGCCCTGCATACTCTCCCCCTCCAAGGCTCCCATGCCCCACATACCCTCCCCTTGCTTGTCCTGCTGCCCAGTCCGAGTCATCATGTATAGTGTTTAAGGAGCGAGCTGCAAATAGCTCTAGGAAGCTGGGTAACTGTCTCTGGACCTTGTGAGATCCTGACAGCCTTCCTTCCGACACTGGGCTGGTGCAAAGTACCACAGGTCAGGCTGCACCTGCGCTGTTATTGTCTAGCTGGGCAAACTTCCTTATGTATAGAATGGGGCTTCCCTGTGAAACTGGCCCAAGGAATAAATGAAATGCACTGTGTTTAGTGCTAGTGCACAACACAAGCTTGGGAAAACTTGTTCATCATCCTAAGGCATATGAAAGTAGTCAGAAACAAATGTCCAGGATATATGGCCAAAAGGGTCTGTTCCAGGCTTATTTGGAAAGGAGAGGGCTTTGTGGGATACCAGAGTTAATAGAACCCACAATCACCCATTTTCCTGTCTCTGCTCATATGAGATCTCAAGATGTCACAGAGTGAGACACCCAATCACAGAAGTCCAATGTATAAAGAGGCTTTAGAACATCTTTCCTTTGAAAAGAAAGAGATTTTTCTAAGGGGTTTATGCTGATGAGTGCTGAATAAGTCAAGCAGGCAGAGGAATGCTTCAGAACAGACAGTGGAGTGCACCTCACTCTGTTCAACTGTTCAGCAGGCCTGGACCTTTGTAATGCATGGAAGACTCGCTCCCAAAGATAGCACAGTGGTCCCTTTGTCAGGCAAAGTATGAGTGAATGTCCCATTTATGTTAATTGGGACCTTTTCAGTTTAAGCCTCACAAACACAACATTGTTTAAGGAACAAACAAACAAGAAAAGAAGAGGTTTATTGGTTCATGTAATTACAGGGCTAAGATAGTCACAGGTGAATCCAGCTGCTCAAAAAAATAATAGCCACAGGAATCTATTGATATCCATTCCTCATGTCTGTTCTCTAGCTTAAGTCTCATGAAAGCTCTAACTATGGGGTGCCAAGAGTCACCCTAGAAGATTTATATGCCACCTGCTCACCACTGTCAATGTCAAGGGCCTCTTCTCAATAGTTGCAGGAAAGCCCCAGGGCTGACTCCCACTGCCCAGATTAGGTCATATGTTATGTTCTGATTGGCTTGGTTCGGGGTGAGGGTAGAGAAGGATTGGAGGAGAATCTGGCCTTGTACCCTACCTGTGGGTGGGAGTTGGCAAACCAAGGAGCTATGCCTAGAAGAAAGGAAATGACTGTTGGACGGGCAGCGACAAAATATGTCACTAATCTTTAAGGACCTTTCACTGAGGCATGACTTGCCCCAAACTCCAGCCTAAAGAGTCATCACTGTCCTCCCAGTTGTATGTGCATCTTCTGGTGAGCCGCTGAGATTTGTTCTGTGATTATTATTGTCATTTCACATATGGCAAACCAAAGAATTATGAGTAATAACACTACTACAAACTCAGGTTTTTGAACTTGGACTGCAGACGCAGCCACCAAGCCACAGAGCCTTCCCCAAGAGTGCTGTGTTCCTTGGGTCACTGGGCTTTAAGGGCGCTCTTCCCATTCCTTACCCACTTGCCAAACTCTTTCTTCAGTGAGTCTCCTCTCAATAGCTTTCCCAGGGTTCAGGCTGGACAAAATCCTCTTCTATATCACTAGGAGGTTCAGGTCCCAGCTCAATACTGTTGATGTATGTGTTTCTCTTGAAAGAGATAGACTGTCTCTCTAATCTACCATTTCAGTACTTAGTACCCTGCCCAATATACAGTAGATGTTCAGGGCTCATCGAGTGTCTTCTGATGGCTTAGCAATATAAACACAATGAAATCTCACCAATTTTCTGGACTGCAGGATACAATCATTATTTTTTAGTGCTGATGACCTAATAGCTAGTGAGTATTGTATTAATTATAACCAGTATGTCAGATACTATTTTACAATCTTTGCAAAAATGCTTCTTTTAATATTCCCAATAAAAAGGTGATGATATTATTACTCTTCCTGTTTTATAGATGAAGAAAACTGGGGTCCAAAGTGGTAAAATTATTTGTCCAAAGCCTAACATACAGTGTATCTGACCATCCAGCAAGCATAAGACCATCCACCTTGTTTGCACTCTTCTCCCCTCATGCCCAGGAGCATCCTATAAGATCCGTCTCTTGCATCCCCATGGCAGAGCAATGCTAACCTTAAGGCTCAAAATTTGGGATCTACTGAATCTACTGGATCCTTTTTCTATGTTTAGACAATTGTCAACAAGCATTTCTCTCTGCCCATCATAAGTGCTCAGACTCAGACTACCAGCATCCTTCCTTCTAGGGCTAAGTAGCAGAGGAACCCACTTGAAGCTTTGTTTGGAAGAGTTCACCCAAGGAATAGAGGAAGGAGAGGAAGAATGCAATCTGTGTTAGTAAACATGGCAGATGCGGAAGCAAAGCTGAGAACATTCTGGTGTCTCTCTGGGTGGGCTACAGTGTCTGTTTTAAGGAATGAAAATAATGAGACATTCCAGAAAAGTCACAACAGGGCTTGAACTTTATTCCAGGTAGAGTGACCTTCAAGCCTCCTCCAAGCCTCAAGTGATCTTGAGCCCTCTGGTGATGGTCTGAACTGCCAAATATCTTTTTGTAAATCTCTTTCCTGTACAAACCACTAGCATGGATGCTGTTGAGGGTGATCAGACATTCTGCCTGGTGCATCCATCCTCATACCATGAAACTTATGGACATGGCTATGTGGGGGGGATGCTGACAAAAATCCAGTGAGGATGTGGTAACAAAGATATGCCTGGGGGGATTAAAGAGAGAATTTATTATGTTATTGAGGTTTACATTCTACATCCGTATTTTCAAACTCTGCACAAAAATTACCCAGGGATGTTGTTAACATGCAAATTCTGAGTTAGGAGATCTGAGCATGTACTGGGGTCCTGGATTTCCAACAACTCCTTCTCCCTCCAAGTTTTGTTAATGCTGGTAGTAAGAGGACCACCTGTGGAATGGTGAAGTTATGAGACCCTTATGGCTTGGGCAAAGTGTGGCACAATACAGAACTGCATACTTCAGCTTTGTAAAACAATGAGATCAGATCAACCCTGACAAGTCCAGCACTAACAATCATTCCCCTCTTTGGTAATAACTATCCTAAGGCACCAGGAGCTCAAATCTCGTGATTAGCATGGTTTGTTATACCAGTCCTGCTCCTAATGAAGGTATTTGAATATTGTGCTTTGGGGAAGAAGCAGGGTTGGTTCCTTTACTGTATAGTGCAGTGTGATAACCATGCAGCTTGCTGTCGGTATCCCCTACTGCATGCCAACTACGTGTGAAGCACTGGAGGCACCTCCGTGTCCTAGCTCTCCTCCAGCAAGCAAGCCCTAAGGGTGGTTTGTCTGACCTCCAGAATCCTCACCGGTTACAAACACCCAAGTGCTGGCCACATCACATCCAGACCCAACACATGCTCTTTATCACAGTTGTGCACTCTCAGGTCCCTTACTGCTAGGCCTCTGAGTCATCAGTTCCTCAGCCTGAAAAGCCCCTACTTACCCCCTGCATATTCAACTCCACTAAGACTTTCAAGACCCAGTTCTTGGGCCACTTCCTCTAAGACATATTCCTTTCTTTTAGTCTTTAAGCTGCCCTGAATCCTAGAAATTAACACTGCATTGTCAGACTTCCTTTTTTCTTTTTCACTTATAGCCTGCAGCAAACTCAGGCGCAGATTTGGGTAATCAAGAAATGTTGTTTTCTTCATGGTTTCAGGATTCATTTTGACTTTAAGCACCAATTATTCCAAGTACTAGCAATGGAATCTTTGCCCACTTTGATTCCCTTCCTCCTCTGGTTTGCATTTCCAGATCAGACAACTTCTACCATGTCTGACCGGGATACCGAAGGATGATCAAGGCTGAGCTTTTGACCCCAAATTTTTTCTCCATTGGCCTCCACAGAGGTGTCCTTGACCCCACTTATCCCCCTCTTCCTTTCCCCAGCCTGAATACATTTTTTGTGAAGGGCAGAGGAGGGAGTGGTGAACCACAGATTTCTTTGACCAAGCATGTGACCTTCTAGATCTTTTATTTTTTCCATAAGTCCTTCAAAGCTCTGGGCTTTTGGAATTCAGAAAGCCCAGGAAATCAAAAGCTTAAAAAGCTTTTTCTCTCACAACTGTTGGTCTTTGCCTACAGTTGTACGAGTCTGTTTAGAAGCTTAAGAGCCAAGTGGCACCTTTTTTGTTCTGTGCTTTCTGGAGGCGGCATGTGTGGAACTCCCTGCCTCCTGGAGCTTGGATGGGGGAGGGTCTCAGAGTATCAAAGACACCCAGAGAAGAAAACACAGATTTTGACAGGACGGGTAGCACCCCTCACTCTAGGACTCTGGGGCCAGACATCAGAGGGAGGGCTGATCCCAGCCAACATTTTTGGCTATTTAGAATACACATGGCGCTGTTCTTCCCCTGTCTCCTATGCTGTGGGTGTCATTTTAATCCCAAGAAACTAACACAGAGAGTTCTGGGTGACTTATGGAGGTCATGCTGCAAGGATAGTCTGACACCAAGGCCCTAAATACAAGGCTTTCCTGCCTCACATGCCCAATACCAGGCACAATGCCTGGAACTTGGTAAGATCCAGCAAAATCCCTGACCTCCAAAATAAGGAGGTCACAGGAAAGCACCTACACTGAGGACAACAACATGCAATGCATCCACAACTGTTGAATTCCCACTATATGCAATATATCCTCAACTGTTGAATTCCCATCATCTTGTTTTTTCAAATTCTATATTATTTCTAATGTTTTCTTATTTTTTGTTCGCTATAAAATAAAAAAGAAAAGAATTATAATCTGTCATTTGCTAGTTGTTCCCCCCAAACTGGTAACTCTTACTTCCCTCATCTTTAAAATGAAGGCAGTAAGCCCGTTAGCAGAGGGCTGCTGAGAACAGGGCTTGAGGTTGCTCAAGTTCAAATTCTTTGTCTGAAAGTGTTCGGTCTTGGAATTTCAAGATTCCTGTGGACCAGCTTCAGATTTTAGCACTTAGATCACCAGCCTTGAGAAGTCACATTCCCTGTGCCACTATCAGCCTCCTCTTCTGCAGTAGGGCATAATCAACATCTCTGATGAACAGTAAGTAAATGCGGTTCCAGCAGGGAGTGGAGTTGGGTGATTTAATAGACCAAATGGATTAGCCAGGGTCAGACGCCCAAAGGTTTACTTTTGTAGCTGCTTATGCATCCATTCAGTTTAGCCCCAGAAGGACCAGGCCACCTTACAGCCTATTTCTCAAGCCTGCTGGAGTGACTGAGGCCCAGCATAGCAGACTCCACTCAGCCTGGGATGGAGCTTCAGGAGCTGAGGCCCCTCCTGGGTGCAGCAGTCTGCACTGGTTGCCTCTGCTGCTCAGACAGAGTCTGATGAGTGTGTTTCCCCCCGCCCCCTCAGGCAAGAGTTGCTTCATTTGCTCTTCTAGTTTCTATTTCTCATTAGCTGCTAAATCGTTCCCAGGGCTGCAGATCTTGATGTGGCTGTCTCAGCCAGCAGGGGCTGCAGGAACAACAGTCACAAGGCTGCTGCCTTGAGTGAAGTAGGGTGGAAGAGGTCAGCTGCAGTGGTGCCTGCCTAGCTCTGGGTTGTGGCACATCCCCACCCCTACCAAGGATTAGGCAGCTGGGTATATTAATCTATTTGGGAAGAGAGGGAAGACATGAACTTTTTCATGTCATTACTCTGAGTGAGAGGACACCAAGGAAAAACAGAAGTTTTGCAGAATGGAAGAAGCTCAAGGCCATGGAACCGGGGACTATGCATTTGTTTGAACATGATATCTAGGGTCACTTTACAAAGAAAAGAAGTCTGTTCAGCTCCCAGTTCTGGTGACAGCTTCCTTCAGACAGAGTCCTGGCTGAGGTGGTGCAAGGTATCATATCATGAGATCCAGAGGCATGAAGATGTATCTATATTCTGCTAGTCTGTGACATTTGTTTTTAATCAAGCCACCAGGATACAATCATCAGAGCTCCACTCTGATCACTTTATCCAATTGCAATTACCTCCCAAATGTCCCACCTCTCACCACTATGGTCTGAGTCCATACTTTCTAAACCTCACAGTGGGGATTGAACGCCAACATGAGTTCAGAGGTAGCCATTTATATTCCAACTATGGCATCTGCTATCCCTGAAGACTTTAGAAGGGAAAACTGTGTCCGCTGCTTCCTGAGTTGGACACCCAAATGCAGGTAGGTGCTCCTTGGCATCTTAATAACTCAGGGAAGCCCAATGTGGTGGCCTGGGGTGAAGGGCAGAGAGGGAAGACATGAACTTTTTCATGTCATTACTCTGAGTGAGAGGACACCAAGGAAAAACAGAAGTTTTGCAGAATGGAAGAAGCTCAAGGCCATGGAACTGGGGACTATGCATTTGTTTGAACATGATATCTAGTGCACAACTAACTCCTGTTACTGCAGTGTTAAAGAGAAAACCTGCAGGCACTGCCTGTGGAGTCATTTTTACTCAGCTCCAAGCCTCTTTCAGCTTGGCCTCTCCACCTGTTGTTCTCCAGCATGACCAGTTACCCTGGAGGGCCTGGGGAAACTCCAAACCCTGGCCTCTTTTGCCTTTCCTTGAGCAAACACCTGCCTCTCACGTTTATTTAGGGAGTGGGAATTAATATCACAGTAAATCTAACTCAAATATAATTAAGAAGGTAAATCTACTTTTGAAGGAAAGAAATCTGATCACTTATCTCCAGACCAAATAAATAGGTCTCATATCTCCAGAACCTGCAGCTCAGCACGAACTGTGCTCCTAATTCCTTCTGTCAGAACACAAGGGTGAGAAGAGGCCCGAGGAATCATTGCATCTCTGGTCCCTCCAGTGCAGAGACTGTCTTAGTTACTTTCGTCATTGCTGGGACAAAATAGCTGACACCCAAAGTTAAAAGAAGAAAAGTTTATTTGGTTTAAGGTTCATGGAAGTATCAGTCCCTAGGTGACAGTGTCAAGGCAGGGCGGCGTGGCAGAGGGTGTCACAGAGCAGGCAGGCAGAAGGCACCAGACAGCCAGCAACAAGTGACAGCCGCAGTATTCCTCTCTCACTTTTTTTTTTTTTTACTTTCTTGGCAGAACTGGGGATTGAACTCAGACCCTTGCACTTGCCAGGGAAGCACTTATTCCACTAAGCCATCTCCCCTAAAATGTTTCTCACATTTTATCTGTGCTACTGGCCCTGAGGATGGTCAGTACTCACACCCTTAATCCTAACACTGCAGCAGGAATGAAACCCAGCATCACATCCTTAATCCCTGTGACATATACCCTAGATCCAGGCATGACCGCATGAGCTATGGGGGAACATCTAGATACAAGACTTAACAGAGACCAAGCCCAGTCTGATCTCCTATGAGAATGGGATGCATTACATTCGCCTTATGCGCTTGTTGTGAGACTATTGCACAGCACTTTCTCCTGCGTAATGTAAACTCCATGAAAGTAGGCTCTTGTGTATTCCCAGCAGTGTCTCCAGTGCCCCCACTGGAGGTACTTAGTGCAAACAAAGCCATCAGTGGGGCTGCTGAGATCTAGACCATGCTTGCTCAGGGTCACAGTGCATCAGCAAAGCCCTGACTCAAACTCAGGACTCTGGGATGCAAACCTGGTCTCTTCTCCCTATAGTGCAGGGAAGGACATACGCATTTGCTGTTTCCTTCCACCAATTGCTAGTCTGTGTGGCCTTGGGCCCTATCTTACTTTTGCTGGACCTCAGTTTTCCCAGTAGTAGAATGGGCATATTTTGGGTGAATACCAGACCTCCACTTTGGGGTAAGATGCCCGTGCCACTTCTCCCAAGAACTGACCATTTTCTTCCCCAGGCCATAGTAGCCAGAATCTTTCCTCTCTCATTATCAAAATCTCGCATGCCTGCTCCAACCCTTCCTTTCAGTTCCTGTGCACCACAAGGAGGCAACAATGAAAGCAAGCAATTCTCTGCTACCAGCCCAGAGAAGTCAAGCCAGAGAGAGGAGAGCAAGGGGCCAGTGTCAACCCCTTCCCTCCCCACACTTCTGCTGAGACTGGAAGGAGAACATGTGCCCTGGGCTGGCGCTCTGATTTAACACTCCCTCACTCCCGTACCTGCAGTAAACCAGAGTTAAAAATGACCTTGGCAAGCAGCCTTATGTATCATCTGTCTAGAGTAGAAACAGAGTCAAAGAAAACCCTCTCTGAAGTCTAGAGAGCAGCTGGGGGTAGAGGAGGGCAGGAAAGGAGGCAGATGGAGGGATGTGTCTCTAGTGCCTTAGGCTAAACGGATTAAAGAAAAGAGAGTCAAACTGTGTGGCTGTGCTCTGGAAAAACCATGGCTGGAGAAGAGATTACACCCCATGGTGTTCCCCGAAGGTGGCTTTGCGAAGTGAGATGAGGCCAGCAAAGCTGGGGAACACCAACCCTCGGGGCCACTCTGCCACAGACCCCTGTTTCAGTTGGTGGCTCAGAGAAGTGGGAGCTCTGATATAAATGTAGCTTCCAGAAGAGTCTCTCTTCTGGACAGGAAGTACTGTGCTCAGTGATGAAAATGCTTAGCACCGAGTCCCCTGGCCTGGTTTCTGTGAACCTGACTCTGGCTTCTGTGTGACCTTGAGTGTATCACTTTACCTCTCTAAGCACATGACTCTTTAACTATAATATGAGGGTTATAATGCCCAATTCAGTATGGTTGAGTAGGGGTCAAATAGCTCAGTGGATTAAAGCACCTGCATGCAGGTGCAGGGGCCAGGGGTTCAATCCTGGGGCCTGCAGTGCTGGCCCTGCCCCCGGGGAGCACCAAAGCAGTGATTGAGACTGGGCGTAGTGTCACCCACCTATAATCCCAGCTCTTGGGAGGCTGTAAACAGGCAGATCACTACAAGTCTCTAGTAGTGAGACCCTGAACACCCTGTAGGCCCTTCCCTAAAATAAAATAAAAATCCAATATGACTGAGTGGAACCACAGACACAGTCTTTACAAGTGTGGACTTGGGGGTTAGGCTGCCAGCTTCCATGATCTGGACAACTGAAGTCATTCTTCTGGGCCTTAGTTTCTCCACCTGTAACACAGGCATGCCTAAGCATCTGTTTTTCCCCTTTATACTTCTCACTGAATGTTCTCTTTGCCCTTGGGCTTTGCTCTCCCTTTAATTTTCTATGGGCTGCAGATGCTGACCTGGGAGAACCCATCAATGAGTCCCCTGCTGTCTAATTTAACTACTCACTAAGCCGAGGCCCAGCAGAAGATTCAGGGAAAGCGGAAGGTGGCATCTGGTGCCAGCTCCCACGCATGCTCCCCAGGGGCTCCAGCGGGCTGTCTGCATTGGCTTTCCTGTTGCTGGCCATGACAGTGAACACGTACAATGAGAAGGAAGAGCAGCTTGTTTTGGCTTGCAGTTTTAGTGGACTCGGTCCATAGTTGACTGGGTCCAAGGCAGAAACTGCATGGCTAAACAGCATGGTAAAGGCAAGCTCTCGCTCCATGGTCTTCAGGGAGCAGAGAGAGAGGACAGGAGCCACAGACCAGAACACACCCTCCCAGCTCACACTCCCAATCATCCACTCTAACCAGGCCCCGCCTTGAAACAGCACATGTAGATACTAAATTTTTCAGTGAATGAATGCACCAGTGAGGATTGCACCCCACAATCTAGTCATCTTTCAGACACACTAGACTTATAAGGGATGCTTTAAATCTAAACCACAATACTGCCCATGGTATCAGGCTTTCTTTTGTGAATAGCCTTTTCTCTGCAAATACGGAAACTGAGGTTCCCAATGCTCCTAACCCAGGGTCAGTGAGCTATCCCTAGGCCTTCTACACATGCCTCCACCACTGTGAACAGTTCCTTGGTTGTACAGCCTTCAAATTATCCAGTTGAAGAGGGTCACTGTGCTCACTGAGACCCAAACCGAAGCAGTCATCCCCTCTGGCCATGGACTTGACACCATTTCCCCTCAGTTTTTGAAAGTGAAAGTAATTGTTAGTACCTAGCTCAGTCCTTGCAAAGTCTTGCCTGATCCTTTGGAGACTCTGAAAGATACTATTACAATTATTCCCATTTTCTGAGAAGCACGACCTGAAAATGGCTCTCAGCCTGAGCCAAGCATACTGCAGTCCCTCCCCACTGTGTGCAGAGAAGCTAAGAAGTGCATGTGTTGAGCTCACAGGTGTGCTCTGATGTACAGTTGTATGGTTCTCAGGTGCATCTACTCTGAGGCCCACCTCAGCCTGAGGTCTAGGCCAGCAAACCTAGAGTGTGCATGTCATTTGTTTTTCTTTTAAGGCAAAAGATGTTCACATATGAGATGATTTTTCTAAACTGAAATCTCAGTCCTCAGGTTTAATTGCATGGTGGCATATTGTGATGAATTAAGTGCTCTTTGGGTTGCAGTCTGGGCACTTATCTCTAAAGAGTTCCCTATTGCTTGCCTAGGCTAATAATTAAATAGTGGTGATTTGATCAGCCCCAATTACCTTAACAAATTAGCCACATAATGGATGGTACACTAGGTACTTTTGTCCTACTAGAATGAAATACATCAGGCTGGGAGACTTATAAAGAAAAGAGGTTTGTTTAGCTTAAAGTTTGCTATTTGAAAGTCCAATCATCACTGTGCCAGCTCAGTGTAGTGAGGGACCCCTCACTGCGTCACCTCATACCGGATGTAGCATAGTAGGAGTATATGCAGAATAGATTCTGTGGCGAGAGCCTAGGGCCCCATGAGAGATTTGCTAATTCCTTCTAAGGCCGCTGTTATGGTTGATACTTCGTGTTACCTTGAGAAGTCTAGAAGTTTAGCTAAGTTACTCAGCAGTTCTGCATCTTAGGGTGTAGAGGACATGTAGGATGTTGTTCATTGTGTCAATTTAAGATTACCTCAGCTGCCCAGCAGGGGCCCAGAGTCCTCACTTTGTAAGCATCCTGAGCCTGTGCAGGAGGAGGGCAGCGAGATGGTGTGAATACCACACCCCCCTGAGTGCAGTGGGGGCTTTTTCTGCCCCCTTTTGGCTTTTGTTGCTTTTGCTGTCTTTGGCCACCATGGTCAGATGCTCCTCTGCCATGCTGCTCTGCCCTGTAAACTGAAACCTCCACAAACTGTGAGCTGAATAAACTTTTCCTGCCTTAATTTTAGGTGTCAGGTATTTTGTCCCAACAATGAGAGAAAAGTAATTAAGACAGCCATGTCCCCCGTGATGTAGTAATCTTCCCCTAAACTCCACCTCCTACAATCCCACAACCTCTTAACACGTCACACCAGAACCAAGCTTCCAACCCATAAACCTTTGCAAGGGAGAACCATATACAAACTGTAGTGCATGGCAAACATTATGAATATTATTCCAAACACTTTTACAATGAGTTACAATGGGATGGAAAGTCTCCCTAAGGCTCTTTCCTTCCTTCAAGCCTCATCAGTTCTTATTCTCATAAGAATCTCATAAGAATAAGATCCTTGACTTTGTTTTCTCTTTTTTGCTATTTTTAGTGCTATGGATTGAACCAGGGATTTGCACATCCTAAGAACATGCATGCTCTTGCTTTGAGCTGTTCCCCCACCCCTGATGGGTTAACTGTGTCCTCTGTTGGGTTGAGAGCAACAAAGAATCTGCACACACATACAGTGCTTCATCCTTCACCCCATGTCCATGCTTCGCTTTCACCAGTCTTCACTTGAGAAGCTTGCCCTTTGTATGGGAGATGTATAGCAAGGCCCAGGTTCCGCTCGCAAGTCCATGGAGGAGACAGTCATAAATCAATCAATAACCACAGGATGCTCCATGTTCCAGCAGCTGTCTCCTCCTTCCTCCTCCCAGATGGAAGAATCATTCATCTTGTTCCTTTCTGTGCCAAAGGCCTCTGTCCTTTCATTTATTCATTTACTTAGCCAGTACTATTCAATGAGTCAGTTTCAGGCCACTCCTTCCTGGCTTCCTCCATTGAGATTATCCTCCTTAAATCAGACCCACGCATGGGAACACTGTTTTGTCTCCTTAGTGTGAGAAACTGAAAGGGAAAAATGGAATCTGAAGGGTACAGAGGATACTGGGAAAAGGGAATGAACGTATTCAAATGGAAAGAGTTACTGAGTTGAGAAGGACAGGAGAGGGAGTAGAGGAAAGAGATTTATCTCTGTATGTAAGCAATATGGTTTGGACAACTGTACTGTGCATTTCTGTTTGTCTATAGAAGGGAGCAGATAATGCTTAGTTGGTTTTATCACCTTTTTCAATTGCTTGTACTTATTCTCTTCTTAATTTCTTATACATTTCTTTCTTTTTTTCTTTTTTCTTCCAATTTTACATGCATATATCTGGTAATATGAATAACTGGTTGGAAGACAATACTATGTATTACAAAAAATACTTTAAAATTCATACTGCTTTGTTAGGTGAAATTCTGTATCATTTGTATTTTTTTATGTTTTAATTCTAATTTGTACTCTCTTTAAAAAATAAAGAGAGGCCAGGGAGATAACTCAGTAGAATAAGCGCTTGCCTGGTAAGTGCAGGGGCCTGAGTTCAATCCCTGGTTCTGCCAAATAAAAGAAAAGAAATGAAATGAAATATCAAAAAATAAAAAGATTCTCCTCCACTCACTAAATGATACCTGTCTATAAGGTTCTGGGCTGGTTTTCTGTCTTTTCCTCTCTGGTTCCACATATTCTCATAGCTTTAAACATCATCCAAGGGCAATTTACAAGTCCTGAAGTCATGGTTTCCAAACTATATCTCTTTTTATTCGCTTCTCTCTACCTCTTTCACTCCCTTCATTGTCCAAGTCAACCTCATCTCTAGTCTGGACATTGTTGTCATTTCACAATTGTATTCTTGCTGCCAAATTTGTTTCTTACAATTCATTAGCAATCCATATTAAGTTGTCACTCCCCAGCACAACACATGTCAGTGGTTTTCTTTGGCACTTAGAGTAACCACAGCCTTTAAAGCCACATTTGCTCTGGTCCCTAGCAACCTCTTTTAACCCATCTCCCATCAATCCCTGAGACCTCCTTGAACTTCTACAAACACCAGTCTCTTTCCTTTTGTTTACCCTGCCCCATGGCCAGCAGCTATCTGGGTCTCAGCAAAAATTCCCCTTCCTCCAAGTAGTCTCCTTGACCATTATGTCCAAGTAGCTCCTCCCCTATGGAGGGCCTCTCCTCCTGTCACCGAATGTTATTTCCTCAGTACCATGCATCTCAACCTCAACATCATGTGAATCTGTCTGCTTTCTATTATCTGTCACTGCTGTTAGGCTTTGAGCCCTAAGAAAGCAGAGACCTGTCCTGACTTCTTTCTCACTGTTTGTCTAGGTCCTAGCACTCAGGGACTGGAACAGATTGGTTCCAGGAAGCAGTTTGTTAAGGAGTGTCTTAGTTTATTTTCTGTTGCCATAACAAAGTACCAACAATTGATAAAGAGTAGGAGTTTTATTGAGCTTCTGGTGCTGGAGGCTGGGAAGTCCAAGAGCATGGAGCTGGCATCTGATGAGGGCCTCTTGCTGTGTGGCAGAGGGGATCGCATGTGCAGCCATGCTAGCTCATATTTCTCTTCTCTTTCTATAAAGCCCCTAACGTCATCATGGGAATGTCACCCTGGTGACCTCTTTTAACCCTTGGTACATCCCAAAGACCCCTCCTGTCTTTATCATATGAATTTGGAGATTAAGTTCCAACACATGAAGTTCAGGAGGACACATTCAATGTATACCAAGGAGCCAATGCCCAGCACTAGCCAGAGTGAAGCAAGTTGCTTTGGTTAATATACCAGTATTTGCTAGAAATTGAAGTGCATCTTCCATGCAGAGTTTACTGCATTCTTGGGTATCTTGAGTATGAAGACCTCAGGGTAAATAAAAATGTACCCTCTCTGAGTTTCTGTATGCTCAAGCTGAAGTGACATTTACTTTTTATCATCCTCACCACCACTACCCTCATGATGGAATCAACCATCCATCAACCTGGATGCTCATACTGCCTAGCGAAATGCATTGAGGAGCTAGATGGGCACTTGGGTCCCACAGCCTGTATCCTACAGAGGCCAGCAGCTAGGCTTCCTGGATAGAGTGCATGCCCCTAATACCACCCATCACTCTACCCTGCAAAATCTCAGAAAGCTATGTTGAAACACAGTGAGGAGGCTGCTAGAGTCTGGGCACAATTACAGTCTGGGGACTGCCAAATGGAAAACGAATCCATATTCCTCACACAGCATCCCTGTGATGATTTATTACTCCAGCAGCCACTGCTCAGCTCTGCTACATGGATCTCAGGGACTATAATTTATCCACAATTACACTGGCAACCATGATGTTCATGCAGTAGCAGATAGAACATTCACGGAACTCGCCAGATGAAGGCTTGCTCTGCCCTGAGCACAGTGCCATAAATAAAGGCTAGGAAGACCGAGCACCTCCTGCTCAGTCACAGAATACAGAGCATGGCCCTCCCCTGAGCATCTAAAAAGTAAAACTCACTGACCAGCTGACAGTTACCATGTCCCATTCCTACCATAAGCATCACATTGCTTTCTCTCAAACCAACCCTAAAGCTATAGAAGATGGAGTCCCAGAAATACCCAGCTGTGTTGGCGGGTAATGGGGGTGTAATGTGTGGTTGGCAGAACAAGAACCTAAGCTTTTCTTGCCACCCCTGGTAGACCAGGACTTGGTGGCCATGCCAAGAGGTGGGTAGACAGTCGCTGGCAGGCCTAATGCTGTTCACGGAACCATTTCTGTGTCGGGCCTGAAATGTGGTGTCTCTGGGCCCCTACCAAGGCCCTCTCTGGCTTCAGTGATCCCATCTGTAGAATGGAGGCACAGGGCAAGCTGATCTCGCAGATGATCTCAGGAAAGTCACAACCTCATGGTTTCTGAGCTCATGTCTCTTCAGCTATGAAGTGTGGGCCTGATAAGCTTGGCTGTGTGATCTTAGGTAACTGTGCCTATCTACACCTCTCTTGGCCTTGGTTTCTCTATCTGTAAAATAAGTGAATGGCAGGGGATCGGAAGTGGATGCTGTCTGAGCCTCCTTCCTAGTGTTGTAGATGACTCTGCACCGCGAGTGATCTAATGCTCCTCACCGCCCTTGCCGTCTGTCTGCTGTGCCAGCCGTGTGGCGCTCCTCTCAGAAAAGTCAGTTCCCTCCCTAAACCAATGGCATCTGTTTCAAGCATCGCTCAATCCTGACTGTGAATCTTCTATCTGAGCTGCTAATAAGCTTTTAGCCAGTCCTGGACAGCAAGTGCTGCCAGCTCCATTAGTCCCACTGGAAGGAATTCATCTTTCTCAGTGGAATAAATGATGCTTCCAGCCTTAATCCAGAGGCTCCAGCAGGGCTATTCAATACTTGTCACCAGCCAGATCTTTTCTTGATACTTCCCTCTGCAGCCACCCTGGCAGCAGAGTGACTTTGTCATCTTTTCAGACCTCTGTCATCTTGTGGCAGAAGAACCCCCGTGCAAAGCCCCCGACACTCCAGGTGGGTGACAGTTTTGATGAACTGAGATAGTTTGGGTGCCAGAAGAGTTAAAGTAGAATTGTACCAAGAGAAAGAGACTTACACACAAGCAGACTCAACTCTGTTTCTTCCTCAGAACAATCCCTTTTCCTTTCTGAGAACCCATCTGTGCATCTACAAAAATGAGATAATGACATTCACCTAGCAGAACTCTTAGGAGATGCAGATAACAAATTTGAAACACCCCAGACAATGCCTGGCACTCTTTAGAAGTTCAGAATTTTCTGGATCCACTCCAGTTTTCCCATCCCAGTAATATTATCTGTAGAGCAAGATCAGAAAAATGTTCCATTGCCAGCTTCTATGCTAAAGAGGTATCCCCATGTACAGATTTATAGCACCTGGGCTCCTAGCCATAAACCCAAAAGTCAGACTGAACAATGGTAATAATAGTTATTCAGCCATATCACACTGAACCAAGGACAGGAGGTAAGCAGCAATTCACACCCACCAACATTTTCTAAACACCTACTATGCAGCAGGCTCTACCATGGCCCCCTAGGGAGGGAGGGAGGGAGGGAAAGAGAGAGAGAGAAGAAAATGTATCATCAAAATTAAAAATGTATTTGGATATCAGAAACTACTAGGTTGGAGATCTAGATTGAGTCATAAATTCCCTGTGTGATACTAGGAAAGTTCATCATGTGAACTCTCTAGACCTCAGCTTCTAAATCTAAAATGTCTCATAGAGTTGCTGTAAAGATTGCATGAGATATGTACTTGGAAAATAGCCTGGCTTATAGTCATCAAAAACCAGAAAGTATCAAGATATAATCCTGCAAAGACAGTGAGATGCACAGAGAGGCTTGGTCCATGAGGGCTGCCATGGCAAAATACCATAGAGCATATCATTTGTAAAAACACAGGTAGTCATTGCTCACAGATCTGGAGTCTGAGAAGGAGAAGCCCAAGGCCAAGTCATCCCTAGGGTCAGTGTCTGTGAAGGGCCCACTTCTCCCACGTGATGCTTTCCAGCCTCATCCTTACACAGTGGAAGGAACAAGCAAGTTATCCTGGGCCCCCCTTTAGGTTATTACATTCCCATGCGTAAGGACTGCCTCCCAACAATACTGCCCTGGTAACTAAGTTTCAGTACTTAGGTTTGGTAGGGACACAGATGTTCATACCATAGCACATTCTGCTCCGAATATACAGAAAGATGCTTCTCAAGTTAAAAAAATAAAAGTAGACACAGGTAATCTTCATTTTTCTAAGGATACCTGATCCTAATAAAACACTGCTTGAAGAGTATTTTCTTAAAATGAGAGTCAAAGGTTCATTTTAAATAAATTTCAAATAAGGCCATACCTTGAAATGAAATTAAAGTTATTTTCTATTAATCAAATATGTGTAGTAATGTTAAATGTGCTTTTTTCCATTATAAAGAGGAATTATCAAAGAGTTTTATCAAGGAGGTGAAGCTTTAAACATAACACTCTTCATTTTGTTCAGCTTTCATAGTGAGATAAATATGGAGTCATTTTAGGCAAATATATCAAAGCTTTATCCATTTTTCTCTTACCTTCTTTCAGTCATTAGATGGAATCATCATTCTCTGTAGAAACACCCAGCAACTTTGCTATTTTCTCTTCTTCCACTGCTAACTACTTTATTTCTGTTGGATTTTTAATGTTTCTTTCTCTCTCTTGCCTTCTTTTAATTTAACTGTTCCCTGTCATTGTGTGTTTAAATCACTCATCCTGTACTCTGCTCTGTCCCATCTGCTGTTGAACATATCCAGTAGCTTTTTGCTTTTTTTACTAATGGCAAATAAGTGCTGAGAGTACACTTTGGAAGGCCAAATATTTCCAACCATTTTGTCCAATTTTGTTGTGCTTTCTTCAACAAAGTAATTGTAGTTTAAAGTTCTTGACTGATAACTACAATATCTAGATCATCTTTGATTCTGTTTTGGTTTATTGTTTTCTTTTCTTCTTCCTGCCTTTTCATATGCCTCACAATTCTGATCATGTACTAGACATTGTGTACAAATGAACAATGCAGGCTCCTCCCACCTTTTTTTTTTCCCTGCAGAGATTGGGTGGCAGGCTGATTACCTCACCCTAGTCTGGAATTGGAGTGGACTCCGGTTTGAGAAAGACCATGCCTGTCACCTCTAGCTGGTTGCTCTTACTTGAATGTGGCTGCCATGACTTTTCACTAAGGGTTTAATTAATCTTTTCAACCCTGAAATACAAAAGATTTGCTTCTGGTCTGCCTTAGCATCCCATCACCATAATAAAATACCTCATATCCTTTTTCCAGTACGTGACCAATGAGCCCTTTTGTTTTGGGACTGTGGTGACACAGCTCATTGTGAAAGGAATGTATGGTGGAACAAAACTACTTATATCATGAGCCAAGGAACAGAGGAGAAAGGCCGGATGGACTGGGACCCTAAAATTCCCTTAAGGAACACATCCCCAGTGACCTTCCACTAGGCTCTACCTCCTAAATATTCCACCACTTCGAAATAGTGCCAAGCTGGGAACTAAGCTTTTAACACATGGATCTTTGGGGGAAATTCAAGATCCAATGCTCTTTTGACATTTGGAGCTTTGCTATAATCTGCAAGTGTCCTGAGGGAAAACAGTGAGGAATGTATGGTAGGGTCCTGCCTCTCTGGTGGAGTGCTATCTCCCAAGTGCTCTGCCCTAGAGAGGATCATGCCAGCCTTGCATTCCAGCTTCCCAGCCACCATGCTGCCTCAGCGCTCAGCATGGTCCTGTGTGTTAAAGGCAACAGCTGCCTGGCTCCTGGCCCTTCAGGCTCCTGTACCTTGCAGTCCATCATGCCAGCCAGGCATCCCACCAGAACCTCTGTTTCTGTTTCTCCCAGCAGACAACCTCTGTTGAGGCTGACACTGACCCTCAGCCCAGGTTTTAAGTTAGACAATGGGCCCTGGAAGAAAATTGTTAGCAGTTACTTATTTTTCCTGGGATGGCTTTGCCCTTGTTCCAGTTTTGGGGCATTTGATCCTCATTTTCATAGTCTCCCAAATTTTGTATTGTTCAAGTTTTATTTTTTATTTTTCTTTACAGTTCTTGAAAGGGAGGAGGCAGTTGACCAGCCATGATCTACCACATGGTACCTTATCTTATTTTAAAATGTGCAAATTAGACATTGTATTATCAATTTTTAAAAGTAATAACTGTTTAAGTTTGCATATATTGTTAATCACATTTTTAAAAAATTCAGATCAATCTGGATTAATTTTTCTTCTGGATTAAGCAACATCTTTTCAAATTTCCTTAGGTGAAGACCTTTTGGTGGTGTCTCAATACTCTTCTCTCATTGCTGGGACAAATACTCGACACCCAAAATGAAGGAAGGAGGGAAAGGTTTATTTCGCTCACAGTTACTGGAGGTCTCAGTCCATACTCAGCTGGCTCCAAGGCAGAGCAGCACATGGCAGAGGGCAGCCTTTCATGGCAGTAGCAAAGAGCAGAGAGCAAATGGGAGGAGTAGCAGCAACAGTGGTTGCAGAGAACAAGTCTGACTCTCTGTCTCTCTTATGTGACATTCAGGCTCTCTGCCCCAGGCTGGGTGTAGCACTCACACCCATAATCCCAGCAGTGCTCAGACCCATAATCCCATCCTTGGATCATGAATTAATCACAAACTGTAGAACTGCACCTCAATGACTGCCGGAGACTTTGGGAGGACAAATACACACAAACCATAACAGGTGGTGAGCCCTCAGATTATATTTCTCCACAGATGTCTTTAGTTTGCTCTTATTTACGTGTAGTTTCACTGAGCATGCATTTGCAGGTCATTGCATATTTTGTCTTGACCTAGAAATACCATTCCCTTATCCTCTGACTTCTGTTGTTATTAATGACAGGACGTAGCCTGAGTGCTGTTTCCAGATGGTCTAACTTTTCTCTCTCTGGCTACTTTCAAGATTTCTCTGCTATAGGTTGTGTTACCTGCTTTTTCAAGAATTGTGCTTAGCCTGTAATCCCAGACCCTGAACACCCTATAAACCCTTCCCTAAAATACAGAAAAAAAAAAAAAGAAAGGTTTAAGATGTAGCCTAAACCACCAGAAAGAAAGAAATAATCTGGACTCATAGTCAATGGAAGAATTGTGCTGAGTACTATTTGAATAGTCATAGTAAGTGACCCTGTGCTGGACCTCTCATATGTCCTGTGTGTCTGATAATCACTTCTCATTTTCTTCTGTGTTTCTAGCCTGCTTGATAAGTTATCTACAACTATCCACTTCTTTTATTTTCTCCTTAGTTTTGTCTGACTTGCTCTTTAACTTACCCATCCCCATCCACTGAGATTCCAAAGGTCCAAGTGACATGTTATCATATCAATTTCTAGATAGCCTAAGTGATTCTTTGTCAAACTACTCAAGGATTTTAATGGTATCGTATTCCATTTATTGTATCTTATTGCTTGCTCCTATTCTCAAGCCTTTTTTTCTTGATCATAACATTACCATCTTATATTCTGCATCTCACAAAAATTCTAGTACCTGCGTCTTTGCTGATCTGATTCAGTATCTGTTGTTCACCCTAGCTTGCTTTCATGGTGCCCTATCTTTGTGTGTGTGTGTGTGTGTGTGTGTGTGTGTGTGTGTGTGTGTGTTATATTTTTGACAGTGACTGTTCCTTGCAGACTTATTTATTCTTGAAACTTATTTGAAAGACAGAAGTAAATTTCTACTTCTTCAGAAAGGACTGTATTTGCATCTTTCAGTAACTTGAGAGAGCTACCAATGTAAGTCCATTTCGAATTAAAATTTTCACTCGAGGTTCTTCAAACCACGAACGGAATTCTCAGGGATAATGTGTGCCCTCCCATCTTCACCCCTATTCCCAGCATCAAAGTCAGGACAGGCAGATTTCCTGTGGTGGTACATTTCTTACATGTCTCCATATTAAAAGCACAAGGGGGCCAGGCAGATAACTCGGCAGACTGAAGCACCTGCTTAGGCAGAGAGCAGGGGCCGGGGTTCTATCCCCAGTGTACCATGCAGGCCCTGCCCCCCAGGGTGTGCTGAGACGGTGATTGAGACTGGGTGTGGTGGTGCGTGCCTGTAATCCCTGCACTTGGAAGGCTGAAAACAGGAGAATCACTATGAGTCTGATCTGTGTAGTGAGACCTGGTAGGCCCTGGAGTAAATGCATAAAAAATAAAATAAGTGAAAGCACAAGGTCTCATGCACTTTTCTATTAGAAGTCTAGCCTTTAAGGCCCAAGTTATTTGTCATAACTAAAACCTAGCTGGAAGAACTTTGTTTTACCTTATGGTTTCCAATGAAGATGTGCAGTTAACCTTGATGGGCTAGGAATGACCCATAAATAAATAATTCTTTTATAATCCCCTGCATTAGTACCCTACTCAGAAGTCACTCATTTGCCCTGAGCTAAAACTTATGCCTCATGAGATGAGAGAATCCTGGCCTGATATCCGCTTTAAGAGTTGGGAACAGAGAAGCTAAGCAGTGTACCAGGGAGTTCATCATCACAGGGGCCGGGTATTGTGTGGCTTCTGAATACCTAAGTATAAGCCCTGCTGAAGCCACTATAGTCCACCAGAGCCAGGAATCCTGTCATTGAAAGCTACATCTCCTTGAATAAAAACCTGTCTCGCTTGGGCTGAAAAAGCATACGTCATGTATCAGCCTCGTGTAACCTAGACTTGCATTCACGTTTTAAAGAATGAACCCCTGAGTTCTTTTTTGAAAGCAATGATTTTAGTCCCACCATTGTTCTTGCTTTAAAAAAAAAACACAAACTCCATTTTAAGAGACTGACATTTATACAACTAATTTATAAAATCACATTCTATTAGCCATGTTAAGAATATTAAACAGTATTAAGTAAATCTGGGATGATGATGATGCCTAGTTTACTGTTGATGAAAACACTGAACATGTGATTTAAGTGCAGCATTCCTGTAACTGTTCCTTGAAAGCCTAGAATCAGAAAAACCCCTGTGCTTAAATAGGCACAAGTAATTTGTACAATTAAAACTTCTCTTGAAGAGTCACAAAATACATTAGAGTTTAAAGGTTCGTAGAAGTCCTATGATAAAGAACTTTACTTAATTTTATTCACTTAGATGTTTCTAAATCATATGTGACCGAAAAAATAGAAGGAATTTTGAATAGTGATCATTTTTGGAGCGTTCCCTGCTGTCATGGATATTTCTTTGTCATCTTTGAACACTGAAAAGTAGATTAGAGCAAAAGTAGCATTTATCCAGCAAATATTTGTTGAAAGCCCTGTGTGTGCCCACCACCGTGGGTATACATCAGGGAATAAAATAGATATGGTTTCTGTCTTGCTAAGACTATAGGACATTAAACTGCCAGGAGAGGCATTACAGAAGAAGGATCCATAGGTTGGAACCTACCCGTTCCTCAAATTATTGGACTGTAGCCATGGAACAGCCTAGAAAGTGGGCTGTGCATTTGGCTATTTTTTTCATCACTGAGGTTGCAAAACTTCCTGACATCGTTGTTCCACTCAGGAGGGGACTGAGCTGAAACACACTTGGTTCTGGAAAAGAAGAAAGATTTTATCAAGGAAAAAAAATCACAAGAGAGATAATTAGGTAAGCGATGAGGTAGTTTTTTATGGCCAGTGATGTGTCTGATCTACTAAGGAACTTTTTCTAAAACAACCCATATAACGGTGTCTGGTTCATGGTTCAAATCCGGAGTGTGTTAGCCAGAGTGATGATGGTGATGACAAGGATGGTGTTGTTTGGGTGATGCCAGAAATGGTGGTGATGATGCTCTTAGGTGGTCATGGTGGTAATGGTGACAGTAGTGTTGATGATCATTGGTGCATAATCCTCAACTTCCTCCACTCAGTTCTGGGTTCAACTGGTCATTTAAAACTATGATTCTACTTAATAAATTACTCTTAAACTCACCTTTTTTTCCCCCTTGGAATAAGCTTTGTCCTTTCTCAACAGCCCCTTATCTTACTTCTCTTCCTCCAATTTCTATTTTTCCAATTCATCTCTACGTTGCCCAGGTGCTCTTAAAGTGGACGTCTGACCACAACCCTTGCTTGCCAGGCAGCATCTGAAGTCTCCTTGTCTCCATGGGTGTTTCCAGGATTAAGGTCTTCTCATGGGCTCCCTGCCCAGTCTGACCTCTTCCCCGCTCACTGCGCAGCTCCTGCTCAACTATATGCCACCCACTGTGCCCCGGTCACATCATGCACTTGTGCACACTTGTGCTTTTCCCCCACTTCCTTCCCTTATTATCTTTCCTTCTTCTTGCCTTTTAGTGAAAACATACTTGTACTTAGCCTTTAGAGTCCAACACAATGAGCTGAGTCTCACTGGGGCTTTGGCTGACTCCACCTTGGAAATGGACTGCGGTGTCACTTTGCCTGGGCCTCTGCAGTGCATTGTGCATTTATGTGTATTATCTTCACCACATCCAAGATCATGTTATTATTTGTTTCCATGCTGGCAGGTGCAGCTTTCACATACCACACCTGAGTCAGTTTGTTCTGGGCCACTTCCTAGAATAGAAAACCATCACATTTGTATTGATAACATTGCAAATCTGCAGGGTAAATACCCCCTCTAAAATGACAACAGTATAGTCCAGATGCCCCTTAATATACAGTCTCGGGCCGGCCAAATAGCTCAGTGGATTAAGGCATCTGCAAGCAGGCACAGGTGCTGCAGTTTTGATCCCCAGGCCTGCTGTGCTGGCCCCGCCCCCAGGGTCCACTGAGACAGAGATTGAGACTGGACTTGGTGGTGTACATCTGTAACCCCAGCTCTTGGGAGGCTGTAAATAGGCGCATCACTATAGGTCAGATCTAGTAGTGGGATCCTGATCACCCTGTAGACCCTTCCCTAAAATATACAATAAATCAATCCATCAATCAATTAATCAATCAATAAATAAATAGAGTCTGGCCCACACACTCTCCTGATAATTCTGCACCAGTCCTTCACCAGGTTTGGAATCTACATGAGTCTGAAGCAAAACTCCATTGTCTTCTGTGATCCACATAGTATGACTTGTGCTTGCAAAATGTGTATGTGTGTGTGTGTGTGTGTGTGTGTGTCCATTTTGATAGGCTGGAGGGTGACCCAGTCCTCTGTTCTATAGATCAAGGGCACTGCATTTTCCCAGCCTTTAGGAAGTTATTAAAATTAGAACCATTCATTTCAAGAGGTCTCAGTGCACCATCAGTCACCAGCAGGGACTGTGATACATCCTTGGCAGTTGAAACAAATCCATACATTTGCACATTGATTCCTCAAATACTTATTGAAGATCAGATGTGTGCCAGGCACTGTGCAGAGGCAAGAAGGTAGAGGCCAGTGTGGATGAGGGACCATTGTACCTGAGGGGGAGGGAGGTAGAAGAAGTAATAAGAGGCCAGCAAGGGACAGCTCATGTATATGGCCCAGGAGCTGGGCTTTTATTCCAAGTGCAACAGGAGGTTGCTAGAAGACTATAAGCAGGAATGGCAAACTCTGAGAGATGCTTTTCCAAGCTCTGTTGTGTTAGGAAAGATTTCAGGGGGGTGACATGGACTAGAGAGGATTCATGTGTCCAGGCCAGGGCAGATGCTGGTGAGCAGCAAGGCCACTACTCAGATGTGCTGAGATTTAGCCTGATTCCCTCAGGACGCCAGCCCAGCTGGCCTTGGAGCGCTCCCAGGAATGACATCATCTGTAGCTCGAGGCTGCTTGATATGCAGGGAATTCCTTCCAAGGTTGTGCAGAGGCTGCAGGCTCCGGCATCAAGCCATGGCCCAGTGCCTGAGAGAGGAGAGAAGAAACTCAGGTCTGAAGAGTCTCCTCCTATGGCCCATACATTGGCTTTGTGGGCGCTTTGTGAGCAGTCTTCACAGCTGCCCCAGAGGGATGTCCCTCATGATTCATAAAATCCTGAAGGAGGAAGAATGACTGGGAATCATTATTTGTACCCATCACCGTACCTGTGTACCCCTGGTTCTTCTTTATCTATTAATCATACCCTTAAGTAGCATTCTCATGGTGTTATGAAGATTTTGCAGGTAGTAATTCTCTTAACCACATCACGACATAGGAACAATCATTATTCCTTTTTAAAAGTTGAGGAAAACTGAGGCCAGGAGAGGCTAAGTAACTTGTCCAGAGTCACACTGAGCCAAAGTTTAAACTTAGCAGTCTGACTCAGAATCTGTGTTCTTTCATAGCCTACAGCATGCTAGCTCCTCTGTTCTGCTTGAGCTAGCGCCGGAGAAAGAGCTCTGCTCCTGCAGCAGGTGGAGTGGATGGTGGAGTGGGTGAGCTGTTCAGTGACAGGATTATCATCTTGGGCTCTGTCAGAATAAGGAATCTCAGAGCAAGAAGCCTGGCCAGTCATGCTCAGGTACAAGTGAAGAAGGGAAGGTGTCAGACAGGATACTTGAGTAAAGTGGTAGACCTGGGATGACTGTCCTGTTTAACCTCTGTCCTTAGACTTGGTGCACAACCTAGACCAGAAGAGTTCTCATAATACTTTCTGAATGAGTGGATGGACAGTTGGAGGGGGGATCGTGGGCTAACCATCCCCATGAAAGCCTCCAGAGTCTTCTACCTCTAGCATGCTGTAGGTGTACAGCTTCAGGGATGGCTTCGATCTTGGCTCACTTTCTAGGGTCCAGCTCAGCATGACAATGTCAAATGCTTCTGAGGGCACCTTATCTAAAGGAAGCAGCACCTGCTCATACTTAAAGGAATGTGTTCTGATGAGGCAAGGTCTTCAGGTTTTTTAAAGGGAACCTAGGGCTTTTTCTGGCTGTTTCTTTTAAGATGGGACCTCCCTGAGTTGCTGAGGGTGGTCTGGAGCTTGTATTCCTCCTGTCTTCACCTGCCAGGTAGCTCAGATTCTGATTACCTGCCCTGACATTCAGTGATTTCTTGATTTTTTTTTAAAGCTATGCATCCCAAAGAAAATAGCCCAGTGGGCTAGATTAAGCCCCCTACTTTGAGACCCTCAGTCTAGAACAGGAAAGGATTGGGTCAGAATGGGCTGTGGCTGGTGAACACTAGGGAGAACACAATGCACTAGGAGCCTCTGGTGGAAGCTGCATTGTGTGTGCCGACTCATCTGGATTCAAGACATGCGTGGTGTTTATTTTCCAGTGGCCACCCCAGGATTTTAGTTAAGTCTTGTCTAATGTTGCAGCCAAGCTCGCCATTCTGTAGGGGGATTAAAGGACGTGCCTTGTGTACAGAACTGGCCAGAGTGGAGAAAAGAGGCTGCAACTCTTGAGGGCAGCGAGGGTGGAGGATGGCTTGGGAGAGAAGAGCTCTCCAGCACCTGGTGAGGGTTGAAAGTCAGAGCCAGAGCTGCGCCACCCACTCTATCCCCAGGTGGAGATGCACTGCTCATAGCCTCTCTCCAGGATGTGAGTTTTATTTTTCTTAATCAAGATAGAAAATTTCCTTGCAAGCATGTTTCCCCATTGGGAACTTCTTTTTATGTCCCATTTAATTCCTTCTGCTGCAGTCAGAGCCTCATTTGACTTTGTCTGTCTCTTTCCAAGTTCATTTGCTTCCCTCTCCTCTGTTTTGCTCACCCCTTGTTTTCCTCTGCGCCACCTTGCAAGGCCCTTTAGGAGAGAGATGTGGTGGGGTCCTCTTGGCGCTGTTCAGGGTGGACTTTTAATCCAGGCGTGTTGCCGACACCCAGTGCCGAGCAAGCATTTGCACCAGGTATTTAATTAAACCAGGGATTCCCAGGGGATCTGAGAAGCTGGCTGGCAAGGAGGAGCGGGGCTCTATCTCCACATCTTATTTTGACAAGTGCTGTAATTATGCCTCTTCGCGGCAGGCGAGGCAGATTGCTTTCCTTCCCAGCCCCATCGTCCAAGAACAAGAACACTTGGACACTTTGCTGCTCTGCCAGCAGACAGCCTGCTCATCTGGGTTCACCAACAGGACTGTGACAAGCTCGAGCCTTACCCAAGTTAATGGCAGACGTGCACACGGCACCTGCATGGTCACTTCAGAGCACCCATAGTGGGTACAAAGGAAACAGCTTCCTATGGAGGATTTGGGGGAGTAGAAGAATGAAGGAGGCACTGTGTCTTCCAAAACAGCCAGGCTTTCTTATGCCTCCAGGAGCCATCTTAGTAGAGCACCTACTATGTGCCTAAAGGGTGTTGAATTTAACCTTCTCAATAACTACCATTATCATCACATCATGATCATGATCATCATCATCATCATCCCATATTATAGCTGGAAATACTGACACTCTGAAAGAAAGCTACACAGTCATTTGCAGTGAACTCGGGACTCTAACCAAGGGCTAGCTGGCCCTGGAGCTTTGGCTGTTTCTATTTTAAAGTATTGTGTCCTTGGAAGGCCACCCACACCCTCAGGCTCTACCCCAAGTGATTCCTGGGTGAGTTCTGGAACGCCCTGGCCATATTAGAAGCCAATGCCTCTTCCTTAGCCTTGCTGCTCAAGAGCCTGAGCTTGTGTCTTCCAAAATAGCCAGGCTTTCTTATGCCTCCAGGAGCCATCATAGTAGATCACCTACTATGTGCCTAAGGGGTGTGGGAGATCGTGTTCACCTGGCCAAGGGGCTGTTCTTGCCTGTTTCTGCGTCCTCTTGAAAGAGGGCATGGCAGAAAAGGCAGCCTGAGAATTGTGAAGTGTTGTGTTGCTGAGACAATCCCATGACTTAATTTTATGGTCATGGGAACCAAACTCGGGACCTCACGCTTGCTAGGCAGGCACTGTGCCACTGAGCCATGTCCCCAGCGATCCCATGACCTTAGAGGGAAACTTAAAGCTACAGCTGTTCAACGAGGGGAGGAAATTGTTGAGGAGAACTCTGGGCACAGGGACAATGTGGAAGCCCAGCCTGGCTCCCAGCACCACTGAGCCGGCCTCCTGGGCACTGCAGCCTCCATGGGCCAGGTAGCGCAGCCTGCTGGAAGCCCTGGACACACCTCATCCCTGACAATGACAACTTGACTATTTAGTGAACACAGAACATACAGTAACTTTCCTGTTATGCACATGAAACACATCAAAACATTTACTTATTAGACCCTGTGAAGAAATCATGATTTCCCCATTTGGTGGATGACCAAAGTGAGGCTCATCAAGACATCTCCCCACACAGCAGAGGAAAGGCGAGGCCGAGCCACTCTGCTGAAAACCTCACGCCACACCAGTTAAATACTTCAGGGAGCCCCAGACTCTGAGTCCTTTTTAGAAGGGTTACAAGAAGTGGTTGGAGGGTGAGTGCAGGGAGAGTGCTTCTGAGATGCCAAGTGCAAGATATGCGCAGAGTCCTGTGGCGTGTGCCCATCTGCCGAGCCCCGGCTCCAATTCTGGGCAAGCCTGCCCTCCTGAGCCCCTGCAGGTGCTGTCCACATTGGCTTCCTCCTGCGGGTCAGGAAACCCCAACCCCTCCAAAAACCAATCAGCCTCCTCCTCCTCCTCAAGAAGCAGGAGCAGATGTCAGCAGAGAAGAGGGACAGAGAGGCAGAACTGGGAAGAGCAGGAGAAGGGAGAGTGAGCGAGTGCATGGAAGACTGGCTTGGAAGCAGCCCCAGCCTCCTGCCCGGCTCTGACAGCCTGCGGCATCTCAGCAGTTGCCTCCATTCAGTCCCATCTGCAGAGGGCTTGCATGTGAATGACATCCGAAGTATTTGTCACAGCACCTGAACCAAGACTGGGACAGCCAGGAGCACTTAGGCGCCCACCTTCCATGCACCAGGATATTTCCAGATCTTTATCTTGCATTCAGCCTCCGCTCTCACGTCAAGGAACTCTTGCTGATGTGTAGCCTGGAATCTAATTGTCGATGCTGCCTATTTTATAAATGTCCTGGGAAAGACAGAGCAGCCATCTTGCTCAGGTCACAGAGAACTGGGTTCATTGCCTGGCATGAGGTCTCTTCTCCTCCCTTAAGAAGGAATGAATGCACAGGTTAAGTACATAGACTTGAGAAAATCCTTCCAAAGCTCCCTGCCAGCTCTGCCAGGTGCCAGCTGTGGACTCTTTAACCAAATCACCCAGCAATTCTGGGGCTCCCTATTCAGTTGTTAAATGGGGTAGATGTAGCTACTTATCATTTGGGATCTTCAGAAACATGAAATGAACATAGGCATGGAAAGGACTGGGCGCACAGTAAGTGCTCAGACGTGTCTGCCACTCTCGGGGCCTGGCACTATGTTCTGGAATGAGCATGAACAAACTTGAGTCATTTGCGCAGCTGACAGCATGTCTGGCACAGCCATCTCAGGTAGGTGGGGCCAGCGGCGGGCTCCGTGGCCCTGGCCTCAGCTCCCTTCCCCTCTCTCTACCTCCCTACTGGCATTCCTCATAAGTCTCACCCTGGAAGCACTTGCTGAGCCCCCTGCCATGTGTAAGCCCTGTGCTAGTGGCCAGGCACCCAGCAGTGAACGAGGCAGTCACTGTCCTCGGAGACAGTCAGAGGATGGCAGGGTGGTGCGGTGGGGATCAGAAAAGGCCTCCTCAAGAACATATCCTTGCCTTCAGGGGAAGAGCGTTTCCAGGAAGAAGGTGCAGCAAAGGTCCTAAGATGAGAACAAGCTGGAGGAATAAAAGAGACCAGGGTAACGGGTGGAAAAGGGAGAAAAGGTGGGTGAGATTGAGCTTGAAAAGCAGCCAGGAGTCAAATCAGAGAAGACTTCGCATCTACAGTGAGAGATTCGGGGTTACTTGGGGGTTTTAGCATAAAATTGTGAACATTAAATGAGAAAGGACAGATACAGTGCTCAGCAGCATCTGCTGTGCTGGGAGACCTTAAATAATTGTTGGCCTTCATTATGGCTAGTTCTCTGCTGTCTGCACTCAGTGCTGAGGCCGTCTGTGGTCTACCAGGAAATTATAAACGTTCTGGCTCCTGACAGAGGACTGCACTTGAAGTTACAACTTGGGCGACAAGTCTCAGCTGTGGCCCTCCCTGGCTGTGTAAATCAGCCAAGCCCCTCTGCCCGCTACACGTCCCCCACTGAGGGTGCCTATGGCAGTGAACTTAAAAATTAAGTTCTGTCACCAAAGCTGGTCCTTCTTTCAATCGTTCTTGCTATCTGAGGCAGAAGGCTTAAAGTAGAGGCTTCTCCAAGAACTCTTTCTTCTTTGCGGCAGACTAGTAATCCATGATGTTAAGTGCAAGAAGCAGATACACAAGCTTAGGCCAGGTATGATGGCGCGTGCCTGTAATCTCAGCTCCTGGGAGGTTGTAGACAGGTGGATTACTATGAGTCCGATCTAGTAGTGAGAACCTGAACACCCTGTAGACCCTTCCCTAACACACACACACACACACAC
>NW_004524661.1:3666616-3674423 GCF_000260255.1 Octodon degus | reverse complement strand
AGGAAAACAGTAAAAGCAACAAGAACAAAAGGGAGTGGCAGCCACCAAGAAGGCTTGAGCTGGCTGGAACCTCAGGAAACAGTCTCTTCTCGCTCCAGTGTGGGACAGACAGACAGCAAGCTCACAGGGGGGGGGGTGGACAAAGGTGGGAGTGAGATTCGAGAGGACAGAATGATTTCAGGGGGTCCTGTGGGCTGCTGGGAATCAGCATCCCAGCTGCTCATGTAGTCTCAGGACCAGCTAGGAATGACCCTGAGTCCAACCCACCTGTACATTTCCCAGAAAGAGGCAGCTGAGTGCTGATTCGGGAATTGAAACCATAATGGTCCCCTAGTCTATTATTATGTTTTAATGAGCTGGAAAAGCACAAACAGAAATCCTTAAGGGCATCAGCCGTGACATACAAATCTAATAAAATAAAACAAAGTGCTTATAAATCCAGGAGTTGTTTAAAACCTAGAAATTGTAGATTGGCATATGGTGTTCTATTTTCTTATCCCCAAGTAAGCTAAGTGGCTTTGAATGAGTTTCCATCACCTCCAAGGGCCTCAGTTTATCCACCTGCAAAACCAGAGGATCAAACTCAATCCTTTGTGTTGTCTTCCAGCCTTTCCAGGCTTCAGTGCCAAGCACTTTCTTAATCCAGCTGCCCTGGACCACACAGTACCTTTATTTGGCTCTGGAGCACCCTTTCCTAGGATCAGTGTAAACATCCACCCTGGGGCAGCATATACCTTCACAGTAGGTTGAGTTAATCCCTCTGACCACTGTAACCCCCTTTTATATCTCATAGAGGTAAAGACAAATGCATTTTTCTGAAGTTCTACTTCTCTAGTCCCAAAGCATTATTTTATTCTTACATAAATCATCACAAGAAAACCATAACTAGTTACTTGCATATATGTCAAATTACCTAGAAAGCAGGATCGGTGTCGGCCTCCTTCCCAGCACCTAACATAGAAACTGTTTGCAAATAGGCCCTTGTCTTTTAAACTTGACAGCTGCACATTTTCTACTCTCTGGGATGGTCTCATCTAGCCCTTGGCCTCTGGGTAGACTCCTAGGCATCTTTCAAAGTCCAACTCAAAAATCTTCCATATTAAACTTCACCTTGAGGTGTTCAAGATACTACGTAGGGCCCAGGCTGCAGTCTCCTGACCACCTGTCTCACTCTCCAGACTTCCTATAGTAACCCTTCATCTGTATAAGGTAGACTATGTCTCCCAGGAGAAAATCCACTGCTTGATTGGATCCTTTCTTAAATTAGTTGGCAGAGGGTTCAAGGTTGAGATTCACCTTTCCACTTTATCATATAGATGCACCTTACACACCTCATTTTATGTAGATCTTTGGAACAAGAAGATTTAGGTGACAAAATTTTAAAATGGGTCTGTAATTAGAGCTAGCAGTCAGTGCAAAGTGGCTTTCAGCCACTGCCTGCTCTGGAGCCAGCACCTTCTGGTGGCTGGAAAACTCAGGAGGAGCCAATGTTGTGGAGAGCCAGGTCTCTGGAGTGAGCAGGATCCGGCCAGTGCCTGTCTACCAGGTTCTCTTGGCAACCATCAACCTCTGGGCTTCACTCTGAAAGCACTAGGAGAGCTGTTGCTCCTCCCCTCTCATGGAGAGATGTGAAGTCCTAGCCTTCGTCACCCCCAGCCCATGCAGGTGGAGAGCCACAGTGTCTAAATAGGCAGGACTGGCAAAGAAAAGACCCAAGTCCTGGACAACATTCTGCCCCTTGGTCTTCTGAGTCATGGCGCTGAGTGTTGGGCATTGGTTCTTAGTCACCCGGGGGAGTAGCGCTTTCCCTTATTGCATAGTGGATCTGTAAAGTCAAAGGTCCTCTCCCTCCAGGAAGTAGTTCTTCATATGCAACACGTTACTTTACATCTTACTCCTCTTCAGCCTCGGTCCTTCATTCCCTCTCTGTTCACCTCTCTGGCCCTCTGTGTATCCCTGCTTATCTTTTTCTGTCCTGTCCTATCTCTTGTTTTCACCCTGATTCCCCCAGGCTCCTGATTTTCTTTTCTTCTATGGGCTTCACTCTTCATGTTTCTTCCCTTGCACCCTCCCTTAGCTCTCCCTTTCCCTGTCCTCTCTACCCCTCTCTCTGCTTTTCTCTCTTCTCTCTTTCCTCCCGCCCTAACTGTCCACCTTCTTGTTGGAAGGGCTCCCTTCTGGCACTCAGGGGCCAGCCTGAACACCCGGGTGAAATGCACACCCCCACCATGCAGTGGGCAGGAGCCCAGCCTCTGGGCTGAAGCATGGCCTCTGCAGTGTGTTTGTTTCCACTTACCAAAGGGCATCCGTAATTAATGTGGGCAATGATTAAGGAGCCAGGAATGGGTTTATGCTCCTCAAGGGCTGCGATGAAACACCCATAACATTTAATGTGGCGCATTGACATTTAAATGTCAATTAAAAAGTCCCTGTTCTGCTTGGCTGGACCCTAGATCCTCAAATGAACATTGCCCTCCTGCCTGCCTCGTCAGCCCAACTGGGGACTGCTGGCAAGCAGATGACACGGTGGCCACAGTGACTGTGACAGCAGAGTGGGCAGTATCTGAACAGGCTGTGGTGGCTGAAAGAGAGCAGCTTAAGTATGGATGATGGCATAGAGAGAGACAGGGAAGAGGGGGTGCAAGGCTGGGAAGGGGACATTGGGGCAAAGCTGGCTGGAGCATGGCTCTGAAGGAGCCTGTGGAGACCAGTGAGAGGCGGGTTGGCCTCCTTCCCTCTCCCTTCCTGCCAGCCCCCCAGGTCCTGTCTAGAGTCAGTTTATGTGCTCACCCCCGATGTGCTGTTGGCATGCATTTTGTGTTGCTAATGATACAATGCTCCTGCTTCTAGTGCAGGTGTGAAAGCCTGGGTTTGGTGGTGGTTTTCATGTGGTGAGAAACGGGGTTCACCAGAGACCCAGCCCAATTAGCAGATCCTCTCTTGAAATGATCCATTGACCTATTAATCCATCAATTACATGACAGTATAAACCTAGACACAAGAGTAGGTCTGTACTCACCTCTTTAGGGTTGATCCCACTTGTTCTACCCATTAGTATCTCATAAGCATTAAATTCTAACATGAGTTTTAGAGGAAACAAACCATAATTATACTACAACAGGTGTCAGCCCTGGATAGTCACCCTCCTAATTAAACTGGGGACTTCCTCTAAGGGTGAATTTCTTACCTCTCTTCTCTCCTTCCTCCCACCCTAACCGCTCCTGCCATGGTAGTTAGTTCTTAAGTATAGTAGGTCCATTTTCTGTGATTCAATACATAAAAATTTATTGAGTCCCATGGTGGCCAGTTCAACATAGAAACTGAGGCTGCAAAAATGAATAGGTCTCAGTCTTGCCCCACCCCAAGAAGTATATTATGGCTTCAAAGACAAACAGAAAAAAACAGTTCCATGAGGAAAGCAAAGGTAGATGGACTGAAAAAAGAGACAGCTGGCTCATCGTAGCTAACGGGGGAGCTTCCTGGGGAACATCAAATAAAGCTGGGACCCTAAAATGAATATGCATTTGCAAATCAAAAAGACTGAGGAAATTCTAGGCAGAGTGCCCAGCCCAAGTGTGGAAACAAAAGTGGGCTTGGCATGCTCAGTGTCAAGGGAAGAATGAGTACAGAGTAAGGCCACAGCCTCGCTGCCCCAAGGCTGCCGTGTGGCCACATGAGACTACAGCCAGCCCATGAGCTCTGTGAGGGTTGAGTGCCTCTGTCCCATTTCCTGCTGTATTTCCAGGGCTAAGAAGAGTGTTTGGTGGATACAAAGTCCTTGGTAAACATTTTCTGAGTGAATAAATGAATGCCATCTTGTCTGGCCTCCATTCCCTTGTCCAGTTTCCAGGACCCAGTGTGTCCCTGCCAGCACAGCCATTTGGCCACAGCCCTCCCTAACCCCTGGCATCCTGCTTACCCCACCCCCTCATGCCATCCCTGGCACACCATCTCCCAGCCACTGAGCCATTCTCGTGCCTGAGAACAACATGCTCCTTTTTCTCATACACACCCTTGCAGCCAGGGGTACATTTGCATTTCAAGTTTCCTGGAATTGCAGTTCAGAGAAATCTGTCTGCTGGAGCCCATGGCTGTGAGCTACAGCTGGAGAGTCGACACACAGAACATGGGATGTCGACTCAGAATGAGATGTAGGCCCTAGACTAACATGTAGGGCCCAAGCTCCTGGTCCCTGCAGTCTTCGGCCCCCAGGCAGCTAAGGAAGGGTTCTTCTTCCTCACTGGGAAAGGGAGCCCCACCAAGTATCTAGACTTCAAGTATGATACCTAGAGGTTATTCTTGCTACTTTTATGCCCCATGCACAGCCAGATAGTTTCCCTTATAATCTGCCTTTTCAATCTTGGACACTGCAGGGAACCTGCTAGAAGTATCAAAGAAACCCAGAGCTTTTCCATCCTCATTCATCAGTCTGTCATGTTCTTCTCCCCAGTCCTGGTAAGAGGCCTCCTGAGAGTACAGAAGGCTATCTCACCTATTGATTTGGCAGCCACTGCTAGTCTCTACCTCAGCTGGGGCACAGTTTATTCCACCCAGCTGTAAAGGCCCAACAGGAAAGGCAAGGAAGGTAGTGATTATTCTGAGTTTGGATCAAGCAGTTGCTCAGTTGATTGGAATTGCATCCCAGGGGTTGCTATTGATGGAACTACATAGGAAGGTACCCAGTGCCTGCTGGACTCGGACTCGCTATCATCATTCCAGTTTTATAGCACAGACAGCAGCTGCTTACACATGAGGCTTTCTCTCCTGCCCTGCCCCCTCACCCCACGCACTACCCTGAAGTTTCTATGGCAAACAGATGCCTATAGGTATTTGGCTTCAGTCTTGTGCTCAAAGCTTTCCTATGTCTCCCTCTTTCCTTTGTCATACTTTTGTACAAGGCAAAGGCAGGTGCACAGTTTAGAAGTTATGAATGGGAGTAGGTGCTTGCCTTGAGATTTCATGATTTGGGGTATATTTTATTAGATTCCTGTCCTAATAACCCTGCACCAAACACTGCCCTTGTGCAGGAACATAGATTCCATGGTCACCTCCCAACTTTGCTCCTCCACTGCTGTCATAGCACACTGTCACTGCATCGGAACTACAGTGCAATAGATGTCTGCTGATCTTAGAGAAGGAAGAAGCCAGTAGGCCTTCTCCTGATAAACCTGTACTTTATCATTTAAAATCAAGGAGAGGTTGGGGTGATAGCTCAGCAGCATAAGTGCCTGCCTGGCAAGTGCAAGGTCCTGAGTTCAGTCCCCAGTACTGCATGTCTTGCCAGCCCCAGAACCAGGGGTGGTGGCTCATGCCTGGAATCCCAGCACTGGGGAGGCTGAGACAAGAGGATCACTATCAGTCTGAACTGTGTAGTGAGACCCTGTATCAAACAAACAAAACAAAAGAAAAACAAAAAAAATTTAAAAATCATAGATAGCTTATGCTAGCACAGTAGCAGAATAACAACAAATTAAAAACTCTACACATACTCCGGGAATACTCAAAAATTGTCTCTCTGCACTTCTCTTATCACACTGCCCCTTCTTGGATGTTTTTGAAATGTTCTTAAGGGTCCTGGAAAGTAAATTGGGGCCAGTGATACTTATTTGGACAGCAACCTTCCTCCTCTCAACCTTCTTTTGGTTTTTCTAGTGATCAAAAGTTTGCCGGAAGAGAGAGAAACACACACACACACACACACACACACACACACACACACAGAGTGGTGTTAACCATGGTCTTAAATCCATGGGGCATGGAGGTGAATTGTTATAGGCACAAGAAAAAAAATAAGATGCTTATAGTCTTCCTGCCCTCCAGACCTATTGAACCACAATCTCTTCAGAATTGTGGTGTGCCTAAAATCACCTCGAATAATTTACCAGCCAGACATGGACAGCACTGGGTTAGGATGACGCTGTACGCTTGGGAGAACTCTGGGCCTACCTCCTCCAGAAGCCTGTGTGCTTTGTCATCACCTGTTAACATCTTCTGCCTCTGTAAATTCTTGCAGAACTGGTTTTGTAGCTGGCCTTCCTTTCCTTTCTTTCTTTGTTTGTTTGTTTGTTTGTTTTTTAACCTATTAACTTGCATTCGTTCAGCAATCATCTTTACTAGTTCCAGAGATTATTTTATTCTCAACTGTTTCTTTTTCTGAAGGATAACTAAACTGAGGATACCTAGGGGACTGGGAGAGTTGGTTCCCACTTTGCTGGTGAGAAGAGTATTCAGAAACTCAACCTAAGTTGCCTGGCTCCAAGTCCAGGGCCCTTTTAATTGTACTTCAGGACATCTTAATGAAATGGCCAGGACACCAGAGCTCTGTGTGCAGAAGCTATTATGTTTCTCAGTCTTTCTCCCTCCCCTTCTCTCTCCCCTGGCCCCCAAGTGCGGGCTGATGAAGAAATTAACTTTCAGGGCACATTCTGCTCCCTTCTGATTCCCATAGAGAGAACACAGCCTCTGCCTGCCAATTAGTGACGCTCAGATCTCTATTAGAGATGAGGACAGCTCGTTCCAGTTATGCAAACACCCTTTTCTGAGGGTGGCTGTGGGCCAGCACACCATAACCTTGTCTCCTCAGAGTCACCCTGGAGGTGACTTCATGCCTTCCATATTGCCTCAGCCAATAGTTTAATCAGTAATTGTTTCTTAAGCCCTGTCCAAGGTCCTGCAGGAAGTTCGAGGGGAGGTGCTCCTTCTGCCTAAGAGAATTTAGAGCCCAGTCTCCAGGCTAGCCAGGGAAGTGAAAGAACCTTCTCCAGCTCTTTACTATGCACTCACTTTTTGTATTTATTATCCCCAAATGGGAAGGGAGATGGAGACGAGATATGCTCCAGATACTGTTAAGCCATATATGTTCTCATTACATTTCATGTATGATTTTGTTCAAGTCCATTACATTTATATGAGAAGTGATGTGCTATTTCAAAGCATGTGTGTTAGGTAAAGAAAATTAAAATCTTAATCCTAATCCTATTTTTCCCTATGGGACCTTTGACCTCCAGATCTTCATCTAAAAACTGAAAGGAAAAATACCTGTTCCCTAGGATTGTTGTCAGAAGGAATTAAGTAACATGCTTAAATCTGAGTACTTCCTACCCATATGACACAGTAAAATGTTAAGATGTCTAACATGTAAGGAAATGAGAAAATCAGACACACATAGACTATATTTGAGCAACATTGTAACATATATGGAGACACGTGGAAAGGGAGACAATTATCTGGGGAAATTATCCTCTTCTAAGTTTTTAAGTATTTGTAATCTTAAGTATTTTCATTTAAGCATTTAAAGGAAAGGGAACACATCCTTAAACAGAGCCTCAGAGACAGTCAGTGGCTTCCCTGTTGTTACACAATGAGAAGAGGGCCAAAGACAGAGATCAACCCCACGTTCCATGCCGAAACTCTCCCCGTGCACCATGCTACCTTTATTCCCTCAGGAAATGGATTTCCAGTGATTCAGGAAACACCATTGTCTGCAACAAGGTTCAGTGCTGGTTAGAGAGTAGAATGGTGGGGAAGGCTGGAGTCAGGGCAAAAAAACAGAGGACGGGAGGAGAGAGATTAAGCAGGCCCCTGATTACCAGGGAGCAAAACTGTTAATGAGAGTGGAGGGCTATGAAATTAATGACTTGCTCAAAGCACCTGAGAGGTTGAACTGGCTATTAAAATGCAGAATCATAAACCAAGAGAAGGAGAAAAACAAATACAAAGAATCAGAAAGACACCCCAGAAAGAATGGCTATCATAAAGAAATCACCCAACAACAAATGTTGGAGAGGCTGTGGGGAAAAAGGAACCC
>NW_004524661.1:3593102-3665081 GCF_000260255.1 Octodon degus | reverse complement strand
TGAAGATGAAATATAGGAAGTAAAGCCATGTTGTTATGTTGAGCTGTGGGGGACTCACGTCAATAATTTCTGACATTGCCAATTAAACAGAAGACTCAATGCTAAAAAAAAAAAAAAAGAAGAATCAGAAAGAAGGAAGACATGGCATTGCATATCAAGAACAAAAATGTCTGAGGCCAGCAGCTCGATATTCAGGAAAAATCTGATTCAGGATTCTGAAGGGCAGGAGTGAATAGCTTGGCGAATGGCTGCTATCAAGGGATCTGGAAATAGAAATGCCTCAGCCCATTTTCACTAAAGATGGGGTTAAAGTCAGTGGTTATTGCAGGGGTGAAAAATCAGAGGCAGCAGTGGTTCTTGCATAGGGGGTGATTTTTGCCCCGAGAATGTTTGGCAGTATCTGGAGTCATGTTTATTTGTCACAATATTTAACATCACTCACTGCTGGAATCTACTGAGTAGAGAAAAATAACTCCCCTGCACAAACTAGAGGTGCACAGGGCAGCCTTATACAACAAGGAACTGTGCAGCTCAACTGTAGCATTACTAGGAAAGGACCCTGATCTAAAGAGAGTGAGAAGAGGTATACAGGAAGTGAGGAGGCCCGAGGTCAGATCAGACACCTGATGGGGAAAAAATGTTAGCTAAAGGGCAAGAACCAAAATAAAGGAAGGTCATCAGTTGGTGGCAGATTAAAGAATCAGAGAAGACCAGGCAAGAAAAGTTTGGGAGGTAGATAAATTTTTGAGCTCAGACAGAAGGTCAGTATTTAATCAGTAAAGAAGTGAAGAACATCAAAAAATAGTAAGAAAGGAAACTTAAGCTAGAGACAAAGAAAGATCTTGTGTTTGTCCTCTCCCAAACAGAGAGGAGAACTATGCTGGTCAGAGTTTAGGAGGGGAACATGCGTGGTAGATACGGCTCAAGGTGGTGGTCTTCAGAACAGAAGTTTAAACAAGGCCCAGGGCCCAGGAGAGACACTGCCAGTGGCCCTCGGTGAACTGTGGCATCTGAGCTGCACTGGCCTTGGGCCCTAACTGCCACCTGGAAAGGCCAACAGCCAAGGCCAGGCAGCCTTGGGATGTGGAGCACCAGCGATGGAGTCAGACCCTGGAGGTCCAAATCCCTCACTTACCATGCATGCAACTGTTAAAGTTCAGTTTCCTCACCTATAAAATGAAAGTAGCAGAGGAGATTGCAAATTGTTTTCATTGTTATGCTTACTGTTAGAACTGAATTCACTCCATAGCGTTACTATTCAGTGATACTATTCAGTGTGATGCACATTGACTAGGACAGTGTTATGGTTTGTGTCTAATTGTCCCCCCAAAGCCTACGCAGTCATTGGGGTGGCTTCTAGTTTGTGATTAACTCATGATCCAATGCGGGGGCTATGGGTGTGAGCACAACACAGCCCAGGGTGAGTAATCTGCATACAATATAAGGAGGGGAGAGAGGCTAGCTAGCTGCCACAGCTGCTGCTCCTCCTTGTTGGCTCTTGCTGTTTCCCATTGCGATGAACAGCTGCCCTCTGCCATGTGCCACTCTGCTTTGGAGCCAGCTGAGTATGGACTGAAACCTCCACTAACAGAGCTAAATAAATCTTTCCTTCCTAAATTTTGGGTGTCGGATATTTTGTACCAGCAATGAGAGAAATGTAACTAAGACTGGCAGAATCATTTATTTGTTTGTTAATTTAGCAGACTTATTCTGGAAATATAATGTAAGCTGAATCATAAGATTACATGGAAGAATACAAAATGATTTCTGTCCTTCATAAACTGAGTTCCTGAGGATTGAAAGGCTCAACTTCCCTAAAGTTCTTGATCTTCCTTCTGATGCTTCAGTGCCCTCCACGTAGCCCCCATTCTTGACCTCAGCCTGAACACTTCCGGTGGTTCTAAGCTTACCTGCTCTGGAAGCAGGCAACTATTGTTACATAGAGAGTTCATGCACACCTATGTCAATCTGAAGCCTTGTTTCTGGCTCTTTCTCTAAAACTGTTAAACTTGTTTGCTGCCTCTGCCACATGACGTCCCATTAGGACTTTCATGGTTAATACACTCCCACTCCCACTCTCCTCTTCTGAGTCAGAGTGGAGCTTAGTCTCTGCATAAATGGACTCTGGTGTGTCACTTTCCTTTTAAAGCAGGAAGCAGCCAATTGTTAATACCCAGAACTGTCTCTTCCCCCAACAGCCATGTCCTGTAGGAGTTCTGGGGTAACCTCAGAGAGAGCAGAGATCTTTAGCAACAGCCTGGAATGTCTTATTGCCTTTCTGGAATGTGGAGGACAAAGCAGCTTCTCAAGCTGTTTCTAAGGAGTCTGTTCCGACCCAGCTTGATTGAGCATTCTGAGTTCCCCCCTGGTGTGCAGCAGGCGAAGCACTCTCACCAGCTCACCCTTCCAGATCTTCAAGATCTTTTGCACACTTCTGGCCTTTATTTTGTGACCCTCTCATGCCTCACTTTGGAAGCTTTGAGGTTTCTTTTCTCCATTTAAATTCTTATTAAGATTATTTGAATAAACTTCCCATTATTTCTCTGCCTCAGTTTACTCATGTGCCAAATAGAGATGATGGCAATACTTCACGGGATGTTGGGCACACCATAAGCACTTGCCTGATTTTTCTAGATGTTCTTATTATTCTAGATGTTGTCTTTGGTAAACTTAGATTCCAGAAGTCATCAAAATTAGATGGAAAGAAAGGAACTTGTATTTAAGAGCTAGAAATAACTGTAAAGAGCAAAGCACCCATATATTGTCTGGATGTTGGAGTTGTTGACTCCTAAGATAACCATCGTGGATGGAGCAAGAGAGAAATCTCAGAGTTCCTGTGTATATCCATCATTTTCCTCATGGTACTTTGATGCTGTACAGTATTGTAAAAGGGGCAATCGAGGTTCGAGGAGTGGTCATTCCATTGTGGACCTCAGATCTCCTAACTGGCTGAATAACACCAGAAAAGTCGATTCACCTCTCTGAGCCTTTCCATCCTATTTAGCAAATATATATTCTTTGTGTGACTATTGGAAAAGTTTTAAAAAGATACCTTCCTTACAAACATACCTGGCATATATAGTATCCCCAGCAATGATGACTTCTACCATTTTTGTCTATCTAATTTTCATAATAATAACCTTAATTATTAGAGTAACTCAAAACTACCAATATCCTAGAAGAAAAAGAATGCTTTCTTCTCTGTTTAGGGTGTTCTCCTTTGGAGATTGTGCCCTGGGGATGCTTCCGTGCAGCCTTGTGTCCACATCCCCTCTCTTTCTGTTCTCAGTGCTTCTGATCAGTTCCTGAGAGCGCAGCTGGTATCGTAAACTGCCAGTTCTCCTGCTTTGCCCTCATCCCTTGTTCGCTCCAAAATCTTATCAAATATTAAAAGCTGTGAAATAGGAGGCAGGTTTTAAATCATTTTAATCACAGCATTCCTCAGCCTGCTCAAAAGGGCTCGAAGGAATCGATTCAGAAGTGGTAATTATGACTGCGGCTCCATGCCAGGTGGCAGGTCGGCACTGGGACATCAGCGACAGATGGCAGGCATTGACTGGGGAGGGCTTCTCCTAGTGGGGGCCTCCAAACAGGAGATGCCCTGTGGGAGGGAGCCAAGCCAAGTTGTCCTAGGTTAGGTATCAGGTTTGAAAGCACACACCCAAATCCACTGAAAATCAACTTACTTTTATTAAGTTTCCCCTAAGTGCCAGATGCTTTTTGTTTCATTCAGCCCTCACAGGAGGTATTTATCATTATTCTGATTATAAATGAAGACACGAAGCCAAGCCAGTTATCATGTCTGGCCAGCTTAGGAGCCTGAACTTTGTTTTCTAGGCCTTGGTCACCCTCAGATTCGAAAGCCTGTTGCAAGGTGTCAAGGAGATTTTACCCTCAATTCCCTGCTGTCCTTTGTCAGCCCCTGCTGTCTGTCTACCCTTCATCACCTTTCTCCCTCCTCTTCAAAGGCTTATCTTTCAGGCTGTAGCTAACTTTCTCTGCGTCTGGGTCCTGAGACTTATCCATGCAGTCCAGAACCCAGTGAACCACTGCCCTTTCCAGGGCCCATCACAGCCCCTCTGTCCCTTGCCTCAGTGGACTCATCCCTACAAAGCCCTGGGACCCATTCACCCCCATGATGAAAACCCCAGCCTGACTTAGTGTCCACCAGCTCCCCAAAGGCCTTTTCTCCTGCCTTCCGGCCTCTGCACATGCCTTTCTTCACTAGAAAAGCCCACTATCTTATTCTCATGTTTCAGTGAAAACATTGTTTCTTTCTGGAAAGACTACTGGCTCCTCATTGCTTTTTCCCTAATTAATAACATTGTGGCTGCAGCTTTCCTCATGTAATACAACCAGGACTTTGTTGGGATTGCTGGTTGGGATTGTTGGGATTCTCTGTCTAGGCAGATTAGTGGAAGACAGAGAATGTGTGTGCCTGATTTACTAAAGTCTAGGGAAGGCATGGATCCTAGAGCATAGCAGGCACTCGATAGCCATTGGATGAGTAAGATCTGCCCATAATGCAACGGTGCTTCAAGGTGGAACTGTCTGGAGGCTTAGGAAGGAGCAGAGTCCATCTCTGGGCCAGGTTACGTGCAAGCAAGTAGCCAAGTTAGCCATTTGCATGCAAAAAACTGAGGAATGTTTTGTCACAAGAAAATATGTTTTTCATCATTTTCCTTGAAAAATGAATCCCTCTTGATCTATCTTTCACTTCCCCACATTTAATAGAGATGTGAATACGGAGATCTTTGTCTGTACTCCAAGACAAATAGCACCCTACACACAGTAATAAATGACAGTCTGAGGAGTACACTCGTTGAAACACTGGCAGGAAGTGGTGGGGGTTGGGCAGATGGAGGAGATGCGCAGTAGAAGCCCACCTGCTGCTCAACTCAGCCTTTTGTGACTCAGAGGAGCATGGGGCAGTGTAGTAGATTTCCTGACTTCAAGAGAATCTCAAAATAAAGCATATGTATAATGTTCCAGTTTTTAAAGAGTTGCCTCTGTTACACACACACACACACACATACACACACACACACATTACAAATAAACAAGCCAAATAAAACATCTGCTCAGAGGCTTTGGTTCTTAGATTGCAGCTTCTGCATAAATATTCTCGCTGAGTAAAGAAAAGCTTCTTTTACAGACAGACCCAAGTGGGACACTTAACCCTCCAAACCCACTAGATGCCAAGTATTCTCATGTACCCCCAAACTCTCTTTTCTTAGGCTCATCATGCTTTCTTAAAGCATCAGCAAATCCCAACAGCAAAAGAAAAATATTTATAGCCCAACGAGGCAGCACTTAAAAGATCAAGGCGCACGCAGGGTGCCGAAATCACACACACACATTGTTCCCGTTTCCTCTCTGCCGTAGGATCAAATGCTTCCAGTTTCAATGATTAATCGCCTCTCAGCTTTCACCACAAGTTGTACAACGTTATTGACTGGAACAGAAATATTCATTTTGGGACTTTTCTGCCGGTACAAATGCGAGCTCTGGGGTGGGGCTGATGAGTGCCGGCAGCACTTGTGCCCTACACATGCTTCTGTGTTATCTGACTCAGCCCACCCCGAGACTCCTCCCCATTTCCCATAGGGTCTAGGGAAGCTCAGACAACTACCCAGCAACTCTTAATGTAACTTTATTAACGACTTCCATCTATCAAATGTTGTTCTATCATGGTAACTGTGCCAAGCACATTTTCTATATAGTTTCTCCTTGATGTCCAAAGGGGATTGGTTCTTGGATCCTCAGGGGTACTATTTTCCAAGGATAGCCAAGTCCATTACATGAAGTGTTATGTCTGTACTCACTTACACATAACCTGTACACATCTTCCTAGATACTGTGAATTATTTCTGGATTCCTTACATCTAATACAAGGCAGATGCTGTGTAAGTCGTGGTTATACTGTGCCGTGTAACCACTAATGACAAGAAAAAAGTGTCTCCATGCTCAGTGCAAATGCAGTTTTCTTAAAAAAATGCTTTCAATCAGCAGTTGATCTAATCCAAAGATACTGAAGCTGCAAATACCAAAAGCCAACTGCGCTGTCATATTCAGGCCTTGTAACACTAATTGACATACACAAGGGAAGGAGCTTCAATACAGTATTTTACACACATAGTGACTGAGACAGAGAGAGGTTAAGTTCAAGGTCACAGAGCTGGGAAGCAGCCTGAGCAGTGAGTGTAGCTCCAGGGCTAGCTCCCATGCTCGTAAGAAATCCACTTAACAGTGCTTCCACGCACCGCACCGTGTGAGAGGCTGCTGGGACTTCTCTGATGCACCTGATGCATCCCCTAGTGCTTGGAGTTGGGGCAGGGGATGCTGTGGGGGTCTGAGGAAGCTTAGCAGCTCCCAGACGTCCTGCAGAATCCTGTGAAACATGGCCGCTCTCTGGGAATGTCCCTGGACAACATCTCTTGGACTCAAATCCTAAGAGAGATTTTAATTTAAAATTTTCATTTTGATTTTTTTTATTTCACAGAGAATTAAAAATAATGGATAAAACATGACAAATGATACAAAGTTTCAAAAGACAACAGCAGTTCATCAATGGTTGTTACATTGCACAGTCTATATTGCCTCAGATTATCAGATGTAAGCATGTAAAAATTTTCATTTTGATAGCCATGTAAACATTTAATTATAGATCATCTGGTTTTAATCGCTTCATACCATCCATATCAGGAGTTCACAGAATACAGCCTGTTGAGTCAGCCAACCTGCAAGCTGCGTTTGTATAGTCCTCAAGCTAAAATGACTTCTATAGTTTTAAATCATTCACACAAATCAATTACTTGTGACACTTGAAAAAATATATGAAATTAAATTTCAATGTCCGTACATAAACTTATTTTAACAGCAGTATGCATTCATTTAAGAATTCAGCCAGCACTCCATATGTGTGAGTTCCTCATGAATCTGCCTCTTGCAGATTAGAAATATTTATGGGAAAAATGCGTCTATGCTAAACATGTGTATACTTTTCTTGTCACTTATTCCCTAAACAGTACACAGCATTTGCATTGTATTATGGATTATAAGTAATATGAAAGTGATTTAAAGTATACAGGAGGATATGAGCCAGTTAAATGCTAACACTACAACATTTCCTAGAAAGGACTTGCACATCCTTGTATTTTGGTGTCCAAGAGGGTCCTGGAGGCAGTCCTCCTCTGATTACAAGGGAGAGCTGCTCATCTGCAACTGCTTGCATGGATAGAACAGCAAAGTTGGGTGGCTGCAACTGGGTCTATATGGGACAAAGCTGAAAATCTTTACTATTTTTGCCATTGACAAGAAAGTTTGCCAATCCCTGGCCAATGCAGTATGTTCCACTTTTGTGCTTCTAGCTCAGTTGGGTGTCCTGTTTTATTGTGGTTTTATTTTTGTTGACATGGGGCTAATGATGCAAGAAAAAGAAAAGAGAAAAAGGGAGGCAGGCTAGGAGGGAGGGAAAGAGAAAAAGAGGGAGGAAGGAGGGAGGGAGGGAGGGAGGCTGGCTGCCTAGCTGGCTGACTAAAGGACTAGAGCACCTATAGCTTGAAGGAGTTCATTTCTCCTGCACTTTTCAGAAAGAACTGCAGTAAGAGGTGAAAATGTTCCCAGCACAGGGTAGTAGGGGCAAGCTGAAATAAAGTGTAAAGAATGTGGACCCACATGCAGTCACACTGCAAGCAGTAATCCATTTCAACCAAGCAACTTTGCTTTAAACTAATGCTGTTAATTTGAAGTTTATTGGTTTTGCAATCTTATTGGTGTTTAATTTGGAAATTCGTTTCAGTTTTATAGTGGAATAGCGTTAAAAACCATAGGGATTTTATACCTAAGTTTTATGTTTGTACATATTAAGTAACATTATGATAAAAATAATTTAGTTAACACTTACTGAAATTTCCCCCCTTGCATAGACATATATTACATTTAAGCAGGAAAAAGTGAATGCTAAGAAATTATTAGCAATTAATTTATATTTTTAAATCACTATGATTGCTTTGTCACCACCAGTCATCCTAGCAGGAAATTTAGTCCCAGTTATAGCAAGAGGAAGGCACACCAGTCTTGGAAAGGAACTTATTAAATAAGAAGCTCAAAGGGCTGGGGAGATGGCTCAGTAGAATAAGTGTTTGCCTGGCAAGCACAAGGGCCTGAGTTCAATCCCTGGTTCTGCCAATAAAATAAAATAAATAAATAAATAAATAAGAAGCACAAGCCTAAACTGGGATAGCTCATCTAATAGAGTGTTGGTCTTTTAATGTCACTTTGATATGGTTGGGGTGTGTGTCCCTCCAGTAGGCCCTGTGCTGACAGCTTGGTTTGCAGCTCCTGGTGCTACTGGGAAGTGGTGAAATTTGTAAGAGGTAGAGCCTAGTAGACGGAAATGAGGTCACCTGAAAGTGTCCTTAAAGGGGCTACTGCGACCCTAGCCTCTTTCTCTTTTTGCTTTTTAACTGCCATGAGGTAAACAGGCTTCCTCTGTCACTTGCTCCTGCCATGATTCTCTGCCTTACCACAAGCCCAAAAGCAATGAGCCAACCAACTTTGGACCGAAACCGCTGAAACTATAAGCCAAAATAACTCTTTCTGTCTATGTTGGTTCACCTCAGGTATTCTATCGCAGTAATGGAAACTTGACAAATGCATGTTTCTCAGTCTACACTACATTAGTGTATTCTGAGCCATCATCCATTAGACTTTGCTGCTAACAAGCTCAAAATTACCCCTCCCTCAAGACCCCCACTTGTTTCCTTCACTCTCAGCCCATTTCTTCTTCCTTTCTCTTCTGGGAAAAAAAGAAAACAGCTCTGCTCAACAAGTCTTAAGAAACAAATTCTGTCTTGACTCTTTAGTGTGAGAGTACACCAGGACTACTAGCACCAATTGGCTATTCTTCTTAACAATTCTTAGTAATGCACCTTACTGCATTTTTTAAACTTGTTCTGAAGCATTGCCCAGGCAAGCAAGAGCTGGCATAAACGGATCTCTTCTAATCATCATCTGAGGTCCCCGTTGTATCAGTTAGGTATTGCTGGGTAACAAATCACTGCAAATGTAATATCTTAAAACATAAAAGGTCATTAATTTCACTCACTAGTCTAAATCCATACAGGAATTGCTTGCCTGTGTGGTATCAGCTACAGTGACTCAGCTGGGGCCTGGAAGATCTGCTTTCAAGGCAGCTCATTCGCAGCTGGGGATGTGCAGCTCAGTGGTAGGAACATGTGCTGCAAAGTGCAAGAACTTCAAAAAATCAAGGCTTATCCTTGCGGCTGGCAGGCTGTTCCTGGCTGTCATTGAAAGCCATGTGGAGGGGCTGTCTGCACAAGCTTGGCTCCTGTCTAGGTGGGAGTTTTCACGGGCTTCTTGTGCCAGCCTCAGTTTGTGATGACTGAGTGGTCAGGCTGCTCACATAGTGGCTAACATCTTCAAAGGCAGGTGCTCCAAGAGGCAAGGTAGGCGTTTTCTTGCCTCTTCTGGCCTAGCCCCAGAAGTCACACGGGATCATCTCCAGTCTGTCTATTTTCCATACCTGAAGCTGGGTTCTTTATGAAAAAATAGGTTTATATGCTCCAGAACTTCATATCTGGAGGCTCAAGAACACAAGGCCAACCTGTGTTGGCTCTTAAGAGAGCCTCCTAATGAATGGCACTGCCCAGCGGGAGACAATATGAGATGGACAAGCAGCCCAGATGCCAGGGTAACTTTGCTTTGTAACAGCCCACTGTTAGGATAACTAATCCAGTTCTAAGAGCCCGAGGCCAGACTGGACAGATTTAATCTGGTCTCTCCAGATGCACATTAAACCATTCCTGAGGTTAGAGTCCCCAAGACCTAATTACGTCTTACAGGTCCAACCACCTCTCAACACCATTACATTGGGAACCAAACTTAAACATGGATTTTGGTGGGCACAGTCATATTCAAACCACAGCACCTTCAGTACACTCTACTGGTTGGTACACTCACTTTCACAGGTAGAAGTATAGACTCTATCTCTTAATAAAGTGTCAAGTTGTAAGAAAGCATATAGAAGAGATTATTACAAGTATCAGTGTCATACACAATTGGCCACGTTCAATATTAGCACGGGTTAAACTCTACTCTCGTCGTTCATTGTTAATTAACTGCTTGGACAAAGGACTACAACTCTCTGTCCTTCTATCTTCTCTACTCTATTCAATGAGAACAAATGAATATTGCCTCAGAGTAATGCTAAGGTCATTACATTTGATAATATATTTAAAGGGTAGCCTGGTACCTGGCACATAGCACCGTTGTTCTTGGGCATCCTTGAGGTATTGGATCTAGAATCTTCCACACATACCCAAATGTGCTGATGCTCAAGTCCCTTATATAAAATGGCATGGTGTTTGCCTATAACCTACACATATTCTACTGTATACTTTAAATTGTCTTTAGTTTACTTATATACCTAGACAATGAAAACATTATGTAAATAATTGTCATGCTGTATTATTGAAAGGTAAATCTTTATATATTCAATAAAGATGTACTTTTTGTTCAAATACAGTATTTTTGATCCATAGCTGTTAGAATATTCCAATGTAGAACGTGCAGATACTGAGGGTCAACTGTACATCATTAGGTCACAAAAGCTTCTTCATCTTCTCCTTTACCTCAGTCCACTTGACTGAGAAGTGACATTCTTTGGCCACTGACTTGGTAGTATTTACCCCTAGAAAATTACACTCATGTATTCATTAGTTTACAGGTTACGCATAGATCATTGTTCACACATTCCTGGTTGGTTGGTCTTTGCCAAGGAGACTTTTGTTTTCAAATCCTGGAGCTGTGGTCTGTGGGAGGGGCCCAGCAGGGTCTTTTCCCAGTACTGCATCTATGGAGGTGGAGGGATCCGGACCTCCCTCCGGGGGTTGATTGAAGTGGCAGGGCCACCATATGTCTTCCCCAGAAGGGTGACTGAGTCCTTGTTTCAGTCCCAATTCCTCTGGGGTTTTCCTGAAAGCCCTTCCGGCTAGCCCGGTTGGGAGTGTTAGCACATCAAATCCCATGCTTTGGTGAAAAATGTAAACACAGACCTGATTTTTCATTTTAAATGAAGCCAAGCATATTGCTCCCAGCAGATGCCGAGTGACTCAATCTGTCCTCTCGGTTTTGAAAGAAACTGAAGAACAACATGGTAAAATAAAGCAAACAGCACATTTATTGGTTGATAAAATGCTGTTTTAGTCTACCCTGGCATTATATGGTGATTGCTATGCAGCGAACATCTGTTATTAAATCCAGATTTCTGTTGCCTGGATACATTGAGTCAAAAGCTGGAGCCTATGAGAAATCACTTATGTGTTTGTTGCGTGTGAATGTCAGAGCTCATACGGTGCCTTTGTCTTCATTCTGACTGAATTTTTTAATACAGAATGTGTCATTTGTTAATTCTGACACCAGGATAGCACTGTTTTCATTTGATTAAAATGAGTTAAAGAAACAAAGAAATAATTTTCTCTGGGGTACTGTAAGTAATGTTGTTGATGAATTCTTGGAGATACCGTGGTGAATTTGGAAACAGTAGGACTTTTTTAAAAATGAGTTCATACCAAATGACCCTAAAGTTCAAATTCTAGGGACCTTGCCTAAGGATATATTAAAGATGACCACATGTATAGAAATAAGGATGTTCAATGCAGTGTTATTTATGCTACAAAGAGTGGAAAATAATCTCAATGTATGTAAGAGCTTCATTCATATTGACTATAAATACCATGCTATTTTTATAGAACAATTTATTCATTCAATCAATCTCTTTAAAATGAGCACACAGTAATTATGTATGTATAGTGAATATATACATATATGTACATACGTACATATATACGGAGTAGAGTGAGATAATTCAATACATGTGCATAAGGCATTATGATCAAATCAGAGTAATTAATGCCTTCATCTCCTTAAGCATTTGCACTGAAAACCTTCAAGCTCTTCTTTCCATGTTCTTTATAAGCTGTATGAGGAAATTTGCATATTATAGTTACTCTGCTGTGCTATACTTACCAGTATCATGGTAGCTGTTATCTAGCTCCCCTCCCTGCTATACTTTCCACCTTCTAGTCACCCCTATTCAACGTCTCTGAAATCAGTCTTGTTTAGTTTAGACATGTAAGTTTGACCTTTCTGTGCCTGGATTATTTCACTCAGCACGTCCTCCAGTTCCACACATGTTGCCACAATGGACAGGGTTTTATTATTTGTGTAGCTGAATAATTTTCCCTGGTGTACACATACCACATTTTCTTTTTTTTTACTCCTTTTGATGGACTTTACAATTCTGTGCTATCCTAAAAATGTCCTAGTGAGCGTCTTCACACAGTTTTAATTCTTTAGGGCAGACTGCTAGCTAAGGAATTATGAGAACAAAGCACACGCTAAGTTGATTCTCTCAGTTGACAAATGTGGCTTGAGTATTCACTGTGTGCGAGGCCAGAACGTCTCTGAACACAGAAGGCCCCATGACCAATGCAAGGTTCCACCTGCGTGGATCCAGCAGAAGGAGATGGGAGGCTATAAAGCTGGAACAATCTAGCAGAGAGCAGTAGAGACTCAAAGTCAGGGAAACACCCAACGGGGCCTCTGGACCACAGCTCACATGACAGTGAACGCAGTGGAGCTCAAGAGCTCAAGAAAGAGCCTGGAAGGAGGGGTCTGTTGGTTCTGCAGGGACTGAAGTGAGGGTGGTAACAGAGGAAACTAATCCAGCCTGAGTGCTAGTGGACAGCCAAAGCCTTCCTACTGGGCAGACTCCCGAGGAGACAGGCCTGTGGCCCCCTTGTCTCTACCACTCCCGTCACATAGGCTGTGCAGGATTGCCAGTATGAAGTCAAGACTTTTCTTGGGCAAAGGCCCCCATGAAAGAGAGGAATCCTCAGGGGTTATACCTGTGGACATAGAATCACCCAGAGCTAGTGGCTACATAAGACATGTGGTATTGGGAACAGCCAGGTGCTTGTTCATTCAACAAACATGATTGAATAGCTACTATGTTCCAGGCAGTGTTCAAGCAGTGAAGGTCTAATGATAGACATAATCAATAGGGGTCATAAAGTAGGACACAGACAGTGAGCAAACAAATTCCAGAAAGCAAGGAGTGCTATACAGAAAACAAAAATCAGAGAGGAAGGTCTGCTGAGACTGGTCAAGCAGAATCTCCCAAAGGGGAGAATGTCTGAGCTGACACATGAATATTGAGATGCAGTCATGAAAGGACTTGGAAACCAAGATTCCAGCTGGGAAAACCAACAAGGACAAAAGCCCTGAGGAGGGCACAACATCGGTATGCTTGAGGAACTGAGAAAAATCTGTAACTGGAGCATAGGAAGCTATTTTGAAAATGGTCAAAGGCCCATGCATCAGAAGCAGTTCTCACTGTCAGACTCTGTAACAAGCCATGAACTCAGTAGCATAAATGCACCTGAGCGGAGACTTGAATTGGGTCTTAGTCTCTCCAAACTCCATCCTCTTTCCATCCAAAGTCCAACTGGCTACAAATCATCTGCATGATAAGTCACAGCAGCCTCAGAATTTAATGAACCAATAAGAACCAGTTGAACACCTGGATGCAAGCCTCAAAAACCCTGATGCATACAAGAAATACTTGCAGAACTGGTTGACCGTACATTATTCTAAGTCCATCCGTCTATTGTCTAATTCCACAGGACCAGGAATCTGTTTTTTTAAAAATCACCTTAAGTTGTTACAATGAAGATGACCAATGGGCAACTCTTAGAAAAGCAATGATAGAGAATTCTCCAAGGACAGCCCCAAGGCCTTCCAGAAAAATGGCCCTACCTCTTTGCTTTCAAGGTCAAGCAAAAATTATCCCTAGGCCCCCACCAACTGCCAAGTCACCAAAGGGTTGGGCATTGTTTAGAAATATGCACATCCCTAAGCGTGACCCATCTTGGTAAGACACCCAGGGAAAACCACAAGTTAAAGGCATCTCCTGGCAGTGACAGAACCTCTCCTGGGACTCCTCTCTCCCATGAGAACTGCTGCATCCTGTGGCATTGCAGAATGAAGTCAGAGGTTCTTCAAACAACCCTGAGTGATCCCTTGGGGCCGGGAGGCTCCTTATCCGCAGCTCAGAGCTGGATTTGGCTCTACTTGGAAGCAGGAAGACCCGCTGGGCTAGGGCTTAGAGTGGCTCAGGAGGAATCAAAGCAGCTTTCTCCGACTTTCTCTCACAGCTCTGCATGCATCTTCTCTTATCCCCTGCCTGGGTGGGGGGAAGCGTTCCAAAAGCTCATTAGCAGCATATATGCTTTGCCCTGAGTCAGCTCTTAAACACCCTGGGTTGAACAGCCCCAAATGAGAAAGAATAGGAATAAAAATAAAATAATGAGTTTCTTCCAAGTTCATAGATATGCCTCATACTTTCTGTTAGGGTAGGGTTTTGCCTTCTCTGCTCTACATTTGATCCTCTAAATCTTTGTGTGTATGTGTGGTACTAGGGATTAAATTCAGGGCCTTATGCATGTCAGGCAAGTACTCTGCCACTTAGCTACATCTGCAGCACTGATTTTCTAAATCTTTAAGGAAAAATGATGTTTAGTGTCCTGGCAATCAGTTGCTTGGGTATCTTAACCCCTTTTTCTTCACCATCACCCACTGATCTGTGTGTCCTCTTCTTAAAAGGACAAAAGTGCTCCCACAGACCTGTACTTTTTAGAGACTCTGCTAGAAAGTGATTTCTTTAGGCTATATTAACAGAAATAATATCTCTAAAAAGGCTAGGTGATAATAATGCATATTAATTGAGTATTTCCTGTGTGTGCTTTGCATGAATCAGCCAACCTAAACCTGGTAATGGCCTGATGAGACAGGCACTGTTATGGCTCTTTTCTCCAGATGAAGCAATTAAGCTTCTGAGAAGTCCCTTGGGCAAGTTCACAGGGGGTTGAGAATTAAACCCAAGTCATTGACTTCAAAACCCAGACTCACAATTACCTCAATGCCTCCCATTTCATGTTTCAGACCATGCTGTGGTAGCTCTGTTTATGTTGGATGATGATGTAGATCGTTCTGGGTATATTAGGTCATGAATAGTCAGAATCACATCATATAGGAATTGTGGAACAACTCCAGGATGGTTTAACACAAACAAATGCTAAATTTGCAACAAGAGTTGAGCAGGAATGAGGAGGCATGAATATTAACATTAATTTCAAGTACATGAAGATCTATCAAGAGGCCAAAAGATTAGATGGTCTTCTATAGCAATAAGAATTACAAGATCCAGTGAGGTGAATTAATGCCAGCATGTAAGGAAAGTTTTCAGAATCTCAGAAGTGTCCAAACAAGGGCAGAATTGCCTTGGAATTCAATAATCTCCTTGTCACTCTAAGTGTAGAAACTCATTGATTTTTAATTTTTAATTTATTTTTTAAATGTATTTGGTTGTTACAGGGTTTCACTACACAGTTTGGACTCATAGTGATCCTCCTGTTTTTAGCCTCCACAGCACTGGGATTATAGGCATACACCACTATGCCCACTATGCCCAGACTCTGTGGCCAGCTCAGCCTGCCCTGGGGGCAGAGCTGGTGTGGAATGTGGTACTGGGGATCAAACTCTGCTCTCTACACTTGACTAAGCAGGTGTTTTTGTCCACTAACCTATCTCACCCGCCCCAGAATTAAACTTTTTTTTTTTTTTTGGTGGAACCAGGGATTGAACTCATGCCCTTGTGCTTGCCAGGGAAGCGCTTATTCCACTGAGCCATCTCCCCGGCCCCTCATTGATTGACAACTTGTTGGAGATAGTATGGAAGTCAAGTGTCAGGGACAGATAATTTCAGTGGGCATTGAGGCACTGTTGATCCCAAGAATAGAAACTCAGTAATAATTTCTTCAAATCTCATCTCAAGTAGCTCTTTGTAGGATCATCACAATGTCCCACACCTGGACCTCCTTGATAAACATCAGAGTAGGCATTACTCATCTAAAGTGATGTCTCTTTCATTGACCTTAGGACGCAAAACTTGTGGGACCATGTGTTATTCAGCTCTCTGTCCTGGTGGCAAATAACTGGGATAATCAGCTTGCCTCACACTTTTAGAGGTTCTACCCACCCCCAGATCAGTTTGGCCTCATTGCACCAGGTGAAATAGTAAAGCCACCTGCCTCCATTGTGTCTGGGAAGTGAGAGAGAGATGATGAGGACAGCCTGGAGACACACAATCTCTTTCAAGAGCACACACACACATGCACATAAACACACACACACACACACACACACACACACACACACACACGTGCGCGCTATTAATCTACAGATGCCCCACTAGGCCCAATTTTTTAAGCTTTCTACCTTTTCCAGTAGTGCTAGCTGGGAACCACCTCTTTACCATAAGGATCTTTTGGGGACCCTTATCCAGACTGTAGCAGACCACTTCACTTCTAGTCCTCATCATGAATAACAGATTACTGGAGCTAGATGAGACCACAGAACTAAAGGAAACCTTAAAAAGAAGAATCTGAGGCCTGAAGACAAAAACAATCCCACACAGAGTCACCGAGCTGAGTTAGGCAGGACTCAAGTGCCAAGTCTCAATTCGCTGCAATTCCACCCCCCACATCTAAGTTTCATGTAGTGTCAGTGCAAAAAGAGCCCTTGATCGGCTTGTCATTCAGCAGTGGCAATTAGGATTTGTGTCATGTGTCAACTTTTAATTAATTAGATACAGTTTCCTAAAGAGCTATTTTTAAAGAATTCGTAAGCCAAGTCTTGATCTAGTGGAAATGAGTCCTGTGAATCATTCATGATGTCTGCTTCGGACCCAGGTGGAGAAGCGACAGCTTGTGTACCCAAGATTTGTCATCCTTGATCTAGTCCATCTCAGTGATTTTCTAAATGTGCAAGCTGAGCTCTGTAGACATGATTTTCACATTGCAAAACAGATTACAATATTATCTAAGTTCTCAGCCACCCCATTTATAGAAACAACTCAGTGACCCATGTGTGATTGTTAAAGCCACCCATAGAATGAAAAAGGTGTGTGATTACAATAAGCTCCAGCAGTGTAGAACAGGTGGCACATGATATGTAGATGGTTTGAATAAATATTTCAGGTACCAAGAAGGCATATGGCCCCACCACTTACTTGTTTAGTGGCCAAGAGCAGGTGCTTCTCTAAGATGCCTTTGTTACTCTGTAAAATGAGAAATAATGCCTTCCTTCCAAAGTTTACATAGGATACAGAAAATATAAATTAAGTGCTCAGTACAGCCTAACACTTAGCAGTTGTTCAGTTGATTGCACCTACCTCCTTCTCTCTGTGCCTGTACTTTTTCAGGCCCATAAAAGGTTAGCAGCAATAAACAACTAGAGATATACTGATAGCAACATGTAAGTCACCTGGACTATAGGTACAATATCAGTTTTTATAGTGTCATTCTCAACAGATCCTGGGACCAGCTTTCTCTGTCTGAGAAGAGGAAGGCTAGAATGGAAGACCAGAAAAGCTCCCTTTCCTCTTCATCATCATCTACTTTCACCTCCCTGTCCTTCTTCATGGGGGTTCCTAAAGTCCACGCACATGGTCTTAAAAACAGGAAGAGCCAGAGGCAATGAATGTGTGGGAGAAGTTTGCTGAGAATTCGATGTTGAAAGATTGCACATTTTCTTGACGCAAACCATCTCATAGGCCTGCTCTATCAAGAGTCATCAAAGTACAAAACATTTCTCAAAGAGAATTTAATAAATAGATGAAAGGTATTTGACAAGAAAGCTGGAGAGCCAGTCAGTCCATATGCTTTCCTCACTCCTGAGAAGTTGCCTACAAGACCAAAATGAAAGTTTGCAGGATCTGTGGGTGGGAAATTGCGTTGATGGACTGCGAAGAAAAACACAATGTGCATGTGGGGAAGCCATCTTACTTTGGCTTCCTCTGCCATGCTGAGAGCAGAGAAACTCAACACCCAACTTGCTTTCACTTGTATTCCCACCTCTCAACTGCTTTGCAGGTTTTTTTTTTTTTTTTCATGCCTCAGATTTATTTGTACAAAGAGCACAGGAGGACACCAGCCCCCCACAGATGGCACCCCAGGGGTCACACCAGTCCTTCTGTTTTAACATCAGCAGATGAGGCTTTTACTGTGGAGCCTTCATGGGGGCCTGGGCACCTTTAGGGGCCTGGGCTGGAGCAGAAGCTGGAGCCTGGGCCTTGGCTAGAGCCTGGGCCTTTGGCTGGCAAGGTCTGTGACCCTTGGCAATGAGGACATACACAGCCCAAGCTTGGGGTGGGCAGTATAGGCAAGTCAAGCGAGCCTGTGGTTTACCCCCTTTGGAATGATTTTGGGCTTGACCTCCTTGGGCTTGAGGAGGGCCGTTATAGCATGCACTCATGGCTGTGGCATTGTTTGCTTGCATCTTCTTGAAGCCCTTCTTGTTGCATCTTCTTGAAGCCTTTCTTCTTTTCTTTGCTTCTTGGCAAATCACATGTTCCTAAGGAACTTGGGATCTACCCATTTCAGAGATTCATATCTTTGTGACCAAGGTTTCTTGATGCCATTTCTATGCCATTTTCAGGACTGGTTGTGTGTGGTGTGGTTCTTAGACTTGGCCATAACACACTGTAAACCTCAGGTTTGCAGGTTCTTTTTCCTGCCCATTCTATTGACCACCAGTATCTCATTTTTCTTCCAGTCCTTACCCTCCACTGGTTTAGGGACTTTATATAGCTTATGGGTAGGATAGCCTACCTCTTCATCTGTTCTTCAAAATCTACTGTTTGGGGCATAGAGTGATCCTCAGGGCTTAGGCTCCTGAGGCTCAATAAACTCTTTTCTGAGCTTTGCCATTGAGTCACCTCAACCTTGAGGCAGTGAATACTCCTCAGCCAGTAGAAAAGAGTGAGAGAGAAAAATATCCAAATATTATCCAGGCAATGCTCATTACATCTAATACCCCTGACCAGTAAGGTTGAAATAACTGTCCTTATTTTAGCATTGAGGATATGGATACTCATAATGAATATGCCCCCTTCTTGAGGCCATGCAGGGATCCATGGTGGTGCAGGCATAGGGCTGGAACACTCTGAAGATGCAGTGCTGTTGTGCCAGCTCAGTGGGTAAGTAGAGGCTGTCTGAGGAACTACTTTGAGAATAATCCTGAGGCTGCAGCTGAACTTGATGGGAAATGTGCTGTGATCCATGAGTGATGTCTGCTATGGGCACTGGACTAGGGAAAGTCACCTGAAGGCCACCACCATGCTGTGTTCCTGAGACACTGTGCTTCATAGAAATCCGATTGTCATTTGTGGAATAGATAAATTAAAGAATGCATGAGTGACTTCTTTAATGCCAGGCTTAGGGTAGGAGTTGAAGCAGAAAGAAAGAAGCTGCTCACAGCCTGTTCGAAGGGGTCCGGGAGGCTAGTCTGGCTGGTTAGAGATAAGAGCTGCAGGGTACCTCGGGACCAGAACTTGGAAAAGTGTAACATAACAAGTGCAAAAGCCTATAAGTTGTGAAAGGTTTGGGCTTAGGGGAATCACATAAGAAAAGCTGCAGTTAACAGGGTGGTGTGGAGTCCAGGAGATGGAAGGGCAGCCTGGAGAGTGCCGCAGTCCCTGTGAGGAGTGGGGGAGGTGCCCCGCCATAAGAGAGTCAGGGCATGGTGATGAGGACAGAGGGACGTGCAGGGACAGCTCGCAGGACAAGGTGCCTGGCAGAGGGGGACGTTTTCCCCAGTGACTGACTCAGATGCTCCCTCCTTTCCAGCTGAATTTCAGTTTTATTTTCGGCTCCAATCAGTGGTAATAGAGAAATGCATGTGCTTGCTTTTCTTTGCTCCACATTCCTCTCTGCAGTCTCCGAAGTCAAAATGTTCCCATCTTCCAAACACAAGGCAGTGACCACCCACAGCACAGCAGCCCCTAGACTGTCAGCGGGGCCCCATTTTCCAAGTGTTGCCAAGTCCAGCACCCACTTAACCCTTTACAGGCATGAATCCCCAGGCAACCCTATGAGATAGACAGCACTAGTTATCTATGTCTTCCAGGTAAGAAAACAGCTTCAAAAAGTCAAAGTAACTACGTAATAAGTGACACATACAGAATCAAAAATCTTTTTTTTAAAAAGCTGAATTCAGTTCTTGCTGTCCTAAATATGTACCCCACTCTAAAGAAGTCATAAAATTTCACAGGTAGAAGTACCTTTAGGAAATGTCTAATCCAGTAAGTCCATGGCTTGTCAAAAGGAGTGATCTGAGGCCCAGAGAAAAGACAGGGCCTATCCAAGGTCTCCAGTGAGTTACAGGATGAACTGGGGCTTGAACCCCAGTGGAAGAACTGTGAGCCTCGAAGCACACTGTGTGTTGCTTGTTACCTTGCTCTGGCACATTTTCTATATTTCCAGCATTGCTTGTTGATCAGATAAATCCTGGCACCTAGCAGCAGCCCAGCAAGACATTGGAATGACCGGCCTGGTACATCACTCCACCCCCCTGAGTCAGAGATTTCAGCTTTACTTGCTGTGTCCTGCTGCTCTTATTCTTCCCATTACCTGGCCCACATAACTCTGAGCCTCTCAGTCCTGCTGCAGAGATGGTTCTGTGATTGCTGAAGCAGTCAGCACACCGGTGACATCTAGAACTCAGCTCGTAATAGCGTAGTAAGGAGGGAATTGAAGCTGAATGCATCCACCACAAGTATTCTCCCTGGGCTGGATGGGACCGTTTGCCGAGTGGTGCATGACACCACTACATGGGCCACCTTCACATTGCTCAGGAGCTGGGCTGCCTCCCCAGTCTGGCCAGAATGGATGAGGTCTCCAGTCTTGCACCCTGGCCCTCTGAAGCCCTGATCAAAGTCAGCCATTGTGTATTGTTTCTCAAGCCCATGGACCTCACTGTGCTACGCAGGACGCTGGAGAGCACAGTGGTTGATTGTGCAGTCTTTGGTGTCATCTGTGTCTGTTTTGAGGTTCCAAGTGTCCCCTCCACTGCTGGGCAGTGTGAGGCTCTAGGGTGTGAATAATTAATACCAACCCCCACCAAGGGGTCATGGGAGTCAAACGTCATCTCTAATTAAAATGTTGGGCATAGTGGTATGTAGTAGGTATTCAATAGATGGTTATTCTGATCAATTCCTCTCTATGACCTCCCAAGTGTATGATCTACCTCTTTAATTTATCTGTCAAAGGCACAAGAGAAGTGACTTCTCTGTAACCTGTACAGTATTTTGTTTATGTTAGATGCTGCAGGAGAGTACTGTGATTAAGATGGTGATGAAGATAATGAAAATGCTACCAGGGAGGAGGAGGAGGAAGAAGAGTATAGGCGAGAATGTAAAGGCTCTAATGGATCTGAGCAATCACAGGATAGCAATTTGTCACAGTAGAAATTGAATTAACTTTAGAGCCAGACAAGTGTACTTAAATTTACTACCCTGTGTGTCACCATGGGAAGTCGCCTCAGCCAGCCCCTCATCTTGTCTAGAACTGTTGTGAGGACTAAATGAAGCCGTGCTCAGAAATTGCTTAGTGTGGTACCTGGCCAGGAGAAACATCTTGCCTGATTCCTCCACTAGAGAGCATCTCTATTTCTGGTCTCCTGGTCCTTCCTTCCATCCTCACAGTTCATCACTGTCTCTGTCATTGCATTGCCTTTCTCTGAGTCAAGTGCCCTGCATCCCTCAGATGCTGCTGGTCACATGGGGTCCACCTGCACCACTTCTTCTTAGATTCCTTCATTGGATCACCTCTGCTGAATTTCTTTTACCTTATAACTTATTTGGAGGTGTAGGGAATAGGTGTGGACATCTATCTGGATCTATTGTTCAACCCAGCTCAGAACATGGTATAGAAGGTGATGGAGAGAGAGGCAGAGAGAGACCGAGAGACAGATAGAGAAACAGAGAAACAGACAGAGACAGAGACAGAGCTTGCCATTGAATTGCAGACTTGAAACGGGCTCTTATGGGTCCCCAGGGACCTGTTGCATTGTGAAGCATCAGGAATCAGACCTGCTGGGGACTTGCAACTCTCAGCACCATGGAATAGGAGATTAGGTGCCCTAGAACTGAAACCCAGGGAGGGATTTAAGAAGGAAGGCATGTACTAAGCCCACATCCAGGGTGCTTGATCCAATCTGTGATCCTCTATTGCAGTCATCTTCATTTCTCAGTGAAGACCTGAGGTGCAGAGAGGCGCAGGCACTCACCCAAGGCCACACAGCTACTGAGTGGCAAATCTGTTAAGACTCAATGCCAGCTGCCTCTGAAGGCCCAGCGTACTTATGTTCACCACACACATTTAATAAATCCACTCCTGGGGCTGCCAAGCTGTAGCCTCAAGAGAGCTTCTATTTCCCTTCTGGATTGAATACCTAATTTTCAGTCTTGCAACATTTAAAGGGCCGTGAGAGCTGTGGTCGCCCCTGTGATCATCACACTGTGAGATGACATGTTCAGTAATGTGGAGCTTGAGAGTAGGATGGAGTGAGAGCCCACCCTGTGCTCCCCAAATCCTTCAGCTCTTCAAGTATGGACTCTGAAGCAACTGCCCTGAGGAAGGAAACACTAAGCATCACCAAGGCAGCCTGGTAGCTTCGAAGAGCAAGGCACTCTCTGACCTACGTCTTCACATATCTGAAATCTTCTGTTTCCTTTAACTCATTCTGGATGCAAATGGCCATAGATTAAGAGCCAGATTTAATCAAGGAGAGTCGGGGATGTACACAGCAAGAGCCCAGCGCCAAAGACTAGGACCAAAGCCCTTTGACCTTCACTGCCTCTTGCCGGTGACCTTGGGAAGTCACCTCTACCCTTCACCCCAAGTTTACTCACCTGATGAAATGAGTAGCATGGTAGTGGCTGCATTGTCCAACCCTTGTAAGACAAAAGGAGGGCATCCCTTTTTTTATGTATTTAGTACAAGGTCTACAGGGTCTCACTACACAAATCGGACTCATCATGATCCTCCTGTTTTCAGCCTCCCAAGTGCTGGGATTACAAATGTACACCATCACCGTCTCAATCACTGACTGAGCATAGCCCAGGGGTGGGGCTGGCACAGCAGGCTGGGGATTGATTGGGCAGCCTGTCTGCTGTGTCTGCCTAAGCAGGCCCTTTAATCCGCTGAGCTGTCTGACCGGCCCAGAGAGTGTTCTTTTGTGTAAGCCTCCACACAGTTCCTGATACCTTACAGGCACCAACTGATGGTACTTTTTAATTATTTATTTTAATTAATTAGAGTCTCAGATTAATTAACACACATGTTCACGAAGCTCCTCCATTGTACCAAGTACTGTTGCAGATGCTGCATGGACTGCAGTGGCATACCTGTCCTCAGGGAGCTTACATTCCAGTAGTGTGACAACACCAAGATGAGTGGGGACGTATGTATCACTTATATGAGAAATGAAGGGAGCCAATGGGGTTAGAGACACTGTTTTTTTAGAAAGAAGAGTCAGGGAAGCTTGGAGGAGGAGATAATGTGGAAGAACAAACCCAAATGAGAATGTTGTGTGACAGTGCTTAAGTTATTCTTTCATTGTGGGCTGACGCTGGCCTGGGAACCCTTTGTCACCCAAGACCAGGCCAGAAGCCTGTCCCAGAGCCATAGCTTCTATAGTCAGACAGGGAAGGCTGCGCCATTCTGGGGATGGGGGGATTTGAAGGCTGTTTTCACCTCTCTGTGTGTTCCTTTTCTCCTCCGCACCATGAGATAGGGATGCCTTAGAACACCCAAGAACAGAATCATAAAAAATCAGATATATGGAAAGCACCATGAGTACCTTGCACACAGTGTGTGCTCCTCCTCTTGCCAGCACTGAAGTGACAGCACTGGTGCCTCATACCAAGTAGAATTCCCTGGAGTGCAAGTAAGAGGCTCACTAGATACTTTTATACTTTTCTTGGCTCAGCCTGAGACCAGGAAACTGTCATCCTAGCATACTAGTGTTGGCCAAAGCCACGCACCATGGGGTCTCTTATCAGCCTCCCCAACGTATGCAGACACCTGAGGCACCCTGGAGCCAGGGAGACCAGGCTCAGGCCATTCCCTGCGGAGTAAATGCACAGCTGGGAGGCAGGTGGCGCTCTGTGAGCCATGACTCTGGGGCTAGAAATGAGAGCCCAGGGGCCCAGACGGCTGCAGGTGCCCTGTGTGTGTTCTCCTGACATTGGCTGTGGCAGGTGCTGCCTTTAGTGTTTTCAAGAAGAAAGGGGAAAGAAAACTAGTATTTGTTGAAATCTTACAATTCCTTTTTCCTAAGTTGTGGCAAAGTACACACAGCATAAAATGTATCATCTAGGCCATTTGCCATGCACGTCTCAGGGATACTAAATGCACTCACATTACTTAGCAGCCATTACCACCATCCATTTTGAGCAATTTTTTCATCTTGGAAAACTGAACTAAAACCCATTAATCCATAATTTCTCAGTCCCTCTCCTCCTAGCCCTTGCAACTGCCATTTTCCTTTCTGTCACTGTGTGCTTGACTGTTCTAAGAAACTCCTGCCCTGGAATCGAGCAGCTTTGGTCTTGTTGTGATTGGCTTACTTCACTTGGCATAATGCCCTCAAGTTTTGTCCATGTTGTAGCGCATATCAGGATTTCCTTTCTTTTTAGAGCTGAATATTATTACACATACATATTGCATATGTGTATATATTTTACTTACCCTCTGTCTGTCCACAGACACTTTAATTCTTTTTTTTGGCAGAACAGGGGATTGAACTCTGGCCCTTGTGCTTGCCAGGGAAGCACTTATACCCCTGAGCCATCTCCCCAGCCCCGATACTTTGATTCTTGCTCCCACTTTTTAGCTGCTGTGAATGACGCTGCTATGAACACATCTGTCCAAGGATCTGATTGAGTCCTTGCTTTCAAGTCTTCTTGTTTTGTACCGAGAAGTGGAGTTACTGGGTTGTATTATCATTCTATTTTGAGTTTTTCGAAGAACAGCCATACTGTTGTCGATAATGCCTGTACTATTTTATATTCCCACTGGCAGAGCACAAAGGTTCCAGTTTAGCTGCATCCACATCAAAACTTATTTTCTACTGTGTTGTGTTTCTTTTTTTAAATAATCACCCTACTAGAGGAGATGTGCTGTCTTATTTTCCTGATGATTAGTGATGTTGAGCATCCTTAAGTTTAGCAGCCATTTGCATAACTCCATTGGAGAAAAAGCGGCTCAACTCCCCTAGGTCCTTTATAAGTATTATTCCTATCACATCAGATATCCCAATGAGGTATTATTGCAGCCATTTTCAGTTAAGCAAAGTCCTAAAAGGCTAATTATCCAAGGGCACACAGCTACAAAGTGATAGAGCTTGTATTTAAATATCAGTCTTCCCCTTTTAAGACGCTAAATACATTCTGTTAAACCCACTGTTGTTGAGTTGGAATAACATGGTGATTTACTTCTCTGCGCCCTCCGTGTCTCACACCACATACAGACTGTGAGTGCCTGGAGATCAGAGACTGTTTCTTAATGACCTGGGACACAGTGGCAGGCACAAATAAGACTCTGCCGCATGTTGAATGGATAGCTGCAAGCCCGTGCCACACACAGGTGACAAGGAACACATGAGTCAGCTGCTCTCAACCTGGACTGATTCATCTACAAAATGAGGATCAAAATTGATTCCTCAGTAGATTCCTTGGAAGATTTGAACAAAGATTATGCAAAGTGCTCTGCACATGCCTAGCTTGTGGCAGGTGCTGATGATGCTGCAAATTATGAACGCTTCATGCTGTGAGCAACAGGTGAATGCAGGAGAAGCCTAAAACACAGCTCTTGCCTTTTCCTTCCCTGCTTCCCTCTTTGTGGAGGAGATAAAATAGCTACAACTAAAGAAAATCAAAGACAGCACAGACTACAAATGTGCTTGAGTGTGTGTTGATTACCTCAGGACCAATTCAGGAGACCGTAGGCACACTTGTTGCCTTGGAGAAGGAGAACTACAGGCCAAGGAGGTCAAGGAAACCGGCTCCTTTGCTTAAGTGAGTTAATTTTGACTGCATACACATTTGCATATTTGGGATTTGCCATGCATTTTTAGTACCTCTTAAACAAGTGTGTAACCTGCCACAGCATCAGCAGATGGCCATCCCACAGGTGGGGTGGGGAAGAGAAGGGACCTCTGAGAGATGATACAGAGACTCATCTGGCTTCTGCCTACCCATTTTATGTGTCATGGGTCTCTGCAATTCCTAGCATGAATTAGAATCCCTCACAGGACTTCAACTCCTCCCAGAAATGTTTACCGGAAGGAACTTGTCATTGGCTTCCGGTGTCCTCACATGTACTAGAGTTATCATGAAAAAAGGAGTCTGTCTAATTTACCCTCGCGGGGGTGGGGGGAAACGTGGAAGCCAGGAAACACTGCCTTCCATCTCGGTGACAACAAACTCATTCTTCACTATAATTAAAATGTCACTTTGATAAATAATTCCATCAGCCCCCTTCCACCTATGAATAGCTTCCTGCTATAATTGTTCACATTCTGCTGAATTAGAAGTATTCAAGGGAGAATTTAAGAGGTATTTAGGCAACAAAGACATATCGGGTATGTTTTCCACCCTCCTACAATCCCTCATTAAGTGAGACACCATCCCTGGCTGGGGGTCTCTCTTCCCTGAGCTCTCAATCACTCTCTTCCTCAGTGGAAGGAAATGGAGGGGTTATGAGGCAGCATGGGCCTCAGGGAAAGGTGGAGACATTTCTATAGGAAATGGAGAGGAGACAGAAACTGTGCAAATAAATGGGCTCTGGCATCGGGTAGAGTGTGAGCCAGGAAGAGTCCATGACCCTTTCTTGATATTTAATATACAGCAGAATTCAAGTTGGCCCTTAAGATCTTCAGTCAATTTATGATGTTTTTCCAATCAGGAGACATCTGACACTGTTTGAGGGCTCCTGATCTTATAGATGTGAGACTCAAGGCTCCTAAAGGGTGACTTCCCTTCAGCTAGAAAATAACAGGGCTGGGACCTTTCACTGCTTAGCATTATCCAACACTGCTTAAAGCACATAGTGGGAGCTCTGCGAATGTTCCCATCTGTCCATATGCCTGCTAGTTCTTCTTCCCTTCTAAAAAGCCACATCCATTGGGATTGTATAGGATTGCACAGAACCAGCCATGGTGTGCCAGGCACTTGGAACAGATCCTTCCTCTGCCCCTGCCTTGAGTAGAAAGACATAGTGTTTGACTTATTTCCTTCCAAAATAGTAGCATAGCCACAAGGTTAGAAGAGCAGAACTCAGTAGTAGGGAGGCCAGGCTTCCAAGGCAACCTCTACCAGAGCAGGGAGAGGCGTGTCAGTGACTCTACCTAACTACAATCTCCTTACCTATAAATTGGAAACCACAGCATTCCCCTCAATCTATTACTTTAAAAAAAAACAAACAGTTATTACATGTGCTGAGCATTAGCCATCATTCATGCAGGGCTCCTCCTGAAGAGTGTAGCAGGGGCCACTTAGTAACAGGTTAAAGTCTTATCTGCACAATCAGATCAATTCAGTTTTATCTAGATCTTCCTCACATGGGTATGTCAGCTGAACCTTGTGGTACATCTGAGTCAGTGGCCACCCCAAAGATGTCAAAATCATGCCAAGAAACTCCCCAGCATTGGCTCCTCTGAACACTTCTAAGCGACAGTTGCTGAGGAGAATGGCAGATAGTGGGACTTCGCTGGGGCTGAGAATCAGAGGAAGATGAGTGGCGGGTAAGAATGAGGCTGGAGGGGGATGGGCTGTGAGAAAGGGGAGGCAGTGATGGAACCCAGTTGGGTTTCAGCCTCGAAGCAGAGTTCGAGGGGATGGGACACTCCCTTGAAACTGTGAATAGTGCTAAGGGTAGCTGTGCCCGAGTGGGTGGTGCCCCATGCTATGGGTGGAGAAGGTGTCATGAAAACAACTCGTACCCAAGTATGGTTGGCTGAGGAGCAGAAAACCTCCACGTTGCTACCCTCTCTGGGCTCTACCTGTGTGATTCAGAAGATGATCCTGGCATCACAATATTAGACATGTAGGGGACATGTAATGCACTCTCCTGACCTTAAGGAAGGAGTGCACGTGGGATGTGAGTGGCAGTGTTAGGGTGATGGGCTGCATCCAAGCTCACTCCAAACTTGAGCTCCCTGCTGGGCTGCCAGCCATACCAGTGCAAAGGTAATTGAGCCTTCTTTTCAGCACTGAGATGTAGGGATGCAAAAGGTTGTTTCTGAATTTCCAAAGCTTGGAGAATGTGACTGTGAATGCAGTTAAAAAGCAGAAGTATGCAAAGGGCTTACTTATTCCCTTGCACTCAAGAAAGATCCAGTAATCGAAATACTTGTTCTAGATGATTAGCCTCCTCCCAGTTCCCACCCTGATACAAGCAGGCTTTGCTGTCCATCTGTGAGTGAGCACATTTCCCTGCAGATGCTGGTGCCCTGTGCCCACTCACAACACTAATGGGGAGGACAGCTGCCTTGGGGAGCTCCTGTCCCCATCTACAGCTGTCTTCTAGATCAAGAGCCGAGAGAGAAACTTCCTTCTTAGAGACCCAGCTGGAATGGTGCTGCTTGTGAGGCACAGCTCATGTGCCTTGAAAGCAGCACTTGAAGGTCTGTAAGCAGGACATCGGCACCTGCAGGTCTGTAAGCAGGGCAGTGTCCATGACCCAGGACCTGAGCCTGAGCCCCATGCAAGTAAAAGAGACACTGGAGAGAAAATACCATCACAGCAGCATTAAACAGGGAAGAAAGCCAGACACTGGGAGCCAAGAGCATGAGTACTCCCAGCCACTAGCTGTATAACCCTAGGCAAGTGCCTTAGCCAACTGCAGACAGATGCTGTCAGACAATAGTCCCAAGCTCTCCTCCTGTCTGAACATCCCACCAGCTTGGGGTCTGATTAATCAGTGGAGTCCTGGCGGGCAGGAATGGGAGCTGGGGCTGTGAACAGTGCTAAAATCCATATGGAGATCTAGATGCTAGAAGACAAAGGGGGGTCCCTATCCAGTGGAACTGGAAACAGATACCAAAACCAAGGATCATAGCTTCTAGGAAGCGGGAAGACAAAGAAAGGGCAAGGGAAATGAGTGATGTTGGCTAATGCTGAATGAGCATTTGGTATACCAGGGTTTAATATCCCCTGGCTCCTTTCAACTGCACAGTCATGCTACAAGTAGGTTTTCTGGGCAAACAGGCATGAGGAATTTAAGGAACATGTTCAAGCCCATGCAGCTGCTAACAGGAAAAGCCACAGTTTGAATTCAGTAAATCTAGCTCTAATGTCTATGTTCCTAACCACAGATCTATCCTCCCTCTGTGGGGAGTCAGTCCAAGGTCATCATCCTAGAACAAGCATGTTGGCCCGAATGAGGGGGACGGCTCACTGTGGGTGAAAGGTGGCAGCAGGACAGTCGCTCGCAGCTGTGACAGCCCTATGACTCAAACCAAGACAGAGTGACAAATGGTGCAGGGAGCAGCTCCTGTATCCTCCCTGCTGGCCAGAGCAGAGCTATCTATCAGGCCCTGTGGTGGGAGGAGCCAGCCATCTCGAAAGCCATCTAATTGAAACCTCTTCACTGAGCTCTATTCCCCAAGCTTCCCCCTTTATCTTTGTTTGCAAAGAGGCTTCTCCCCCATACCAGCCCACTCCCCTCCACCTCCTCTTGCAGGAAAAGATGATCATGGATTTTAGAAACGAGATAAATCTGGAAGATAAATGTATTCATGAGCCCATAAAGGGGTCATGAATCACTGGCCCCAATTACTGCCTTCAATCCTGACAGTATGAATTCCCTCCAGCAGATTTTCCTTGTCAGACAGACACAGGCAGCAGTGCCGGCCTGATCTCAGGCCACAGATAACATCATTATTCCACACCAGGCTGGTTTCTGTTTCCCAAGCCGCCTCCACTTAATTTGCAGCTCACTTCTGATGCTGGAAAGTGAAAAAAAGAAAAAAAAAAAAAAGAAAGAAAGAAAGAAAGAAAAAGAGAGAAAAAGACAAAAAGCAGAAGCTTTCATGCCAAGTGGGAAAGGGACAAGATAAATGCACCGAATCAGATTTCAAAAACTGTTTGAAAACTCTGTCCGGAATTATTGGAAACAGCCCCGGCCTCCACAGGAAATGTATCATTGCCAGTGCCCCATGCCGCTGAACTCTGCTCCCGCGCCTGCCTACCAGTGACTTGTTTAGAAGTACTTCAAATGAGAACAAATCACAGCCAACTACAGTCTCTCTCTCTAGCCCTTCAATCACTCCTAATCAGACGGTGTATTTTAGCAACAAAATCTTCCCTGGCTGAGAGCTCATTCATTTGCCTTCTGCCAGCCCGACACCCTTTGAATGGGAGATGAGAGAGAGCCACCTGCTTTTCTGGCAGCTGAGGGAAGCTGGGAGAGGGAGGAGTTGCCAGCACCCCCTTCTTTCCCCCATCCCATCCCTCCAATCACCCAGTCATGGGAAACCAGACCCCCCAGACCCATAGGAACCACCAGAGAGTAGGTGCTAACAGGAGCAACCAATTCTACATGAGGTGAATGCTGTCCTTGGCTGGACACCTGGCAGTGGTTTCTGAGTCTGACAGCCTGAGCTCCAATTCCATAGCTACCATTGTGCAGCCTTTGGACCAATGGCCTAGACCTGTGCACAAAGGTGGGCCCCAGAACAAGTGAACAGTTGCAAGAACCAGGTATTGGGTAGACCAGGCTGGGATTTTTTTACTCCAATCCCTGATGGGCAAATCACTCCACTTCCCTGAGTTTCACTTACCTGATCCATAGAATGGGAGCAAGAATACCTTCTCAGCCTCTCCCACAGGGTCTTATGAGGATCAGAGGAAGAAGAGAGGTGCGGGGGGTGGGTTCTACACTGGAGCTAGAGTTGTTATTTCAGCCTCGGGAGCCTTGTACACACTCCATACCAGTGGATCAGGTGAGCTTATCTGACTAAGACTGTGCACTGCCAGGGCCACTGTCTGCTGCTGCCTGGGCACTGCCACTTCTAAGGATACCCACAGGAGGCCAGTGGGCTGCCCCAGACACTGGGCAGAGACACAGAGGAACTGGCTGCAGAAGAGGAATTTTAGTCGCATGCAGAGAGGGGAGGCCTGAGTATGCTGGGGGATCTCACAGCTCTGAAGGGCCCTATTCAGGACAGGGGCCCCCTGCCCACCTCAGGCCCATGGACAGAAGCTAGCAAGGCTGTGTAGAGAGCCACTGCAGATACCGAGGCTGTGGATATTGGGAGAACAGGCCAGCCAGAACCCATCCGACCCCTTTCCTCCCACAGCCCTCCTTATGTGCGGGATTTGGGGGTGCAGAGAAGCAAAGGCTGAGACCCCAGCCCATAAGTGCACTGTATTCAGTTCCCAAAGACACATACAGGCCCATGAGGCTGCCCAAGGGCCAAGGGCCTCTGGCCTTCTCTGAACCAGGACAGACTGGAAGGAGCCCTCAAGCAGGAGCCAGGCCAGGCTCACGGCAAACCCCTCCCTCTTCAGCGTTCCTCGCTGAGACTTTGCCATCCACATGCAGATGATAAAGTGGAAGCAGCTACTAAAATGAATGGAACTTGACATATCGGAAGTGTTCAATTAATGCTATAATGATTACACCAGAGGAAGAAATTGCAGCGCGCACTGGACCCATCTTCTTTGGGGCTTAACAACTGAAAGAAGATGACTTGTGAGAATTGAAATTGCTGAGAATATATTTTCTTGTCGTACTGCACCCTCTAAATGATAATTCTGTGAGGTAATACATGTGTCAATTGGCTTGATTTCTCCACTACAGAATGTATATCTATACCAAAACATATAGAGACCATATATACATATTTTTACTTATCAATTGAAAACAAATTTTTAAAAGGTGACAAAATGTGCAAAGATTCCGTTTCTCACTGCCAAGTTCCAGACACCTCACAGATGATCAATACCTGTCCGTCTCACCCTTCACGAAGCTCCTCTGTCCCGCTGTGTGTGTCAGACCTGTCTGAGGGGCTACAGTGCCTTTTAAATACACCAGCTCCCGACTTGGAGCTAATGGGGCACATGTCAGTGATGGCTGGCAGTCACCGCAGTGTGGAGGAGAATATGGCTTCATGAAAATAACATTTGGAAGTAATTAAGGGAGCAACGGATCAGAACTGCAGTCGGCTGCCAGCCTTCCCCAGAGACAGACAGGAGGCGGAGCAGAGGTGCAGGCTCCTCCGGCAGCCAGACCTGGAGGGACGGCCCGTGAAGCTTGTACCTGGCTCCCACGGACCCTGCTGATCCAGGCTGCAGCTGCGTGGCCCTGTCTCTGGCCCAGGAGTTCATCTGTTCTGGAGCTTCTCTTACTTTGTAATCCTAGTAGGCCATAAGTTATATTAAACAGCTAAATAAGACAGAAGAAGGAAATGGAATGAAATTTGAGGGCAGGTAGGGGCAGAACCAATAAAACACTTCAGCAATGGAGAAGGCAGGAAAAAGCAGACTGCATCCATCCCATCTCTTAACCATTCCACTAATCACCTGCGCTGGACCAAGCTGGCCTAGCCTAGGTTTCTGAGCTCAGGAAGCTCACAGACCTCCAGGGAGAGGGCCACTGGGACCTTCACTTTGTCTCACAGTAAAGGCTGTCACAACGCAGCCCATAGACACTGGTCTCCAGGTGTCTTTGGAAAGGAGAAGCCAGTCTGGAGTCTACCTGGGCCTTGGCCTGATAGCTCAGTGGATCAGGTATCAGGAAACAGTCTGAAACTGTGCCTGGAGGACCAAGTGGAGGTCCATACACCTGACTCCACCCAGGACTACCTGACCACTTGCATGCAGCAGGAGGCTGCCCATGTATGTGAGTTTCAGAGGTCCCATGAGCCCGATGGCCCTGCCTCATACCATCTGCCACTTTCCTATAGGTCCTTCATTGTAGAATGGCACAACATATGGCTAGCCTTTGCTTTCTTTTTTTTTTAATGTATTTGGTACAGGGTCTCACTATGCAGCTCAAACTCCTACTGATCCTCCTGTTTCAGGCTCCCCAGCACTGGGATTACAGGCATGTGCCCCCATACCTGGTCTCAGTGGCTAGCTCAGTGCACCCCGGGGCAGGGCTGGTACAGCATGTGATGCCAGGGATCAAACCCTGGTCCCTGCACTTGCCTAAGCAGGTGCTTAGTCCACTAAGCTATCTCGCTGGCCCTGTACCCTTTGCTTCAAGGGAAGTAAGTCACCAGTACTGATGGAAGACCTAAAAGAGTGGTTCCTCCCACCCAGGCCTTGTACTCTTCACCCGCTGGACACCACCCTTCTCTGTTCCTCAGCCACAGTAGTCTTTGATTCTAGTCAGATAGACCTAGAATCAAACCCCAAAGCTAGGCCTTGGTACCAGCAGAGATGAGATTAGCTGTATCCTAGAATGCCCAGGAGGATGAGGATGCCTTGGCTCCTGACATGGAGCAGATGCACAACAAATGCCAGTTTTTAAAAATCCTCTATATTGGAAGGAAATTTTTAACTTGAGCATCCACCCATCTGCCACATAGGCTTTGATGTTTGGAATAGTTGAGAGGCCATTCGCAAGGACCACAACAGTGATTTCAGCTTCTCTTCCTGATCCCTTTGGCAGCTCCCCCATACTCAGTGCTGGGCACAAGGAGGCCTGACACCCCATGGCTGAGTTTTCCCTGAGCCCAGTGTGGCATCAGACCTTGGCAGGCATAGCAGCAGCTATGCTTGGGCTGCTCCCACATCCTTGCTGGGTGGTCTCATCTCAGCTCCCCAACCATGGTTTGCAAATGGGCTCCAATACACACACTGATCACAGGAGGAAACCAGGCACAGCAAGGGCTACACTCCTGATGCTAATGCCATGGTGCTAAGTACCAGTTCTGGATGCAAACTCTGGCTTTCTGGTTCCAAAGCATGACCTCAAGATTCCATACCAGGTCACAGGTCACAATGCCAATGACCTGTCTCCTCTCCTGGTTCTGGAGTAAGCCACTGAGATGGAATCTCAGAAAGAGATGTCTGTGGTACTCCAGTTTTCTTTTAGGGCCAGGGTAAGCCCCTAAATGAGGCTGGTGTCCCCAGCAGGACAAAGAGGCTGAAAAAGCAGAATTCTACCCATGCCTGACCTGTTCTGGGACATCTTTCCAGCAAGTCCTGTGTGGATGAGGCCCTTTGATAAGAACCAAATCCCCTCTTGTTGCCTGGCAACCCAGCTTACAAGTCATAGCACGGAAGTAATTTACAGGAATTCAAAGTGTCGCTGGAGGTTCTGCTGAGCAGAATTGGTGCAAAGAGGAGCTGCAGTGGGCCAGATCACACCTTTGGTGAGAGATGCAGCCAAGGAAAAGTCTCTGCCTGCCTCGCTTGAAAGGCAAGGGCCTTGAATTCAGGCCCAGTGTTTGTTTTCCACTTGTGTCTGTACTGGTTCTATATTGAGCCCCTACCATGGGGCAGGCAGTGTACTGGGATCCAGGAACACCACAGTGAGTGGGACAGGTACCAACACTGGATGCGCAGAACTCATGAGGACGGACATGTCAACAGGGTTACAAAGCAAGGAACAGACCAGGATGAACACAGCACTGAGTGAAAGTGGGAGGAGTGCCCTGCCCCTGCCTGACCTGCTTCAGGATATCTTTCCTGCAGAAGAGCAGGGCAAGTGAAGGTAGGACATGCAAGTGACCAGCTAGTGGACAGAGGGTGTCTCAGCAGGGCCCGGCTTGGTAAAGACAGGGGTGAGAGGGCCCAGCACACTCTCATGAGGCATGTGATCCAGGAACCGACCCCGCTGGGACTGCAGGATGTGTGGAGCCTAACCCCAGCACCAGTTATCCTAGCTTTGAAGGCCAAGCAAGAAAACAGCTGGACTTGAGTACATAGACAATGTGTGTAGTGACTGAAGAGAGAGGTTGAGATGTGTATGGGAAGCCTCTCTTGTCTTTCTGTTAGAGGCAGACTGAGGGAGAAGCAAAAGGTAGAGGGGAAGAGACTGGAGTACAGAAGTCAGTTGCTTAAGGAAACTGGCAATGGCAAGACATGAGGCCATCTACTTGAGATAAAGAAAAAGGAACAAGTTGCTGGCATTGACTATGAGAATGAGGGATGCACACGGGTCTCAGAGGTGTCTGACTTGATCAACAGGTGAAGCTACTGACTGAACAGGGATAGCTGGAAGAGTAGGTCAGCTCTAGGGATTTTTCCTCAGGTCCTGTATTCAGATTCTTTTTGTTGCCAGGGACAGAAATCTAATGAGGAACTTGGGGAATTTATTAGTTCACAATATCGGGGAAGATAGGGACAGCAGTCTTACAGCCCCAAATAAACAGCAAAGCTCACAGGCAGCAGCTCCTGTAGACCAAGTAGCACTTCAGTGGAGAGGATTAGGATTTGGGGCAAAAGACAAAAGAAACCCCAGATCTGCATGGAGGGTAAGCAGAATAGTTAGGATCTGGGCCCAGGGACCCACTGTGACCTTCGCTGTGGTCTATGAGCACTCAGCCAGACCGGGGGTTGGAGGGGGGGAAAAAAGCTACAGAAAAATATGCACCCATGTCTCTAGCACATCACGGAGACTGGGGACTCTGCATGGGAGCTGACTCCTGCCAGGCAAGGATGTTTGGACAGTCCCAGAGCTAACCCCTCCAGGAATTTGCCAAGCAGCCCCACCCCACCAGGACTGGGATCGCATTCCAGAAAGGCTCAACTGCTAGGAGAGGCCTCCCAGGAGCCTCTCATGGGGGCAAAGACGTTCCCCACCAAGATACTTTGATAGGAAGGAAGCCGTTTGCCTCGGCCACCTGTGATGCCTCCGTGATGTGCTAGAGACATGGGTGCATTTTTTTCTGTAGCTTTTTTCCCCCATCCAGCCCCCTGTCTGGCTGAGTGCTCATCCCTTGGGCACCTTGGAGACAAAATGGTCCATGTTTGTGCAAAGCCTTGCTGTTCACAGATGCCCTTTCTTTTCACCTACATGTGTGAAATAGAACACAGTGAAGGTCACAGTGGGTCCCTGGACCCAGATCCTAACTATTTTGCTTACCCTCTGTGCAGATCTGGGGTTTCTTTTGTCTTTTGCCCCAAATCCTAATCCTCCTCCTGTTAGTATGAATCTTTCTCATTGAATTAAGAGAAAGTAGCTGTATATCTAGCCTATTTTGTATATACAAATACAACTACTATCATATCCTAACACAGCATTATATACTTATGATTTAGCCACCACCCCAAAGACCCAGCTATGAGTGCATGAGGCTTTCTGGGAACATCTACATCTAGATAGAAGCCATAACATTCTGCCACTGGCCTCTAAAAGATGCATGTATATGCCTTTATGCACAAAATGTTTAGTCTACCTCCAAGAGTTTCCAAACTCCTAACACTTTCAGCATTGCTGAAAAGCCCAAATCTAAAGTATTTTCTGAGACTTAAAGTGCATTCTTAGCTGTGAGCCCCTATACAAATGAAAAGAAAGTTAACATTTCTGATCTACAATGGCCCAAGATGAACACTTCTATCCCAGAAGATACAAAGAGCGGGATAGAAAGGAACATGACCAAAGCAGGTACAAAATCCAGCATGGCAAACACTAAGTGCCGTAGTGCCATGTCCGTCATCCAGAGTAATCTGTGGGAGGAGGTGAGCTCCACAGGACTTGGGTGGCTCTGCCCGATGGCACTGGTGGTGGCGTAGCTCCCTCGGCTTCTCCCTTGGGACTACTATACTCACTCCTTGCAATTTTCATCAGACAATCCTCATTGCTGGCTTCTCCAACTGTCTCAGGTACCCACAACCCCTTTCACATTCATGAACTGCCCTCTCAGGGCACGCTGCCATGGGTAGAAGCCTGCTGGCTCCACAACTCTTTCATTCTCCATGCACCTAAAACCAGCACCATGTTGATGACCCCAAGTCTGCTCTCAGGATTCCTTCTCTCTTGACTGTAAGGGTCAAGTGCCCAGGTTGCTGAGCACTATGGACCCAATCCCAAGGAAACTTTTCCTTCAGTTATGGTCATTCTGGAATACAGTTCTCTTCTGTAGCAAAGTCTTTCACTTTTGCAATTTTGAGGCTGTAATAGTGGAGTCCTGCTGGTTCTTGTGATGTCCTTAGACCCTCTGTGCTATTCCTTCTCAGAAACCAAGTTCTTTGCTCCTTTTTTGCAGGCCATAATTTTATTGATGCTTCCTTTCTGATCAAACTAAAATATTTTAAATCATTTGGCTTGGCTCTTTGCTCTTGATTCTCAATATAAATCTGGCTAAATGCCTCCAATGGTAGCCAGGCTATTACTTCAACACTAGACTGCCTTGAAATTCCTTCTGAAAGATTCATCAGTCTTTAGTTCTTAATCTCAGTCTTCTCCAAAATCACTGGGAATGAGAAAAATGCAGAAAAATTTCTTGCCAAAGCATAACACATATACTTAGATGGTACAATTCTATGCACATTCTAGTATGCTGAGTTCTGACCAGAATCTCCCAGCAAGCTTGGCTCACAGCATTCTAGGATTGCTTCTTTATCTAGCATCCCTAAAATCTTTCCATTCTTCCCACAAGCCAGTTCCAAAGGCTTCTGAACCACATGGTCAGGTAGTGTCACAGCAACAACCCCACTACTGGTACCAAAATCTTCCTTAGTTACTTTTCCCTTTGCTCGGACAAAATATGTGATATCAACACATTTTTTTTTTTTTGGCCTTTTAGATACAGGGTCTTGACGTACTGTTGAGGCTGGCCTTGAGCTCACTTTGTAACCCAGGCTAGTCTTAAACTCACAAGGATCTTCTTGTCTCAGCCTCCAGAGTGCTGAGATTACAGGCATGTGCCACCATGCACCACCATGTCCAGCTTGACATGCGCATACTAAAGGAAGAAAGATTTATTCTGCTGCAGAGCTTGTAAAGGTTTTAATCATAGTCAGCTGGCTCCAAGGCAGAGTGGCATGGCAAACAGTCATGGCAAGAAAGGCAGAAAACAGAAAACCTCCCTTTGCCTTTATCCCATCTGGGTTTACAAACCTTTTGGGTGGTGCCACCCACACCAGGGTGAGCCTTCGTTAGCCACACCCAGTTCTACTATGCTAAACCAGTGGCCTGGGCTTGGTAAGCCTTGTGATGTGTCTAGTAAACATGAATGACCTCATTTAGTTCTCATAACAACACTTACTAAAATTAATAACTGTCCCCTCAGCAGCCTTTGTCAATGAGGCCACATTCACAAGAATAGCTCAGGTGACCCTGGCTCATATGCTCTTTGCAGAAACTCAGCCATGAATGTTATATCAGCTGTTTCTTTCTTCTGCTGCTCCTGGTCCCCTCCACAGAAGCATGACTTCCCTCCAGCCACTGTCTGAACTGGAGCCAGATGCCAGTGTGGGTCACATCCTGCTGCCTCCTGGCCTGGGCTCAGCTGCTCCTATATATTTCTTTCCCAGCACACATTTCAGCAACTCTTGCTAAGGGCTATGGCGGGGCAGGCAGATTTGGTTCATTAGCATGCCTATGTGTGGCCAAATGTGAGTCTCCATGTATCAGGAGACCTCCACCTGTCAGGTCTCCACTGGACCCTCATGCCTAAAGTTGCTCTGAACTTCAGACTGCTCTTGAATCTCAGGTTATCAACCTTGTTTGAGTCTCGGGTTACCAAACTTATTTGCTCAGGTTATTATTTAGCCCCGTGTGTGTCCTTTATCTCATGGATGAAATGTGACTCTAACAATTCCCATTCCCTGGAATAGTAGTGAGGAATAAATGAGTTAATCCCTATAAAAAGCATGGAACAATGCATGACCTCCAGCAAGTGCTCATTTAGTCTAAGAACCATTTAGACTAAAACAAATCAAATCATTTAGACAGACACAATCACTTCTGCAGTGCTGACAATATGGCCAAGCCCAGATCTTGACGCCTGTTTTACTTTTATAACACAAACAGGTAAGTGTACTACCTCCGTCTCGCAGATGGGTCATCTCCTGGCAGTGAATGACAGCCTAAATTTGAACTTCAAATCTGTCTGAAACTGAAGTCTATGCTCATTCTACTCATGGTGAAGAAAATGCAACATCTTCTTATGTTATTTGTTCTTATATTATGTGTGATTGATCCCCAACCTTTTTTAGTACTAGAGATTAAACCAGGAGTCTTGTATATCCTAGGCTGATTCTCCACTACAAAACTATATACTCAGCCTATTTTATTTTATTTTGAGACAGGGTCTTGGTAAGTTGTTCAGGTTAACCTTGAACTTGTGATCCTTGTGCCTCAACCTCCCAAGTAGCTGGGATTACAGGCATGTACTGCCACAAAAACTACCTGAATCTGCCTTCTAAGTGGTCTGTTTTCTGAATTGTACTTGCATTTGCCTAAGTAGATTATTGAGACTGTGAGAGTGCCCATGGACAAATTGGCCAGGACACTGCAGAGTTGTAGAGATGTTGCATAGAGGTGACATGAGGGTCTCTGCAAAAGGGCAGGGGCTATGGAGGATGGAGATTCATGATGTGGAAGCTTCCAACTATATGATGGAAACAAGAATTCTTTCCCTCTTCTCCCAATTAAACCTTCAGTTAAATCTACTAAATATAATGCCTTGCCAACATTCTTTGAATTAAATCTCTTTGGGGTTGTGTTAATCTCCCATGACTATTCTAACAAGTGGGCTTAAAACAACAGAAATGTATTCTGCTCTGTTCTAGAACCTTAGAGTCTGAAATCAGTCTCACGGGGCTAAAATCAAGATGTCATCAGATCTTCATTTGGAGCTGGAGGCTAGAAGGGAGCGTCTGCTCCTTGTTTCTCCCAGGCTCTGCTGGCTGCAAATACTCCTGGTTGAATTACTCCAGTACCTGCTTCCATGTTTCTACCATATCTTCCTCTTGTGCCTCAGGTTTCTTTCTGTCTTGTGAGGACTCCTGCGGTTCCCCTAGGACCCAGATGGACAACCCAGGACCATCTTTCCATCTCAAGATCCCTGACATAATAATACCTGCAGTTTTTGCCACATGAGGTAGCATTGACTGGCTCCAGGGATTATGAACTAATACCTTTTAGGCCATTATTCAGCCTATTAGGGGAGACAGAATGAAGGGGCAAGCCTAGTTTTAAGAGGGATAGGAAGCTGAAGGCTGAGTTGTCCAGAGGGATCCTGTCATTCTGGGGTCACACCCAAAAATACACTACTGCTAGTTCATGGTAGAGGTTGGATTACAATACCCAGTGTTTTAGTTATTCATCTCTCATTGCTGGGACAAACAACCAACACTCAAAATGAGGGAAGGAAAGACTTATTTAGCACACAGTTATTGGAGGTTTCAAGATACTGGAAGAGAGGCTGGGGCGCTGTCGTGTCCAGGATGACCCTCTTGACATCTCTGAGAAAGCACAGGCTAGCCAGTATAATGGTTCGTGCCTCTCTGACCCTGCCCCTCAGGCCCTTCCCTGGTCCTCTGGCCCCACCCCTCAAGCCATCCGTTGCTCCTCCAGCTGCATCTGTTCCATAACTTACATGAGGCTTGGGGGGGGGACAACTAGACCCAAATCATAACAGTCTCATGACCTAAGTCTAGAGTTCTTTCCACAGCAGCATACCTTTTCCATACCTAATATGGCTGGCTCTTCAATGGTAGTAGCCCCTGACTGAGAACCAGGCTGGTTGGCTGGTTGCCTAGATATCTCCTAGAAGGTTTTCACTCAATACCTATGCTAGGATATGGGAAGTGTCTTAGCTTATTTTGTGTTGCTATAATAGAATGCCTGATGCTAGGTGAGGTATAAAGAAAAGAGGTTTATTTTGCCATGATTCTAGTGTTTATAAAGCCCAAAGAGCATGGCACCAGAGTCTTCCATGGGCCCCCTGGCTGTTGCAATATGGTGTTCAGATCACATGGCAGAAGCATGTGTGTGTGTGTATGTGTGTGTGTGAGAGAGAGAGAGAGAGAAAGAGAGAGAGAGAGAATGACATGGCAAGAAAGAAGAAAGAGATTGAACTGAGAAAGAAGAATATGCTCTCGCACTCATCCCTATAAATGGGTTAAGTTTCCAGGGACTGGATTGGTTACACATCCAACCCAGTCTCAAGAGGCCTCACCCACTTCCATGACATGACCGTTAATACCCTCTGGTCCTGATGCCTGGATGATCTGGTCACCTCCCACCAGGGCCACCTCATCTCACTGCCATGTTGAGCATTTAAGCCTCAACATGAGTTTTGATAGGGACAAAATATTCCCAAAGCATAACAAGGAGTAAGAAGAGACACAAGACAGACACCTAAACTTAATACAGAGGTCTGTTTGACCCACAGCCCATATTTCACTACCTACCCAACCTCTCCCAGCTGCCTACCAGGCCCAGACTCTTCCGTAAATTAGGGTACTGTTAAAGTCATTCCAGTTAAGACCCCATTTCACCTAGCAGCCATGCTCAAAGTAAAAAACAAAAACCCAGAATGTAGTGAGAGGTGGCGATAAATACACTGGTACCTCAGCTCAGGAACTTAGTTCATTCCACTATTGCAGAAAGGATGGCCATGTTCCTGTTCATGCAGGGAAGATGGCCATGGTCGTATTCATCACCCAATGCAAAATTTATAATTAAAAATGAAATTTTGCCAATCACTTCCATTTGCAAACCGAGCTGTTCTCAAACAAAAGTGTTCATGAACCAAGGTCCAACTTAAGGAAGAACGAAGTAGGCTTACAGGGAAGTTGCGCAGAACCTTCAGCAGGGGCTTCAAACTCTGAGGCAGGAAATCTGTTGGGTTGCATATTCTAGTACTGTAATAGTGGCCAGGAAGTCAGACAACATCAATTGTGTGACCTTGGCAATTTGCTTCATTTATGAACCTTAGTTTGTTCACCCATAAAATGGGAAGAATAGTATCTACCTGGCTGACACAATGAGGATGAAATTAATGTAAAAATCAAATCAGTGTGTAAAACACTTCACCCACAGAAATAAGCCATACTGTTCCCTCCTTGCTGTATAAAACCTGCTCTGCTGGAGGAAGAATTACAAGCTCTTTAGATTAAGGTCCTAGTGGAAAGCATACCCCAGAGTAGAGACGGAAAGCTACTCAGGGTCTGGCTCTGTCTGCCTGAATTTCGTGCTTTAATATCCCACGCCGTCCTTCTCCAGCAGGGTGATGTCTGCCTCCCCCTGTGAGATAGCAAGATAATGGGCCTCCTGGAACTCCCCATCATGCCATGCTCTGGGCAGACAAAAGCTGTTCGGTGTGGTGTGCATTGTCCACTGTGTCTCCTGCTGAACTGTACACAGCAGACTGGAAAAGAGGAAGCTGGCGTCCCTGTGACAGCTTACCAGACATGACAAGAAAGCACCTCCTGTCTTCCTTCCAGGCATGTGGGCAAGTCCCTAGACAGGAGCCGTGAGGCTGTTTATTTACTGTTTTGCCTGATAATAATCATACAATTGCTCACAGCTTTTGAGCCGTCTCTGTCAGGCACAGGGCTAAGCACTTCACTGGGTGCATTATCTCAAGCAGTCTTTCCAAAAGGCATAGGAAGGCAGGAGTTAGCATTTCCAGCTGAGCACACTGGTGCTTGCAGAAGGTGAGCTTGAATCCTACGCCTGCCGAATACCTATGAGCTTAGCCATTTAGTTGAACTTTTGGATTAATGTATTTCTGTGCAACTCGACAGATTTGGCATGATATACACATTTGTTAAAATACTAGTTTGCTACTGACTTAAGTGAGAAAACTGTGACAATGAAAGAAAGAACGTTAGGAAGAAGAGGGGCATAAACTTAGAGTGAAGAATGCTGACCTCTTTCTAGAATGGCTCCTAACTCAGCAGCTATGCTTTTTGGAGCCCCCTGCAAAGAAGAAAGCAAGATCTGTTGGACAAATCCTGAGAGCAGCAGTACTCAGAATGCAATCCCCACACCAGCAGCACCACCTAAAAACTTGGTAGATTCTCAGCCATCACCCAGAACCTGAGGCTGAGGCTCAGGTGTCTGTGTTTTAACAAGCCCTGCAGGAGATGGTGAGGGGGGATGTATTTGCAAGGAAGAATTACCACATAGAATAAAACACACCAGTTCCTAACTTTGATATGCAAGAGAAAGTTTTGCAGGGTGTGGCAAGGTATTGTGTGGATCAAATCCCTATTATATATACCATCAAGAACTGTGTAAGCCTGCTGCTTAAATTTTCCTTCAGCATAGACCTATGGAATGTAGTCAAGGTACAGTTAATGAAAGCCAATGCAGAGAGGCCAAGCAATGTCCTCCAGACACACAGCATGCTGGCCTTGTTCCTTGCTTCCATCCATTTCTGAGTAATGACAACCCTGGAGAACAACCTAACATAGCCTTTAGGAGCCCTGATCCAGGAACTGGGCTGACCCAGGTTTGATTCTTGCTCTTCTTCCCTTAGTCAAGTCCCTTCAATCTTGCCCTCTGCTTCAGTTCTCCCTGCACAAAATGAAAACAGTCATTCAACTTATTGCATAGAGTTGAAAAAATTAAATGGGATGATGGACAATGTACTGAGTATGGCCGTTAGTATTCTAGTGAGCCCCTAATACATGGCACCTTGATGGTAAACTAGCAATATGTTTCCTGAACAGGACTCCCCAAGCTGCCAGCCTATGTCCATTTCCTTCCACCCTCATCCTAGAGTATCACTCTGAAGGTGCATATTTCAAATTTAATACATGTCCTTTCACATATGCTATACCATGGGCCTGGTGTTGTAGCTATTATTATTCATTTTCTGCAGCAGGAAACCAGGGTCTCCCAGGATGAGCTGATTTGCCAAACACAAATAACAAATGCTACCTTGGTTACTTTTCTCTCCTTGCTTGGAAAAAAAAAAAAAAAAAAACAACCTGATGTCCAAAATTCAGGAAGAAAAGGTTTATTTAGCTCACAGTTTGTGGAGGGTTTGGTCCATACTCAGCTGGCTCCAAGGCAAAGTGGCACGTGGCAGAGGGCAACACTTCATGGCAGTGGTGGCAAATAACATAAGCTAATAAGAGCAAAAAGGAAGGAGCAGCAGAGAGCAAGCCTCTTTCATTCCCTTATATTGTATGCAAGCTACTGGCCCCGGGGAAGTCAATCACAAACTCTAGAGTCCTGCCTCATGACTGCATGAGACTTTGGCAGGACCTCTAGACACAGATCGTAACAGATCCCAATGGTAGATTTAACTCCAGGTCTTCTGGCCTGACAGTTCTACTCAAATTTATCAACCATTGCTTGAGGGTCTTTGAGACACTCAGATTTCAATACCTTTGATTCTGCCAGCTATGGTTCTCAGCCCAGCTAGGCAAGGGTGGAATTGGAAAGGGGAATATGGGGGCCAGGGAGGGGGGCCTAGCATTCAGAATCAGAAATGGCCCATATCCTCCTTTGTAAATTTTCAAGCTCAGGCCATCAGTGAGGTTGGACTTGCCCTGACCCTGTACTGAGAGCTCAGCAGCGCAGTCTGGGCTCCTAACCACCTTTCAGTGCTCATTTCTCTGCCCTGTGCCTCACAACATCTTTGAAAGGGGAGGGTAATTTCTGTGGAAGTCACTGCACTGTGGAATATGGCAAGAGTCCAAGGGCCAAAGCAGAAAGCATGGGACCGGATGGTCAGAGCAGGGAAAGTCAGGACGATGTGAGTCGTACACTTGGTCCTTGCAGGAGAGTATCACATGAGCTCTGTCAAGGTCAAAGACACAAGAGCCTGTGCTTGTCCAACCTCCCTTTTCTCCCAGAGTCTCATGCCATGGCTGCCTTCCAGGAGCCCAGGTTTATTCTTTCCTTCTGTGCTACCTAACGGTTTCTAGTAGACAGAGCTACAACTTTGGAATCAGGCCTTGCTTTCCAGTTCCCCAGGGGTGGAATGAAGAATGACAGTTGTGTGACACATTTCTCCACCTCTCCCTTGCAGAGTTGCTGGGAAGGAGGAACCATTCATTCATTCATTTAACCTTTACATGTGGAATGCCTGCCAGGTACTGTCCTCGCTGCTGGATGTGCTGCAATGAACAAAATAGAACAAAACCTCTTCCCTGTGGAGTTCACACTCCAGCGAATCAAGGCTCTGATTGATCCATAAGTGTTTGCTGAGTGTATATCCATGCAAGTTTGGACAAGCACTAGAGACAAGGACATCCACCCCAGAATCTTTATTCTTGACAAGCTCATGGTGCCCAGTGAAAACAGTCAGACAGACACTCGCTTTTTCAGACAGATGGGGAGAAAGATATAAAGCACACCCAGGCACCCAGCAAACACCCGATGCATGAAGTAGACCCTGTGCTAGGTCACCCTCCTCTCCTTCCCTTTCCTGAATATCCTACCCAGCCACATTCTAGCTCACAAGTGGCTTGGGCCAGTGAGATTCACACAGTCCCCAGCAAGCTCTCACAGGCCCCTGCTGGGCACAGCACAGTGAAATTAAGGGCAATTAGCCTAACGAAGCCATCACAAGGAAGCAGCACTTGTTCTCCCAGCCAGCTCCCTTTCTGAGACTAACAAAGTGGACTAGAGAGGAAGATACAGATCCCAGGCTTGATTCACACATCCCAGGAACCTCAATAACTGTGAAGAAGTGACAGCAAATGAGTCTTCGCCTGTGGAGCTGAAGATGTGCAGTTTCCCGGGTGAGCCAGAGGTCAGGGATCGGACAGCCCTCCCCAGAGATTGCTCCCATTTTCCTGAGTCTGAGAAGATGGAGTAAATTGGTTTAATGGAGTGGAGTCTTATTGTCATGGTGGCAGGAGGAGAGCAGACTGATCGCCTGCCCCAGCCTAACAATGTTAGGTTTGGCTTTTAGCAAATGCAGCCAGTGTAATTCAAGGAACTTGATTTGACCCACTCTGTATCTTCTTCTAGATAATGGCATGGTCCACCCTGCCTGGCCCTGACTTGGGCAGGCTGGGAGCACATGGCTGACTCCTCTCCTGGCCCCAAGGTCCCATCTGTGTGTATGTCTCTCCCTGTTCCTCTCTCTGGATTGTCACAGTAGCCTCCTCTGGGCTCCTGTGTCCCCAGGCTGAGTTCTGCTCCCACCCACTCTTCCAGCTATTGGAACATATACATATTAGAGATCTTCCTAGAGCTCACTGCGGCCAGCTCCCTGCCCCCTGCTGAACACCTCCCTCAGACCTGCACTGACATCTCCCATTGCCGTGACTATGGTGTCTGATCCCTCTGTACCCAGTGTGCTTCCACCCGGCCTCCATGGAAAAATACCTGCTTCCCCCTGCAAGCCTAGCCCAGGTCTCGCCCCTGTTGGGTCTTTCCCTTTTCTCCCCCATCCTACCTCCCCCTACATTAGCATCCATCACTACCACCATTTCCATCTCCCTATCCACCCAGACTATGGGATGATGAAGCCCATAGTTCACTTTTACATCTCTCTGACAAGCAGGATAATATAGCTCATAATTAAAAAATGTTAACTGAGCACTTATTTTATACCTCAGGACTATTTTTTAATTTAGCAACACTGCCTTAAGTAAGTATTGTTATCCCATGCTGAGAGATCTGGCAACTAAGACAGGAAGAAAATGAAGGCGCATGCTTGAAGCTGCACAGCTAGTAATGACAAAGCCAAGACCCAAAAGCCAAGGAGATGGGATAGGGAGAAATGGATGGATGGAAAGGTCAGAGAAAAAGGAGAAAGGAAGAAAGGGAGGGAGGAAAAGATAGAAATGAACTTTTTTTTATTTTTTTTAAAAATCTTTTATTTATGTATTTATTTATTTGGTCCAGGGACTCCCTACACAGCTCAGACTTGTAGTGGTCATCCTGTCTCAGCCACCCCACATGACAAGTTTCAGGGCCAGCAGGGTATACAGTACTTGCACTTGCCAGGCAGGCGCTTAGACTGCTGAGCTATCTCCCCAGCCCCTGAGCCTTGTTTTTCTTGGGAATTGTTTATTCTTGTACTGGACACTAGCCAACCCTACTCATGGGTTGAGTAATGGGACTTGGAAAATAATACATAAAGACACATTACAAAGAGGTCATGTTAGACGAGGAGGGACCACAGATGACTTCCATAAAAATAGCCAGAGGCCCAGGAATGGGTGTTACTGTGCCAAGCCAGACCTTAGGGGGGCCACCTGCGTCCTGTGTCGCTGCCTCTGCGTGGCCCAGGAAAGGAAATAAGCCGGAATGCAGCAGTGGCTTCCAGCCTGAAGGAGTCTGCTCCGTGAGCGATCACCCTGGCTCCAGCTGCCCACTCTGCAGGTGATAAATTGAAATGTCCAGTTCCCGAGTAACCATCAACAAATCCCTGGAAACAGAGCGGTTGAGGATGTGTCCCTAGGGGAGGCACGGTTCATCTGGCTGTGTCACCGAGAGAATGGGGGCAGCTGCCTGGAAAAGGCCATCAGTCCTGGGAACTGCCCTCGTCTGTTTTCCCAAACTGCAGCAGCCCAGCACAAAGCCTAAGTCCTGGGGGAGGAAGGGGGAAGGGAGAGCTACTGGAGGACTCCACTGGAAGGGAGTGGGCCGGCCCAAAGCCTCAGGCTTGACCCAGCTAGCTTCCTCCCACAGACTCCCAGAGGACACAGCCCTCCAGCCATGCCAGCTGCACACCAGTTTACAGTCTTTTATTACTGCCTTTGTGTGTGTGTGTGTGTGTGTGTGTGTGTGTGTGTGTGTGTTTAACACAGGGTCTACAGGGTCTCACTATGTAGATTAGACTCATAGGGATCCTCCTGTTTATGGCCTCCCAAACACTGGGATTACAGGTGTGCACCACCACGCCCAGTCTCAGTTGCCATCTCAGAAGGCCCAGGGATCGAACCCCAGCCCCACCATCTGCCTAAGCAGGTGCTTTAATGCTTTAATTCGCTGAGCTATTTGGCTGGCTCTATTACTGCCTTTCAACATTGTTTCAACATTGTGAGTAACATCTCCCAGGAAATTTTAAGTGCAGAAATATATTCCATACTTATTTGTATATGCTATATCTGAGCTTTAAACAGGAAAAGGGGTAACTCTTCACACACACACACACACACGAACAGATCATTACTCCTGGGGGAGTGCTCTCTTCCATGCTGATAATGCATGTTGGAAACCTTCAGATATGTAGTTTCCACAATCAGCGCCACCAAGTGTCAGGGGAGATGAAACAGATTCTCTTGTGACACCTCTTCCTGGAAGCCTTCCTTCTGCCTTCAGGGATCTGAGCTCTCTTGCCTCACTGCATGTGCTGCCTGCTGGTTCACGTCCTCTCCGGCCTGCATTTGACTCTTGCAGGAGCTCCCAAGCTCTGGAAGGGCAGGGCCTGTGTTCCTATTCATTATACCTCCTCTTCATGCCTGTGCCGGGGTAGGAGCTTAGAGGTGCTTAGGGCAGTCGGAACAGGAAGGCCGCTCAGCCCAGCCTGAGCATGCAGCTGTAGCAAATCCTCCTGGCAGAGCGTACCAGGCCTCTGCAGCACTAAGATATCAAACAATTGTATTAAGGCTGCGACTCCATCACAGAAGCACACGGAGTGCTGGCTGACAGGCCTGTAATAATGTTTTAATGGCCTGAGTTCAATTCCCAATAAATTACTTAAGTTTCTGCAATCATGAAGCTGGCATTTTCATTAATAGTCCTGATTAATTGCCTGTCCTAGGAAAAACCCATTGCTATCACAATCATGATCCTTCTAGCTCCTTTTCAGGGAGAGTCAGGGGGCCTGGGTTTTTCCAAGAGATTCAAGTTGCGGAATAGCAGAGGGGGACGTCTCTGTCTCCTGGCTTCCCTGCTTGGCCTGGCAATGCAGACAAGCAGGCTCTGAGCCCAGTGGCTGCCCTGGAATCTAGAGTTTTCCACAGACACCCTGGGGCCTTGAGCTACTTAACCTGCCTCAGTTTATCTATTAAAATGGGGACAGGAATAGTCCCTCCCCCATGTGGTGGCTGTGACACCAAGGTGGCACGAGTCAGGTCCTTTGCACAGCTCCTGACACATAGTAAGTGCTCAGTGAATAGGGGCTGGTGTTGGGCTCCTCAGTGCTTTATTTTTCTTCTGCAAAAGTTTGAGAGCTGCATGAGCCTTCAAAGAGGCAGGAGTAAGATGTCTGGGGCACGGGGAAGGCTGCCTTAGTAGGAGTAGCAGCTTTGAAGTGCAACATATACTTAACAGGGATTTGTTAAGGAAATCTGCCAGTCTGGGTTCTCGGCCACCTGGCTCCCCCAGTGATGGGCTATGGTACCTTAAACAGGTCTCTTGCCTCTCTGAGCCCTGCCCCCAAAAATGAAACTCCCATTTTGGATTCTGTAGGGTAAATTTTTGATTTTGATATGATGCTCCTACATGTAGAAGCATCCAGTTCTTTTAACTGTTTTTTTTTTTCATTTATTCAATCAGCAACTTTTGCTGGCACCTCCTGCGACACTGGATTAAAAGGGAAATGGGTTCACTGCCCATGGAGCTGGGTGTGGTAGTTAAGATGGGCAACTGAGGCACAGGTGATGGGCTGTGTAACATGGGTGGGGCAAACGCAGAGCATGATGGGGCTGCTGCCCAGAAAAAAGGTTAAAGGCGTCTCTTGACAGCTGAGGAGAGGCTGTAATAAAGTGGCCAAGTGACCACCCAAGGAAGAATGGGGATAGGGAGCAAAGAAGAGCCCTTCAGGCTGGAAACTGCATCCACTACTAGCCTTTTAAATAGTCTCTTTTTAGTAATTTTAAATTTTGAAAGAATTTTCAGTAACTTCTTATCCATACTCAAGACAGGGCAGGCCTTTCAGAGGCCAGGTTAGGGAAGGACTCACCGCAAAGGCCTTTGCTGGCATCCTCCTCGCTAGACACCCAGCCTGGTATTTGTCACTTTCTGCAGCAGCTCTGTGCTCCCCAGAGCTCCACTGCACCTTTGTCCTGGTTCTTTAACGCCGTGTTCTCCAGCCTCTGGGACCCACCAGGCTGCTCCAGCTGCCCATAACACGCCTGTCCTCAGCGCGGCCTCCACTTACCGCCCATGCCGCTGCCTGAGTGTGCTGTCCTCTGGGGAGCGCAGCCTTCCCTAGTGTGTCCTGGGCACCCAGCGTCCCTGCACCCGTCTGTGCCTGTGTCCCACTCCATCAGTGCAGAGATTACTCTGAGCTGTGTGATCCTCACACATCATCTCCCCTAGAAAGATGCTTTTCCTTGGCAGGGTTCACATCCAATTTGTCTTTGTTCCTCTAGGACCTAGGATCTGCCACCTGGTGCGTCTAGGATAAATATTTGTTCTGGGCTGGAAATTATGGCTATCAATATAAGAGCAGAGGGGGAGCACAGTGCAGGTTACGCGTCTGCAGGGGAGGTAGATAGCTTGGCAGATAACACACCTTCACCTCGCGGTGCCAGCACTCGGCCTGGCCATTGTGGGCACCGTGGGTGGTGAGGAGGCGAAGAGTACCCTAAGCAGGGAGCACTGCAAAAGCAAAGGCTGAGAGGCCAGAGTGCGGGAGTCCTTTGCTGAGCTCCAGGTTAAGTGAGGGGAATGTGGCAAGTCCAGCATTCTACCCCTCCGGGCCTGGCACACACTACAGCCCTCCAACTTCTGTGTGCCCCATAGAGCTCCCCTGCCCACCGCAGGGCCTCAGCCTCCAAAACCCAAGATACTGCAATGTAGCCTTATACATGATCCTACGCCTGAGAGTCCCAGCCGCGGGGGCCTGTGCTCATATGACGTATGTAGAGCTCTGCTCGTGACCTCATGCACATAAGGTTCCCTGCGAAGGGGCCCACTTCTGCTCTCAGAGAGTCTTGTTGCTCCTCCTTAGAATATCAAGACTCCAAAATGTCCTCTGTGTAAAGCCCCGAGTTAGCTTTCGTAGCCTTGCTCCCTAAACTGCAGGAGTAAGGAGCCCTGTACGTGACCTGCTGGGAGTACGGAGCCGTTCTTCCCTGTGCAGCGCTGGCACATTTCCTGTGCTAGGGAGGCAGAGAAAACGAAAGTGATTCCGTGTATTATGGTACAGTTGCATTTCTTCTGAGATGGGTAGGAGCAAATAAGATGGAGGAGCCGAGGACTACCTGAGATGTAACATGTTGTCTTACAGGGCATGCTGTTTGCTCAGCCAGAGGGCTCTCAGAATATAAAGTATGGTTTCTTCTCTACCGAGTCTCCAGAGGAGACCAGGAAGGGAAAGTGAAAAAAGCCCTGACCAGCCCCGGGAGAGGAGAATGTCTCTGCTGGCTGCATTTACACACGTGCCCTTGGCAGTTTGCCCCGATTTGTCTCATTACAAATGATGTAAACATCCGGCATAATCACAGACGAGATGGGACAGTTTAAATGCTGTCTGATTAAAAACCCCAGTCAGCTGCAGTGACTTACACACATGCTAACAGCTTCTGGGCGGGAGACCTCGGTCCCAGGCCCTGGAGCACAGGAGGGTCTGGGGCTAGACAGGGCTGCCCATAGCTCTCCAGCAAGAAGCTTCACAAGAAGGTGCTATCTCCTTTATATGCTTTGGGGAGTAGAGGGGAGGGGAGAAGGGAGAGAAAGAAAGGGAATGGAGGGAGAATGAAAGGGAGGGCTGGGGAGATAGTTCAGTGGAATAAGTGCTTGCCTGGCAAGCGCAAGGTCCTGAGTTCAATCCTTGGTACCACACACACACACACACAAAAAAAAAGGTAGGGAAACAGGAAAGTCGGGGGAGGGGGAGAGAAGAGGAAAGGTGTTTCTGCCCCTGCCCTGTCATTGGAGCTGGGCCAGCTGGGAGCCAACGTTCTCATTCTAGTAGTCATTCACTTACTTTGTATGCTGTCAGGCCAGCCATATCACTGGACTGAGCCTTAGTCTTCCCATCTGTCAAGTGGAGGCGATAATGTCACATCTGGTCAACCTTGCCATGTTGTTGAGACATCCCAGAACCAGAGCCTCCTAGGGACAGACATCTGTCAGACTGACACAAAGGAGGCGCTCAGTAAACAGGTGTTGACCGCATGCATGGGTGATTACATGAATGGATCAGTGAATGATTCTGTGGTCAGTAACAAGTTAATCTGACACTACCCTGTCAACAAGGGGACCATTTGGTCATCTAACTTTTCTGTCATCCTTGTGGCATAGATGAGATGTTACCCCCCTCTTCAAAACCTTTCTTAATGTCCCAACTAAGGGGCCCAAGGGGCCCACTTGGGCACTGGCAGCTGATGGAACCAGATCCACAGCCCGGCTCTGCTCACCCGGTTATGTGACTGGACAAGTGGCCTGACTCTCTGAGCTCTGATTTCCCTCTGCACCCTAGGAAAGTCAGTCCTGACCCTCACAAGACAGTGACAAGATAAGACAGCTAAGAAACACTAAGGCCCCCGAAGGAACTCAAAACAGACCCAGGGAAAGGGGAACCTCGCCACAGAGATCTGCAGCCGAGGACCTGGCTGAACATTCCAGCAGCACCCAGCTGCTCTGAGAACACCAACACTAGTGCATGAGCAACTCTGGCCAAAGACCAGGAGCGTCTAAAGCGCCCCAGAGATCGCTAGAACGCACGCCTTCTGGATCCCGCTTCCCTTGCCCCGTAATTAGTAGCTCTGTGATCTTAATAAACCTCTTGCCTCACTGCCCCTTTGCTGAGCAGTCTGATGAGGACAATGTTGAGACATGGTGCTAAGGGAAGTGGGAGATGCCTGCAGGTTCTGACACTGAGAGCACTTTGCTCTGTCCACCTCTTAGTTGGAAATCTTACACCATATGTGTCAACATCCCTTCCTTCACCTGGGAAATGGGCAACAAGGATGTGGAAAGGAACAGAGAAAAGGGGAGCAACAGAGCCAGAAATGTACTGGGTGGGACAAAACGAGGGCCTGGGTTGGCACCCACAGTCCCCCACTTATTACCTTCATGACGTCATGGGCTGCTGACCCCTGGGCAAATCACATCAGCATGCTTCTTTCCCTGGAGAAGAAGGTGGACACTGAAGGGTTTCCTGACGTCCACATTGCCATCGCTCTGCCCTACAGCACTGAGATGGAACTGTGACCCCCACAGCTCCAGGGGCCCTGGTGGGTCTGACCCTAGTCCATGAGTTCCCTTGACCTCAATCGTTAGTGCAGCGAAGGTCTAAGGTGACCCAGTGGGGTTGGAGCTCAGAAATGTGGCTTGTTGGTTGGGAAAATGAAGGTCTTCTCTTCCTCTGGGAGAAGTTTGTGGCAAAAAGTGAGGCCCTGGACAGCTACGGATATTTTGTTGAACCATGAAGGAACAAAATGAAAACACATTAACTTGGAGAGGGACCATCAGCTAATACATTTTCTCTATTTTTACAGCCAGATCCAGTCGAAATTTTAGAGAAATAAAACAAGGACCTCTAATGAACGCTAAAGTCTTCTTTAAGAATGCAGCCCTCCTGGGCTCACTCTCAGTCTACTGGGAGCACGGCACCATGTTCACAGCCAATTTAGATATGCAAATTCACTTCCATTAACTGGTCTTCGTAAGAAGGGTTTATATAATTGGAGAGATAGGATCCTCTCTGTGGAGCCTCTCCATGCAGGTATAGGAACTTCTTGGATCTGGACGTTGGTTCCAGGACCCTTCTACTTCCCCCTCCCTCACTCCTATACCAACAACTTGCTGTCAGACAGAAGTGCCCCTTCACTAGTCACCCTGGGAGACAGTGGCAGCAAAACTGGAAAGAAGAATAATAGGACTTCCACAAAGATAAACTTCAAAGCCAAAGGAGACTCAGAATCCTGACTGTACTTCTGTCAAGCTCCCAGAGTCACAGCACCACTCAGCCTCAGTTTTCCCATCTGCAAAATGGGAATAAGAGTGGTCACCTGACTGTGCTGTTGTAAGGAATCCAGAATATAAGGGGTACGAAGTTCCCGGCTGGTGACCTGCAGGATCACAGGCATTTGATCAGTGCCGGCTGATGTTTAGATGTTTATCATCATTACAAAATGAATTATCCTCATTTTCTAGGGATGGTGTGGACTAAAGATTATAGGAAAGTCAGTATTTCTTAGTGGAACAGATACAGCTAGATGCTAAGAGGTGGCTCACTTGTCATCCGAGAGGATGGCTTAGGGTGGCCTGTGGCAGGTGGTCAGCCACCCACCCCAGCAGCCATGAGGTTCAGCGCCCGGGCCAGTGACATGACCCTAGCTCTGTCTCAAGGTCAATCCAGGGAACTTTTCTTTTCCTTTTTAAAAAATTTTAATGAGAAAAAAAGATAAAATAGCAATGAAACAGTTTAAAAACAGGGTAATAGGACAGTTACGGTAATTAATACATTGCATATTGTTGTCTTCATGTTAGTTATTCAGAGGACAAGATGCAGACATGATATCTTGTCTAAACAATATTAGTACAAACATTTCTTCTCCATGAGCAAAGAGAAAGTAACTGTATATCTATCCTAACACTCATACACACACACACACACACACACACACACACACACACACACACAAAAGAGCTGTCAATGTGCAGCCCTGGACCCCAAATTGATGAGAGAAGAGCTAGAAAAAGATGAATAAGACCAAAACTCTTGTCCTCAAGCTGCTCATTGCCCAGGTCTGCAGTTTTGGAGTCAGAGCTTGAATTCCAACCCCAGATCTCCTGCTCCGTGTCCATGTGATTTGCCTCAAGCCACTGAATCTGTCTGAGTCTCAGTTTTGTTCCCTGAAAAGAGATTGGAATAAAAATGCTTCCCTTGCAGTTTGGAGGGCATGGTGGGAAAAGGTGTTTTTGCATGGCCTCTGGCAAAAACTACAGCAGGTCTTCAGCAGAGACTCCCTCTGCAGTGGGCTCAGGACCTCCCCCAGATCCATGCCCGCTTGGAACCTCACAGTGTGGCCCCATCTGGAAACACGGTTTGGGCAAATTTAATTAGGTAAGGATCCCAAGATGCTGGGTTAGAGTGAGCCTTACATTTAGTCACTGGTATTTTCATAGAAAGAAGACAGAGATGCAGAGAAGAAGGCCATATGCGATGGAGGCTGGGATTAGCACTCAGCCGCAAGCCAGGGCCTGCTTGGGGCACCAGAAGCAGAAAAAGGTGAGGACGGGCTCGGCGCTGGCTCCTTCAGGATCACAGCCCTGCTGACAGCTTGAGTTCAGATTCCTAGCCTACAGCCTGAGGAGAGAAGGGAGAATGTGGGAAAGAGCCATCTGGTTTTCTAGGGCAGCAGAAAGGAAAAGCAAGACTGGGCCTACAAAGGGCTCTGGGTTCAATCCCTGGCACCACCACCAAAAACTTCAAAAACAAACACAAGGACATGAAAATTCACCTTTTCCTCTTAGACAGACTAGGTGTGGGAACCACTGTGCACCGCTCTGGGTAAAGAATGAGGGACTCAAAGAGAGCAGGAAGACCTGAGCTCAGCCAGGCCTCCCGAGTGCAGCAGCCACCCCCTACCTCTGACGGTAGCGGAAAGGCTGATGGAGCTCTGGGTCAATGCCAGGCTCACAGAAGTGCCCAGGAAGAGGTCCTTGTTCTAGCCTCCTACTCTGGTGGGGGCTCAGAGCCAGGCTCAGTAGAACCCAGAGCTAGGCCAGGCCCAGCCCTAATGGGCACCCCACACCCTGAGACTCTGCACCTCCTGCCTCGTGACCCATGCTCCCCATCCCTTGGGCCACCTCTCAGCCCCCAAACCTGGTTTTCTAGGGTGCCTTACCCAATCAAACTCAGTCACCAAACACTAAATAATAGATTCAAACAATGGAATAAAACAGGTTATGCTCATATGCATATATGTGAGTGCTTTCAGTTATTTATTTTGAGAATAAATATTATTCTCAAAATATTTATTGTGCACCTACTATATACCAGCTACTAGAAGCCATCCTAATTTCTTGGGATACAGTAGGGACCTTGATAAAGAAAGTGCCTGCTTTTATGGGGCTTAGATTCTGGTGGGGATTGGGGAGAAAAAGAATTAAATAAGTGACCCAGAAATAATCAGTTATTGATTGTGCTAAACAGCATGTGGGGAACAAACAGGCAACCTGGTTTTCTCCAAATTCTGTCTTTAGGCTTCTCTGCTACACTCTTCTTTTTCTTCATTTTATGACCATTTTAAACATCTCCTGCTGTCCCCTGAGCTCACTGCAGGAGTAGTTTCAGGTTGCAAATGTTGGAATGTCCTGTCCTGTCCAATCAAAATTTCATCTGGGCCTGGGGATAGCTCAGTGATTTAAGCGCCTGCCTGGCCAACACGAGGTCCTGAGTTTCATCCCTGGCACCATAAAAACCTTCATCTTCACCTGCATTTGAAATGTCTGTCTTTATGTCTTCGGGTCAGACCTGCATTTGTGCTGGGTCCTGAGAGCAGGGAATGCAGGAAGACCATTAATTTGCCTTCCATTTTCCTTTCCTTCTTATCTTTCCTGCTTTTGGTCCAGGGCAAGGGGGTGACAATTGACAGAGGAGCAACAAAGGTCTCTGGATGTGCTAGCACTGTTGGTGGCTTTCTTTTGGCTGCCATGGGCTGCTTGCATTGTTCTTCAATGTGGCACATGCAAGCCTACCTTAGCGACTCCCCTTGTAGCCAAGAAAAGTACCTGACTTCCACAACTTGAAGGGAAACAGGCTTCTTGGCTCATGCCAGCTCCAAAGAAGAAACAGCAGGACAGGGGATGGCAGAGCAAAGCTGTTCACACCGTGTGCCCAGGAAGCAGGGAGAGCCCGAGAGAAGCCAGGAAGGGAGGGGCGCCCCTCTGGGTCACAACCACAGTGACCTGCCTGCCCCTTCTTACCTTCTTCCCACCAGACCCCCACCTCCTAACAGCAAGTCAGCTGCAGCACCCCATAATCTAGTTGCCTCCCAAATGCATGAAGCTTTGGGGCCATTTTATATCTAACCCATCACAATAACCAAGTGTTGCTCCTTGCTGGGACACATGGTGGAGGGCTATCTCCCAGGCAAAAGCAGGCAGACGCCCTCAGCGGCATCCCTGGATCCCACACTTGCAGCTTCTCTGTGCTTGGCGCTCGCATCCCATCCTGGCAGCAGCTCTGTGGAGGGTCTCACCCAGCCCCTCCAGTCACCCCCTCCTTCAGAGCCCACCTGGCTGCAGGAGGTATGCAAAACCTTGCACTACAAAGTGCAGGAGTGCTCCTGCCTGTGGCCACAGTGGCTCCCACAAGAGCAGGAGAGGAAGCTGCTAGGAACACTTATTTCCAAAAAGAGAAGTTGAGTGAGTATGCGCAGAAGACAGCACTTACTTCTTCCTTGAGTGTCATGAAAAGCAATGTGAGGCAAGTTCCATGCCCATGACTTGGCCATAAAGTCACTATTTAGTGGTGTCACCCCAGGCCTGAATTTTGTGTCCTGTTAAGATGCCATCAATGAGCATTTACACCCACACCTGGCCGTAGCACACCCGTTTCTGCTAGTGAGTTTCTACCAAAGGGGAGCTCAAGGTTAACCTCCAGGACTCCCATTTGGAGTTCCTGAGCCAGATGGCGGGCCAGGTCCCCAGTCCCCACAAAGCGAGCTCTAGCCACACATTGGGGTCAGGCAGAAGCCTGCCTCCTTTCCTCGGTGCAGGCCTGAAGTTCATGTGCCGAGGTCACCTCTGGACTACAGATCCCTGTGCTGTGCACAGCCCCCTCGCCTTCCATCCATCATGCCCCAGGTACACTAGGAAGGTGGAGCCATCGACCCACACCCCCGCCTCATGCATCTATGGATTTGCTCTTCAGAAAACATCTGTTCCCCCATCACCCTGACACAGGCATCGATCTCATGGAGCCTGGCTGCTCAGACTCCATTCCCCAGGAGACAGACAGGTCTGACCCAGCACAGGATTGGGCTCTGAGGTGCACAGGGCACGCAGGCTTCTAGCCAGAGGAAACACAGTAGGGTGTGTCCACCGCCCACACCCTCTGCCAGCGTCAGCACACACTGTGCCATATCCTTAGCACAGGAGCATTTAAACATGGACGAGAAATCATACCTGAACCTAAAGAAGAATAAACAGCAAGAGATTGGCCAGATTTCCTACAAGCAGCAGTAGGTTTTATGGGGGGAGCTGAGCCCCACCCCTACCGCCCACACCAGGTGAGGCCTGGGATCTATTCCTCCTCGAGCCTGGTGCTATCTGAGGAGGAGTGGGGTCCTGGGGGAGGGCATAGCTGGGCCCCTCTGCAAGAAGCCAAACACATCCTGGGCAATTGCTGGGTGAGAGACCTCTGACCATGTTGGCGAGCTGCCTGCCAACTCTGGGATGCAGAGACTATTTGCGCATAGTCCCTCCCCAACAAGAAGCTTACAGCCATATCAGAAAAGAGCTCCCAGTAAATCTGGGCATGCAGTTAGGCTCAGTAAACATTTGCTTCAGGAATGCATGGCTGGATGAGACAGACAGGTCAGTGTGCTGAACGCTGGCTTCACTGCCATACATTTATCTCTTCCGTTACATGCCAGTGAGTGAGAGTGCTGAGCTCAGTGTTACAGCCCCAGTGACCTCTATGGGAGCAGGAGTGGGGCAGAGGGCCAGGGCAGACATCCCAAAGAGGGCGCACTTGGGTTGAGTCTTAGAGGTAAGCAGGAGCTCGCGTAGCACACAGAGGGGGCGATCAGTATCCCTGAGAAGGGGCAGCAGGTGCGAAGCAGAGGGGCCAGGAAGGGCTGTGCCTGGGGTTCTGAAGTGACAGGGCCCCAGGGCCGAGGGGAGAGCAGGTGAGAAGAGCCTGACTACCTAATGGGGAGCCAAAAGAGAGGGCGCTCTAGGCAGAGGAGTCAGGCACTGCACAGGGCAGGGACAGCGGGTGTGGGCCCGGAACTCCTGGGAGGCCGCTGTCAACATGGAGCACACAGGGATCCAGAGGGAAGTACCCTCTGAGGAAGGCTGGTGGGAGACAACAAATAGGCTACAAAACTCCATCTTGTTGTAATTCCCAAGTCAGCCTCGCCGTTTCGCCAGTCTTGGAAGGGAGCACAGAGGAGGCCATTCTGATAGGCACTGCATCCCCAGTAGGAGTGCCCAGGGCTCCTGCCTGCCCCTCCAGCCCCAGGCAGACCCGACTGAGCATCACTTTGACTGTGGGACAGAAGACAGAACAAACATGCAAAGCTCAGGACAAGGTGTCAGGGACTTGCTGCGTGACCTCAGCTAGGTGACTCCCATCTCCGAGCCTCTGTCCCTGCTCATCACTTAGCTCAGTGGACAGTGCCTGGCAACTTACCTTGCACAGCAGAGCACCTCCAGGCTGTGGGAGGTATTTGCCCCTTCGCTAGCGCACAGCACAGGCCGCTTCCTCTGTGAGAAGGGTGTCAGGTGCCCTACCTCCCAGGGGCGTCTTGGGCAGAGCGCCTCTGACAGCTGCAGCACCCTGCCTGAGGGTGCTGCTGTTGTGCATGCACAGGGTACCCAGGAGCCAGGACCTAGGAAGGGCAGTAGGAACCGAGGACAAGGTGGAGCCTTGGTGACCGGTCTTTGATATTCTCTGGGTCAAAGTCTTCTTTTTTAAAAACATACTTACCAACGTATTGATCATGCATCTGAATGGGGCTCAATTCGAGGCTTCCCTGCTTGCATGCCATAGTCCTGCTCCATTCCAGCCTGCCTTTATCTGCTCCTCCCTACCCAGCCTCTAGGCGTCTCTATTCTACATTCAGGTCCTTAAAAACAAACAGAAAAACAAAACAACTTTCTACATATGAGAGAGAACATAAAATACCCGTCTTTCTGTTCTGTCTTATTTCATTTAACACAGTGTTCTCCAGCCATTTGGCTGCAGATGACAGCATTTTGCTCCATCCCCAGTTTCCACCGCACTTCCCTCATGTACTCACGTGCTGGCCAGAGCACAGGCCCCTTCTACCCTGAGCTGGCGTGAATTGCACCGCAGTAAGCACAGGTGTGCAGGTCTTTTCAGGACGTGCTGTTCCTTCCCTTTGGGTGTGTGCCCAGCAGTGGGTAGCTCAATCCATCATATGGCAGGTCTATTTTTAATGTTAAGGAGCCCCATCCCGCTTTCCAGCATGGCTGCACTAATTTACATTCCCACCAACAATGTCTGAAGCAGCTCCAGACCCACAGAGGAGGAGGCAGGAGAAGCACAAGGGTTTCCCCAGAAGGAACTGAAAACAAACAGAATTATCTCCGGGCACAGAAGGAGAGCTGTGGCATCGAAGAGCCACCAGCCCTGGGCTACCAGGCTGCTCCATCTCCATTACTTAGCAGCAGCAGAGGGGAGAGGAGGGCTATGGAGGGCAGCAAGCAGCCCCCGACTCTCCAGATGCTGCTGCTGTAGCTGGTACTGCCTGAGCCTCAGGACATCACCCTAGGGGCCTCCTGGTTCTCCCAGCTCTTTGTCCCCTCACTGGTGACCTGGGGATAATCCTGACCAAAGCAAATAGTGCACAGATCCCAGCCCCAGCATGGCCCACACAGCCAGGTCAATACAGGCACTGCCATGGTGACAGCCACAGGGCATATGTCCCCTCTTCTCTCCCAGGACACTCCCCACCCACCACTCAGGGATGTGCCTCCCATCCAGGATATGATGGCAGTCAGCAGTGTGCCACCAAGGGGCTGGGTCAGAGCCCCTGCTTGAGGCCTGTCCACCCCTCAGCTCTCCCCTGCCTGAGAGGACCTTTGTCCCCATGCTGTCCTTCCATCCACCCCCTGGATTTAGGAGCTGGAGAATCCTTGAATGAAGGCCCTGGGAGAAATAAACACTGTGAGGGAGGGCAGGGGAGAGGCTGGGAGAATTCCAGTGACCACAGATCCAGCAGGTCCCATGGAAGCCCTAGGACCAGCTCATGTGTCCTTCTGTAACTGGGACTTCTCTGCCAGGCATCCCATCCCACCAGATGCTCCTCTGGCTCCATCCTCTTCCCTGTGCTACAATGCAAGACTTTTGAAGAATCCTTTGAAGAGAAGCCAGGGCTGGGGAGATAGCTCAGAAGTCTAAGCACCTGCCAGGCAAGCGCAAGGACTTGGGTTTGATCCCCAGTACAGCATGCCGTGCTGCCACGCTGGCCACTAAAACCAGGCATAGTGCTGCAGACCTGTAATCCCAGCTCTGGGGAGGCTGACACAGGAGGATCACTATGAAGAGAAGCCTCCCCGGGACACAGGGGCTCTCCTCCTGCCCTGGCCATCTCTGAGTGGCTGGGAGGGAGTGGGGGAGCCAGAACCCAGGCCTGGATGAGCTTTCTCCTTGTTAAGCAAGGATTTATTTATTTCCCCATCACCAGGGGGGTGGGCAGTGAGAAATGAAAGAGTGGGACCGGCTTAAGCCTGTGGCAATCCCTTTCCTTGATTCCCAGCTCGAACCAGGCTCCAGCTTTACCCTCTCCCAGTCAATGGATGTTCAGGGCGGGTGACCCGCCTGGTTTCCAGTTACAGTGCCTGCCAGCCGGTGAGAATCACAGCCCTGTGCTTGCTTGCTGGCTGTGTGGTCTCAGGCAGGTGACCGGCCCTCTCTTAAAGTCAGTTTCCTTGTGTTCAGATGGGAACAGTGATGTCTCTGTGGTGAGGACTCAGTGGGACAGCAAAGGAAAAGGCCCCCAGCACAACACCTGGCACCTGGGAGCCCCTCCACAGTGTCCCCTTGCTCTGGCCCAGGCAGGCAGCGGGATTGAGCCCAGATTAAGCCTAGAAGAGGCTGTACTCCCCCAACCCCCTGGAAGGAATTGTGAGCTCCCGGTCTCAGAGGAGCCATCCTCTAGTGGGTTCAGAGAAAGCATAATCCTCTGAGGCCAAGGAGCTGGGGTTCAGCTCTCAGCTGGGCAGTCTCAGGGTCGGGTCACTTCCAGCAAGGACCAAGGAAGCCTAGACTACGGGGTGGTGTGCGCCGCCACCTGGTGTCCAAAGAGGGCATGACAGGCACAAGCTGCTCTAACTCCCCAGTCGCAGAAGAGCTAGAGGGCAAAGCAGCCAACTTCCTGTCTCAGGGGAGCCGACACTCCACCGACACATAGAGCATGCACACGAGAAGAAAAAGCACTCGGCCAGGCAGAAGAGCAAAGAAAATCACGTGGCTAGGGCGGTCAGGGAAGGGTTACTAGGGAATGACTGAGTGAGACGTAAAGAAGTCAGGGCCTACGTTCAGGTGTCTGGGAGAAGAGCTTTTCAGGCAGAACAAACAGTGCAGCAGCCAGCAATGTGTCATTATTATTATTATTATTATTATTATTATTATTATATGAGAAATACAGGATAGCAACTTGGCCTAGCTTTCATGATGCAGTAGGAATATCATCTAAGATGATATAAAATATAGGGGAGGATAAATGTAGCTTATGTGCAAATTCCAGGCCATTTTGTTGAAGGACTTGAGTATTTGTAGACATTGGTATCTACAGGGGTCCTGAAACCAGTCCTCTGTGGATGTGGAGGGATGATTGTGTGTGCGTGCGTGTGTGCACGTGTGTGTGTGTGTAGCTAAGAGCTCATAGCATTCCCAGACTTCACTCCTAGGAACTGCAGCTCCAGGCCAGCAATCTGAAGGCTATAAGCTCACAAACCCAGTTGCCTGGAGGCCTGCCTCAGTGTCCCAGCTGCATGAGCAATGTCATCCGTCACTTCACCTCCATGGGCTTTTCTTCCATTTATAAGTGGAACAGGAAAACTTTAGGAGAGTCGATGTCTCAAGAGACTTTCGGCTCTGAATCACTTTGTCATTGTAAATGTCAGCTCCTCAGCGACTTTCCCTCCCTGTCCACCGTCAGGACGGTCTGCACAGACCTCTCACAACTGGCACTCCCTACACGCCAGTCTGTTCCTGCCTGTCTGGTCCCTGGCTATGCACTCCAAGCCTGCCCAGTTTCAACCTTGTTCAGAGCTCTGGCTGTAGCCAAGAGAGAGGTCTTGGCAAGGATGTGTCTTTATTCTCCAGGGAAGCTGGGAACTATCAAAGAGCATTGAGGGCAAGAGGACAGTGATCCCCTGAGATGCATCAGAGGACCACAGGGCTCCAGGGATGTGCCAGACCATGGGAAGCAGACACAGCAGGTCGTTAGGAGACCAGGCAAGGCGAGTCCATGCCTCAGTACAGTGGCAGAGGTGAGAAACAGCTGGACTCGGGCATGTTTTGAAGGTTGGGCCAGCAGGACATGCTGATGGCTGGCTATGGGTGTGAGAGGCAAGTGTCAGAGAAGTCTGCAAAGTCATATCTGCATGACTAGAACAGTTTTCCGTAAATGCCATGGGGAGACACAGGGCAAGGTGGGGGGTCTGTAAGAGTCATGTCTTATTAAGTCAGAGTCATTCTATGGGACTTTGATGTGGAAATGTCAGGAACGTGGCTGGGAATGGAGTCTGGAGTCAGAGTGCAGGACAGGAGACAAGTTGTAGGATTGTTGATGACATCACCAAGGAAGTGAGGGACAGCAGAGGATGCCAGGCAGAGGCTGAGCCCTAAGGCAGGGGGGACAAAAAGAGCATACAGAGATGAGGGTGGCACAAAGGGAGGGGGGCAAGGAGCAGTGTCCCAGTGGTGCTCTGACAGCAGCAGCAAGGGGGTTGCATCAGTGAGGCCGAGGACTGGGAACAGGCAGGGCTGTCCTGAGGCAGCCCCCTGTGCAGGACCGCAGGAGAGAGGACTGAGTGACACCTGCCGCGTTCAGCTCTGACCAGTGCCTCAACCACTGAGTCACTCTCCTTGCTCTGAGCCCTCTGAGCAGGCGTTCACCCCCATATCAAGAAAGGACAGGGTCCTGCAAGTCAGTGCTAAAGCACGAAGAGAGGACAGCTCTTATGGGGCAGAGAGCAGGCAGGCAGGGGCGTTCCCCGAGCTCTAAAGACTGCAGGTCCCACAATCTTCAGTCTACAGGTCGCTAAATGGAGGCTTAGAGAGGTGAAACCCTCTGCTGAAGGCCAAGGCCAGGCTCACGAGCAGGCTTCTCTGAATGGAGAGTCCACCTCCCTGCCTACAGCAGGTTGGCCCCAGCCCCAGTGCATCCACAGCACCAGCAGGACACTTGCACTCAGAATATACAGAGGGAGGGAGAAGGGGAGAGGAGGTAGTGTGAAAAGCATTAGGGTGCATCCTGTATGCTCACCGGCTGCCCACAAAGAGCATGCTCTCCATGTACCTCAGATACGTACTAACAAAAACCATACAGTGAGTCAACAACCCTTAACAACAGATGTTATTTTTATGGCAGTGTATGAACATGTACTGAAAAAAAGACAACATACACAGATTTCAGGTATGTCTTGTATGAGTACTTGAGAGATTGCAGTTGTCCTTTCTGGCAAACCAGAGGCCGCTTGCCCAGCTGTCAGTCCTCTCCCTCCAGCCCTCTCCTCCCAGACCCTGAATACCTGTTAAGCAGCAGCCACTCAGTGCTAATGACCACCCAGCTCTCTCTCTGCATTGTCAGGGGAGCCCCTCAATGCACAGGCTCCCTGCTCTGGTCCTCACCTTCCCTCCATAGTTGATCTTCAAACAGCAGACAGGGCAAACAGAAATACTTCGCAAACAATCAAACCAGGCCCCTGCTCCGGACACTTTATCCCTTTCCATCCCACCCCAAGAAGGCCCTGTGCAATTTTGCTCTGCCTGCTCTGCCCTCCTTGCTGGCCCACCAAACTGAAGCAGCTAGCTGCCCCAGCGCCTTTGGGCCCTCGGCTGGCCACAGAGCTCTCCCCTACTAGCCAGACCTTGCGTTCCTCCCCTTCGGGTAGCAACACCCTCCCACCCCCTTCACTGCTTTCTTACCTCTCCTGGGCCTTGGCACTCTGAGTGCTGTCTAGTTCACTCCTTCACCCTTTCTTGCCTAGCTCCTCCCGCCCTACTTAGATGAATGCAAGCTCCTTGAGAGCAGGCTGATCATCAGTTTCCTCCCTGCAGATTCTCCACATCTAGACGGGGGTGGGCCCAGAACAGCCCTCCAAGGATACCTGTGCAACACACTAACATGAAATAAGGTGATGCACGCTGAGGGACAAAAGGAGAGAGATTTGTCTGTTGGTTCTCCTCTCAGTTCAGCTGGAATAGAGACAGAGGTGAGAGGTGCCAGAAGCAGGAAGCAGGTAGCTTCTGGAGGGGCCATGCTCAGAGCGGCAAAGTGCACATGGCCAGATTAACGCTGTGCACCTCAGAGAAAGGCGACCTAGGAGGAGGCCAAGGCCATCTGCCCCTGGAGGAGGCCATCGGCCAGCTTCCCGTGCCTGCCGCACCTGCCAAGTATATTTCAGACTGTAGGTACTCTTGGTGAGCGGTTGTGAGCTTTCCTGGGGGCCTGCACCTGCTGGTACCCCACTTGCACCAGTCGCAGAAGTCCATAGGAGAAAAGCAGACCCTCTCGGTGGGAGGGATTTGCTTAAGTTCACAACCTAGTATCAGACGTGTGAATGCAGGACCCGGGCCTGAGTTCAATCCCTCGTACTGGGGGGAAAAAAAAAGAAAGAAAAAAATCTAAAGAAATGTGAATGCAGGCGGTTGGGCCTTGTAGTCTACAGCATGGCAGCAGTAGAACTGAAATTACCATTCTGAGTGGCAGTTTCTGAAAATAAGAGTTACTAATGGCTGTTTCTCAGGGGTGGGAGTTGCTTGAAGGAGCTAAGGACGTCGTGCGGACGTCTGCGTCAGCGTGCCTCTTGGCCCTCCTCACTCCCAGCTACGTCCCCTCTTCAGCCTGGCCCGGGTGCCCAAAGCAGTCCTGTAGGCACATTCCGGGGCAGCCCAGCCCTGCCTAAAGTGGTCTCCTCCTTCAGCGCCCACTCGCCAAGCTATGGTGACAGTCGCAGAGGGCGCCGCGGAAGCTCTGACCAGCAGAGGGCAGCAGCCGCCTGGGGAAAGCCCGGAGGCCCGACGCGGGACGGACCCGCTGATTTCTACCTTCAGCAGAGGGCGAGGCGCCCAAAGAAGGGACTGAGTGAGCTTGCACCAGGGCCCAAACCTGGCTTCCACCTGCAAAAGCCAACCTTGTGTCTCTTTAAAAGGTGTCAGCTGAGACTGACCAGGTGCTTGTGGCCACTTCGCTCTCACTACTGCTGGGCCGATTAAGATAATGAAACAGGCACAGCCTTCTGCCTAGAGATGATCTTTAATTTCCTGTCGCTTTCTGTTTACAGAGACAGGAAGACCAGAAATTGCTGTACTGAGTACAGGCTACGCTCCCCTGTATAGCCTCGCAGCAAGCAGCCCCAAATTTGACTCCGTTACAGTTTCATCGTATACATGAGACGTCAATCACTAAATAGAATCGAAGCCTCCAGAAATTGCTCCGTTACACATAAGAGCTTGATTTGTTGGGTCCTTAAAGAAAGCAAACAGGCCCCAGCTTGGTGGTGGTGGAGGGCTGAGCTGGAAAGTCAGATCCCCCAGGCTCGCGTCCTGCAGACACTGCCGAATGTCCTCGGCCAGTGAGCTCCACGCTCGTCTTTCTCCTTTACAAAAGTTTACAAAAGAGAAATGATCCTGGAGTGTCGGCCGTGGGGTTGAGGGGTGGAGAAGTCACCCAGGTGGACGTAGTGAGGCTCATGTTCGTAACTGCTGCCCCCTTCAGGGACAACCTGCCTGACACTTGGCTGGTCTCCCCTGGGGACCCTTCTTCTCCCATCTCAACCCTGCAATTACACTAAATGAGGAAGCCAAAAAGGCTCTACCTAGCATATTCCCATTCAAAGAACAGGTTCTCCTCTCCGTGCCTCAGCAACTCGGACAAAGTTCAACTGCGTATCATCAAAATTCTCTCCCCCCAAAAAAATTTGTTAGAAGCTTAACTTCTTTCACATGAAAAAAAAACAAAAACAAAAACTCAAGAGGTTGTTGGAATGTGGTTAGTACAACAGCTTCGAGAAATCTTGAGGAACTTAGGTTTCTTTTCCAGATATGAATCCGTGTCCACTACTTCATGATCTAATGTGTTTGTGGCTGCCTGGTGTAAGATGGTTATAGTGGATTCCAGGGAGTTTTAGGAAGTAGAATTTGGTGATGGGTTCATTATGGATGTGGAGAGTAGGAAGCAAAAGTGGCTGACACGAAAACTAAGTGGATATTGTTCTCATCTTCTTAGACAAGGATCGTGGCCTCAATGTCTGTAAGTGGCAGGCAGGGAGAATCCCAGTAGCAGAGTAGCAGTGTTGTGGGAGGGACACGCAGGAGGGCACTTCCTAGCCCCTGCTGAGGCCAGGAACATGTTATCGGTGTGGGACATCCGATTCAATCCAGACAGGCTTGTATTTGGAGCTCCACATTGTACTTCCAGTGAACCTTTGCTTTGTAGTTCCCACTAAGTGACTGCGGGTGATGGCGCATCTGAACTGCAGTATTAGAGAGAAAGTGTGCTGGTGAATACATCCCCATAGGACTTCAAAGTTCTGAAGAGTTGTCCCTCCACAGATGCATGAAGGACATGGAACATAACACAGAAGGACAAACCCTGCTCACTCACGTCTCCCAATGGGTGCTCGGACCCATTTGGGGTGAAGTGTTGCCATTTCTCAGCCTGGACTTGCCTTGGCCTGGGCTCCTCACGGTGTGGAGCATCATGGAGCTTGGGGAACTCAGGGAGGAAGTGGGCATGGTGTGGGAGGAACAGAGATGTCTACTCAGCAACAAGGAGAGTGCAGGGCCAAGCGTTGTCTTCTAAAGGAGAACGGAACTCTGCCCCAGAGTTGCTCATTCCTTTTGGCTTGCAGTTGTGCAGAGGGTAGAAAAAAAATTTCGGCAACTTCTTGTTTTTTAGTTAAAAAGAATGTATCCTGGGGGATGCCATTCCTTCTCCCAGTGAAACAATTCAGGCAGAGGTTGCCCCCCGCTGTCAGCCCAGAAGGGCAAATCTCTATCGCCTTCGCAAATGCCTTGGTTCCTGCTGCACTTTGGGTCCCTCTGCTTGCAGTCCTCTGACGTGGCCTCCCTTTGCTCTGGGGCCCTGAGAAGAGCCCCCTTCCAGACCCTACCTTGGTGCCTTGTCACATATCTCTTGGGGAGCTGACTTGGTCAAAGTCAAGACCTAAAGAGGGATGTACAGTGGCCCCTACTTGGCGCTGCCTGGAAGAGGAAAGCTGTGACTTTCCCAGGAAGGTGGCTGTCATCCCCATTGTGTTCTCTCTTGCAGGTAAGTCAGGCGCAAGCAGTCGGGAGGGCTGTGTGATGTGACACATTGCCAGTTTGGGAACAAAAGCCGTCACAGTAAGACATGATTGATTCATTGTATCTCAGCTCTCTTTGGGAGTGGGCCTCAGTGTGCAGACTTCTGTCCCAAATGAGATTTCTCTGGGTCCAGAATGGGGACACTGTGCACTGGGTTCCCGTTGAAGGTCCCTAACCTTAGTTGGGGGAGGTAAAGGGATGGTTGCGTCTGGATACCGTCGGGCCAGGACCTGGCCCCATTATCTTTGCATGTGGCTTGCACTGGGCTGCCTGCTCCCGGGGGGGCGTGGCATCTTCCTCTGATTGACTACATTGGCTCTGAAGATCTGGCAGCTTCAAATGGCTGAGACCTGCAGGCATGGGACAGAGGGGTGCAGGGAGCTTTCTGGAGCCACATTGGTCCTGCCTGGGTGCTCTGGAAGGCTCCCATTCTCGGTGGCATGCAGCCTCGGCCGTTTCCACACTCATGACATCCACCAGCCACGTCACCCACTCCAGACACTCTTTTCCCATCACCCTGTCCTGCCTACCACTTCACACCGAGTTCCAGCCAGCGGGGATGAGCTGCAGACTATGGTTACCAGCGCATGTGGGAGGTTGGGTTCTACATCTCTCTGGGGCCAGGGTTCCAAGTGACATCTGATTACTGGAACTACAATGTTCAAGTTGCGTGCAGCACCGGCCAGGTGCTCCGAGGCCCAGGATGTTGAGTGGGGATCTGCTTCCAGGGAGTAAGGCTCCTGCTGCTAGGAGTTGTTCATTAGATCCCAGCCTGTCTAGGACAGGGTCCCCCTCCTTTCTCCAGTGTGTGACATCTGCTCCTCCTCCAGCTTTCACCTCCAAGGGAAGTAGAGGTAAAGGTATCAGGTGTGCAGCTGGAAGTCAAGGCTCAGATCCCAGCCAGTGGGTAGCCATAGGCCAGGTTTCCAAGCGCCTGGTCCTATGTCAAAAGGACACCCACTCTCAGGCTTGCTCTGGGGATAGAGTGAGCTGATGTATACATACATGTGGTCCCACTTGGGCTTGGACCTTCATCACCCCTTTCTGAATGGACCACTGCAGTTCTCTGAACTCCTCCCTCCTTGTCTGTGAAACCATCAATGGTGCTACAAGGCAGGGCCCAGGGCTCATCATTGGCGAAGTCCATGGAACATCTGAGGAACGAAGCCCAGTTGAGTGGGCCTGCTGATGGCCTCAGGGCCACTTTTTGCACTTTCTTTCTACAAGTATTTAGTTCACACGTCTTTGACATCAGGCTCAGGCTAGGTCTCTCGAGGTAATGATGTAAAAAAGGTCTCTGCCCTCCTGCAGTGGCCAGACTTATGGCGGAGGTGGCATCAGCAAGGCCACAGCAGACTTCTGAGCAGCTGCTCAAGGTGTTGATGTCCTTACACAGCTCTCTGGCTTTTCTGAGTGGGATATCTCAAGGAGAAGGAGGAGGCCAGAGGCAGAGTCCAGAATCTGTTAAATCAGTTGAGGGCCAGGGAAGAGGAGGCTAGCTAGGCAGAAACAGAAGCCAGAGTGCCTTCTCATCGTCCCTGACTTACTGCAGATTTGCATCTCCATCCACAGGAGCCACAAAGACCACAGAACTCTCTCTGGAGGGAAAGGCTCACCGGCCCCATTGTGTCTGTGGACTCGGGGTGACTGAAGTTTCCAGCTACTAGGCAATAGAGAGGACCTAAAAGAAAAAGCCCATAAGTAAAGGACCCTGGCTAGAAACCCAGGGTCCAGTCAGTGGTCTGAGGACCTCAGCAGAGGTCTTTGTCTTCAAGTCATGGGCAGCTCCATAAAGGGCCTTGGCTGCGTGATTGTGGCCCAGCAGGACCTCAGGCCCAAATAGAAGCAGAGAGTTCCTGGGCTCTGGGGGTTGGTCTGCAAGACTGGAGCGAAGCATCTTCCTCTAGCGCCTTCCACCCAGCCCTCCGGGGAACAGGCAGGAGCAGCCATTCCTGTTCCAAGGGCCTTCTGCCATTTTCATTTGGCTCAAGCCTTCTAGCCCTGGCTCAGTAGCTAATCTGTGGTTGAAATGAAGGGTCACTGTAGTCTGGCATTTCCTAAAGTGTGTGCTCCTCAGAAAATTGGTCCTTCAGTTGTGCCTAGAGATTACAAGGAGATTCTGTGGTTATTTTAGAAAAACTTCCTTCAGCTAGTAGGGTCACAAGTCGCCCTCAAATGGACTTTTACAGGAAAAGAAGGTTTAAATTGATTAAAAATGAAGGAGGTAACATGATAACACTAATGAAAACAAGACAGGAGCAGCTATTCACATTTCAGACAGAGGAGGCTTGAGAGCAGGAAAAGTTCTTAGGAATAAAGAGAAGAATTACTTAGTGATCCAAAGGGTCAGCATGCCCCCCAAATTAGTCCTTTATGAGTATGAACCCAACAGCAAAGCTTCAAAAATATGTAGGGTGGAAACTCATCAATGCAAGGAGACATGATAGACCCACTGTTGTAGTTATTGGCCAACATCACTCCCTCAGAAATGGGCGAGTCCAGCAGGCAGAACTGAATAAGGACGTAACCAGACTCAATGGCACTGTCAACCAACCGGGCATGCTTGGCACCTTTGGATCACCCATCAGACAAGTACAGGTTACATTTCCAGTTATCACCATATGGAATACTCACCAAGATCACATCCTGTGCCTTAAAACATATCTCAGTAAAATTTAAAGAATGTAAATCTGAAAATGTCTGTTCTTTTGGACCACATTGAAATTGAACTACAGCTCAGTTAAGATAACTGGAAGATCCCCCAAATGATTGGACATTGACAATACTTTTCTAAATAATACATGGGTCAGAGAAGAAATCTCAAGAAAATAAAATTTATGTATTTGGTACAGGGTCTCACTATGCAGCTTGGATTCATAGTGATCCACCTGTTTTTGGTCTGTCCAGCGCTGGAATTATAGGCCTGTGCCACCTTGCCCAGACTCGGTCACCAGCTCAGCGTGCCCAGGGGTAGGACCAGCGCAGCTTGAGGCACTGGGGATTGAACCCTGGTCCCTGAGCTTGCCTAAGCAGGCAGTTAGTCCACTAAGCTATCTTGCTGGCCCTCAAGAAAAATTTTAAAATATTTGAACTAAGTGAAAATAAAAATACAATTTATCAAGTTTTCACAGTGCAGTAAAATCAATGCTTAAGGTAGATTGCTACCATGGAATACATAGATTAGGAAGAAAAAAGACCTAAAGTCAGTCATCCAGATTCCATCTTAGGACACTAGACAAAGAAGTTAAAGCTGCAAAAATAGAAGTAATAAGCATCAATTAGTAAAATAAATTGAAAACAGAAAATCAACTAAAGAATACCATGAAACCAATAATTCTCTGGCTCTTTGAAAAGATCAATACAATCAATAGACCTCTAGCCAGGTTAAGAAAAAGAGAAGACACAAATTAATAATACCAGAAATGGAAAAGAGGCATCAGTACCAATCCTAAGAATATTAAAATGATAATGAAAATATAAACCACTGTATCACTAGAAATTTGATAAACTATGCCAAAGGAACAAATTCCGTGAAAGATAACTTGTCAAAAGTCATGTAAGAAGAAATAGATCATCTGTTTCAATATATATCTGTTAAGAAATATATCACTGATAAAAAGCACAAACTACTAGACTCAGATAGGTTGACTGACGAATACACAGAGCATTTGAGGATAAAGTTAATCTCTTCTAATCTCTTCCAGAATTAGCAATGGAAGGAATATTTCAAATGCCTTTCATGTGACCAACATTACCTTAAGACCAAAACTGGACAAGAATATGAGTAGAAAAAAAAAGAGACAAACAGAAAGTATTACCAAAATGAATCCAATATTATATAGTAAAAAGAGGTAGAACACAGTCAAATGGGATTTATTTTCATACTAGGCTGGTTTAACTGTCAAAAGTCATTAATATAATCCATGATATTAATAGATACAGTAAAAGCATTTGGAAGAAACTCAGCATCCATTTATAATTTTTTAAAAGAAACTTGGAAGGGCTGGCCTGATAGCTCAGTGGATTAAA
>NW_004524661.1:3590452-3591612 GCF_000260255.1 Octodon degus | reverse complement strand
CTATTAGTAGTTTCTTTCGCTATGCAAAAGCTTTTTAATGGGATGAATTCCCAGTTGTTGATTGTTTGTAGTATTTCTCCTGCAGTCAGGGTTGTGTCCATGAAATCTTTGCCTACACCTGTGTCTTCAAGACTTCTGCCTGTTCTCTCTTCCAGCAGAATTAGTGTTTCCCGTTTTGACATTTAGATCTTTGACCAATTTTGATTTTAGCTTAGTCAATGGTAATAGACATGAGTCTAGTTTTAATCTTTGGCATGTGGAAAGGTAGTTTTCCAGCAGTGCTTATTAAAGAAGCTATCTTTCTTCCAGTGAACCTGTTTGGCCCTTATGTCAAAGATGAGGTATCTTAATGTGTTTCGTGTTGTTTTTGCATCTTCTTATCTATTTCACTGATCTTCAGGTCTGTTTTTTATAATCAGTTCAATGCATGCAGAAAAAGCATTTGATGAAGTTTAACACCCATTCATAATTTTTAAAAAACTACAGAAAATTGGAATGCAAGGTCTTTAACTCAGTCAGATAAAAGCACTCTGTACCAATCCAAGAGCCAGAGTCATACTAAATGAACAAAAGCAGAAAGATTTCACTATAAAATCAGAAACAAAACAAGAATGTCAACTATCACTGCTTAAGATACTTAAACTATCGCTGTTTAAAATACTTGTGGAAACATTAGCCAGAGCAATTGGACAAGAGAAGAATATGCCATGATACTCTACATAAAACACCCTAAAAACTCCACCTAAATTCTTGTAGAGTTAATAACCGAATTTCAGTAGTGCAGCTGGATAAAAAGCCAACACTCAAAACTCAATAGCATTTCTATACACCAACACAGAGAGAGAAATTAGGGAAATCACATCTTTCACAATAGCATCAATAAAATGAAATACTGAGGAATCAATCTAAGAAGGAAGTAAAATAGTTTAGACTGAAAAATCACAGTGCTGGAAAAGGAGATCGAAGAGAATATCAGAAAATGGAAAGACAGCCCTTGCTCATGGGTGGAAAGAATCAGCATAGTGAAAATATCTATTCTTCAAAATTATTATACAGATTCGACACAATACCCGTCAAAATATCATTAGCATGCCTCACAGAACTAGAGAGAACATTTCTAAAATTCGTTTGGAACCAGAAGAGACCTAAAATAGCAAAAA
>NW_004524661.1:3572777-3586897 GCF_000260255.1 Octodon degus | reverse complement strand
TCCTTTGTGTGGTTACATTGCAGTTTATCAATGCACCTGCCTGTGGACGTTGAGTTGGTTCCCATTTGGGGCTGTCACAAATATAGCTACCTTGATGCTCACATACGGGTATTCTCTGGGCATAAATTTCCATCCTCTTTGGTGGGTATCTGGGCATGGAATTGCAACTTCAGAGCTGAATAACGAATTTTTAAAAATTGACATCTCACAATTTTCCTAGGTAGCTGCACTGTTTTAACTCCCACAGTTTAAACTTCTGTTTTCAAGGACATCATTAAAAGGAGAGCCACAACATGAGAAAAAATACTGGAAAGAATGTCACCAAAAGAATATTGATCTGAAACACTCCAACAGAAACAATCCTATGTCCCACTCAGGTACAAATGAGTGGCTGTAGGCTCATGCATTAATGGAGGGCTTCAGATTGGGGGAATTTTAGGCTGGGTAGCTAGAACAGGTGAGCAGAACTTGGTCTCTGGTGACATAATAAAGGAGAGAAAGGCCAGAGCTCTTGGTAACCCCTGGAGGGGACAGCTAAGTGCAGCTGGGTTCTGGAGAGAGGACACTGACCACCACAGGACAGAACTTTAGCCGAACAGGGCAGTTGGAGAGGCCAAGATGCTTGGAGAGACGAAGAGTGTGTTGTCTCTGGGGGGATGCAAAGCCAAACCAAGGTTTAAGCCAGATCACGGTGAATCCCTTCCTTAACCTAAGACATGTGAGATCCACTCCTATCAGGGAAGCCATGTGGGCACTTGGGCTCTTCCACTGTGTCTCTGTGAGTTTTGCCTTCACAGCCACACATCACCTTGGGCCCGGGTCAGAGGTACATAGCACTCAGCCAGCACAGGGCCCAAGGCTGTCTCCCACTGAACCATTCCGTCCTGTCCTCGCCTCATCTCCTTAGCAAATGCCAACCAGAAGATGTTCCAGCAGTGTAGAAGCCTTCGCCATCTATAATCTTCTACCTCCCTCCCACTGAGTTTTCTCTTTTTATGTCTCCTTCCTGGTCATTACTTATCCTTTACTTTTAAATATTTGCTTCCGTAAAAAAACAAATGAACACGGGGGGACAGATTTATAAAGAATGCTCCTGGAGAGGCGGGTGGATTAATTATTCAGCATCCTCTCCCTTTGTAACTATTTATTGTCTCATATGCATTTATATGGTACCTATCACTGTAGGTCTCGCTCCACGCTCCAGACATAATTTCCAGGGACTGACTACTTGTCTAAGATGCATACATAGTATTGCAATACTATTTTATTCCTGACTGTAACGGCACGTGCCATTGTCGGGTAATTGTGTTCATGTTTTTAAATGTGAAAAATAATCAAATATAACTTGAAAGAGATTGTACAGTAATTCAAGGGGATATTAAACCACCAGGAAGTTAGTCGGCAAATAAATAGGCATTTGTGGTTGTCAGGGTGAGCGATGGGGAGCGGGCTGGCTCAGGAGGAGAGAGAGCAAGACACAAAGAGCCCAGCAAGGAGATGAGTGCCTTGCTGGAGGGTTAGCTGTGGCAGAGGAGGAGTTTGCAGGGGTCAAGAGTAGAAGATGCACAGTCGCTGGGTCTCAGAAGCCCAGGAAAGCAGTGTTGCCCGCGGAGGGTGAAAAGCAGGGGCCAGGACAGAAAGACTCAGGGTTTTATGTGTCTGCCAGGCCACGCCAGTGTCAGCCTCATGGGTACCTGCTGCGGCACTGAGGGACAACAGCTGGCCCTTCCGCACACCTCAGTGCGTGAATGCTTCTGTTCACAGTTCATTTCTCAAACAAAAGCATTCAACCAAATTTTGCTTCCTTTTGTAAACTCCTTAATGAATGACAAATACAACCAAGGCCGTCCTCCCCACACAAGCACAAATGTGGCCATCTTCTCCCAAATCATGAAAAGCCAATTAAATTCATGAACTGAGGTAAAACTTGTAATGGCTCACTTTTTAACCACTGAGACATTTTTGTGTACAGATGGTGCTTCCCATTTTACGGACGGGGAAGCCGAAGCTCAGAGTGGTGAAGCAAAGCCCGGACGCTCCCCCTGACAGCATTCTGCAACCCTGTTTCCCACTACTGCAAAACAAACAAACTGAGGCACAGTTCTTGCCTTCTGGGAGTTTGCAGATATCGGGGATGGTTCTGTATTTGCCAGAATATCCTTCTTGATTTTGCTTATTTAGGGTGAGAAATTGCACACCAGGATGATGCTACAACTGGAAAGTTCTACATTGTAAAACTATTTTCATGCACAATTTTTTAAATATTATGTAAATTTGCCCTCAGACAATAGGCATGAAATACATAGGAAACAGAAATGATTTCATGTTTTTAGTTGGATCCCATGCCCAAGACAGATCATGAAGGATATGCAGATAGTTCAAATTCCAGGGTGGGGAAATCCCAAGCGTGTCTACATGAGGGATACAAGCTATATGTAGGGCAGAAGACAGCCACCACCGACAGCTACAGGTTGACTTCAAAAGCCTGGCCCTCCAGACAATGGACAATGTGATTGCCTTTACCTCAGCATCCACAGTCTGTGAAGAAAATACCAGGCTAAGCACCTGCTAGCAGGGCAGGAAGTGAGCTCCTGTTGCAGGAATGTCACAAATTTTACTAAATGCATTTGAACTGGAGGAAGAGTAAAGAAAGAACTAGCGTAAGGGGCCCCAGGGATCCTAGTCACACCAGCACTTCCATACCAGCTGCCCTCACTTTCCTTCCTCTGTATGGTACTGAGCCCAGTCTGTCTGTCTCCCTTAGCTCCTTTGAAATGCCCCTGCCCTCTGCTCCAAGCCCAGATCTTCCCCTGTCCTGGGGCTCAGCTCTGTCCCACCTCTCCAAGAAGGCTGCTCTGGTGCCTTCAGCCCTCTGACCTGCTTCTCTTGTGCTCTTCCCACACTGTCATATGGGCATCATCTTTCCATTTGCCCAACGTTGCTGAGAACCTGCTGTGTGCCAGCCACTATGCTTCAGTGCTGCAGGCTCACCCCAAAGGGCAAAACACAGCTGAAACCCTGAAAGAACTCATTCTAGCCAAGTCCACAAAGAGGTAATAAATTCTAAGTTGTACATACCATACGATACTCCTCTAGTCACAGTAAAACCATGCTATCCTTTGATGCTGAGAGTCCATTATAAAGAGACAGGATTAGTTGAATCTGGGTCATTACAGCAGGAAATTCATATATATATAATTATTTACTCATGAATATTAATGAATTTAATGAGGGTAAAACATATTACTTAAAACAAAGTGTTCTTTCCAGCTACTGTTGGATTTGCTCATTATTCTTTCCCATGTAGATCCGATCCGTGATCTACCTCGCATTAGTGCAAGTCCACCTGTGGTTAAATTAGTTTAGTCATTTGTTGGCAAAAATTACAATGGCAACTAATTTCATAGTGATCTTGTAGTCTATGTTTTCCTATCTAGGCACATGACTTATGTTAATGTTATCTGGTTAATGGTATGAACAGAAATTTTCTTTATGCTTTCTGGAATATGGTAAAATACTGTAAAGGTACAATATAAAATAGTGTTAACACTACCCACCTCTGGATTCTGTTCATAATGTGCAGCATAATCTCACGATGTTGGAGCATGCTAATCTAAAATCCTGAACTGAAAAAATGCGCCAGCATTAAGTTTGAATCATTGCTACTTTTAAAAATAAGGATCTCTGCCTTAGCTAGAGAAAGAAGGTTATTAAATGCTGACTTTAGTAGCACAAAAGTTAGCACATAAAAATTAGATAATGTCAAAATTACCCTCAAAATCCCTTAAATCATCCAGAAAATATAATATATGTAAATAAACCAATTCAAAATACATCCAACAAAATGAAGTTTTTCCCTAGCATTAAGGAAAGTTTCCCTTTCATTAGTTGTGCATTAGCTGAGGAAGTTGGTGTGGGGTTGTGTTCTGTGAAAACAACAAATGTCCAATTGCATGTTTATGTTAATATGCAGGCTTGTACTTGGCCCACAGGAAGCTCTATAGGAAACCACATGAGAGCCTAGGCCAGAGGAGGCTGTCGTGCCGTCTTGAGCCTCGCTTTGGATGGCAAAGCTCAGGGTCTCCCCAACTTGTATTTACTGCGTTCACACCACATACACCAAGCCAACACATGCTGAGCCCCATTTACAGTACGTAGAGATCTGCAGGGCTGACTTCCCCCAGTCCAGGACGATCCAGGCTGCGCTTGTCTCTCACTGCTATGTAAGATTAGAGCAGTAACCTGGCTGTCACAGTGAGAAGAACAAGCACCCTTCCTGGCTGGGAGCATGACCCTACTTCCACTTTAGTTTTGATTGCACGGTGCTCTGTGAATTGATGTTCTGCTTGGGGAAACTTTGTTCTCCCAACTACAGCAAAGTTTAATTACTGTGTTTCTGCTATGGAGGAAAATCTCATTCTGGAAGCAAGCCCCTCTCAGACCAACCAGTCATCTTGCTCATTGACTGATGTTTGTGCCACAGGGCAGGGCATTTTTTTCAAAGCTCTTTACTTGGAATAAAAGCTGGAAGATGGTTGGCATAACAGCTCTGTAAAGGACTTGGGACTCCAAGGGCTGGTGTGAAGTGGGGCTTACAGAAGAAAAGGGAAAGAGCAAAACAGGCCCAGCCCTGGTGCTCCTTAGACAGTACTCGGAGGCTCAGATCTCTGACGTAGGTCTCCTTGTCTTCCTGAAGCAGCCAGAGTAGCACAGCTCTGAGGGACACCACTGAGGAAGAGAGTTTCTTGGCTTTCCAAGTCGCGGAGAGCTCCATCCTGGTAATAGGTAGTAGCCCCAGTTGATGGTGTTCTTATATGGGCCAGGTCCAGGGAGGACTTTCCTTCCCATTTCCCAAAATGAGTCTCAGTATACATAACAGGTACGTAAAAGAGAGGTTAGAGCTAGCTTCTGTCTTGAGTTCTTGTGATAATCCTGGGCCAGCCCCTACAGTCTGTATTTCCTGGTTTCCTTGCCAGCTGGCAGCTGCCCAGGTTGCATTTGTGAGAGTCTGCACTTCTCTGTCAGTGTGCAACTCACTACCTCCAAGCTCAGTGACTTCAAACACCAAGTCTCTGGCCATCGTCAGAGATTTGTTTTTGTTTTAGGTTTGGTTTGGGGTTTTTAAATGTATTTTAGTACAGTGACTACAGGGTCTCACTACACAGATAGGACTCAGTGATCCTCCCATTTTCAGCCTCCCAAGTGCTGTGATTACATGCACACAAAACCATGCCCAATGCCATCTCATTGTGCCCTGGGGGGGGGTCCAGTACTGCACACCAAGATCGAACCCCAGTCCCTGCATCTGTTTAAGCAGGCGCTTTAGTCTGCTTAGCTATTTGGCCGGACCTAGGTCAGTAGAAACAATCTTTTTTTTTTTGGGGGGGGGCGGGGGTGCCTGCTCAGCCTGCCCTGAAGATGCAGCTGGTGTGGCATGTGGTGCTGGGGATAGAACTGCAGTCCCCTTGGGCTTGCCTAAGCAGGCGCCTTAGACCAGTGAGCTATCTCACCAGCCCCATTGTCAGAGATTTTGGCAGGGCACAACTGCATGACTCCTCTGCCTCATGCTTCATAGAATGGTGTCACACTGTGGGATTTAACTGAGTCTCTTCTAGTTAGCACTGTCCAGAATGGTGGCACTCACATGTCTACCTTGGCAGGGACAGTGAACACAGCTGAGCCCGTCTGCTTCCCATGGAGCCTCCAAGGAGTCATTATAGTTTTATAGTCTGGATTTTCATGCAGCAATTCAGTGCTCCAAGTACCCAAACCAAAGCTAAAGCCACAAGTCCTCTTTAAAAACTCCAGCATGAGAATTGGCATAGTGCTGGCTTCACAGTACTCCTTTGGTCAAAAGTAGCCAGAAGCAGCCCAGATATAGGAGGAAGTGCTATAGCTAACCTTGGAGTTTGTGGTCACCGTGGGTGTACTGGCTGGACCGTGGAGGGCGGGAGCAGAGTGAAGGTGGAGTCCTTCTCACTGCCTGCCTGGAGCCCACAAGGAACAGCAGCTGAGTATCTTTGGTGCTCCATACTTTCTAGACAGATAAGTTATGACTACACCTTCTTCTAGGGTAACAGCACCTCAGGTGGCATCAAGGTCCCAAGAGGCTCCCAAAGTCCCATTGTCTTTTGGAAATTCATCAATTTCTGAGCGATGCACCACTCCTAAGAACTTCTTCTCTTTCTTTCTCTTACTTCCTTCAGCCCAAGGAAAGAGAAGAGCCTATCAGCCTCCTTCTCTATGTTTTTGCTTTCCTTTTTTTTTTGTACTGGAAATCAAACTCAGGATCTCATTCTTGCCAGGCAGCTGTTGTGCTATAACTGTGGCCCAAAAGATATTTTTTTCTTGGCCATGTATCTTTCTGGATTTTGGGAGTTTTGAATGCAAAATTCAAGTAGATTTTCTGGTATTGGTGTGACTCGGCCCGTGAGTCGAGACGTGGGGTAATGACCTGGAGGAGGAACGGGGATGAAAAAGACAGGGCAAGAGACACGAGAGACGGAGACAAGACAGGCTTTCTGATCAAGTCTCGTTTATTGAGGAAGTGAGCAGGGTCTAAATAGCTGTATAGCTATTGGGTGGGACTAGTTGTGGATTGGTAGTGGAGGTCCAGGACCGCAGGAAGATGTCGAGGCAAGTGGGGATTGGTGCTGCAGCACTTCTTGCCCAAATAAGGGAAAATACAACAAGAGCGTTCTATCGCCCCCTACATTGGTGCATTCTGCCCTGCCACTGACCCTGAGATAATGTGCTTTAAACTGAGGCAGGAGCTTAAGCATCTGTCTGGCAAGAGCAAGATCCTGAGTTTGATCCCCAGTACCGATGATGATGATGATGATGATGATGATGATGATGATGATGATGATGATGATGATGGTGGTGATGGTGGTGATGATGATGATGGTGATGATGATGATAAATAAACAGGCAGGTAGAGAGGGGGAAAACACAGGTGACAAAAGTGATGGTGATTGTAGTAGTCAGGAGAAAATAGATACCAAATAAGCAATAGAAAAGAATTTTATGATGGGAATAGATAGATAAATAGATAGATAGATAGATAGATAGATAGATAGATAGATAGATAGATAGATAGATATAGATATTTAAGAGGGGGGATGGAAGAGGATTAGAAGCCACAGGATTATCCCTAGCAGGAAGCTATCACTGTGCTGACCCAGAAGGCCAGAGCCCAGAGAGACCTGCTGGTAAGGATAGGGCTGCCCAGTGAGAGCTGTGGCTATGGGTGACACATACGGCTGCTGCTGCTGCTCCTGCTGTCAATCCACGGCCCAACAGGAAGGGAGCAGAGAATACATTCCTAACCTGGACCCCTCATGGGTACATCCCTTCGAAGCCAGAGGTCATGGGAACCCAGAAACTCAAATAATGTCATCTCTGCAAGAGAATGAGGAGCCATCTAAGTTCGAAATTCCCAAAACCTGATGGGAACTAGCACGTGGGTTATGAGTACACTTAGTGCAGAGGGCCTGCGTCAAAATGCAGAGGAAACATGAGGAGAAGTGGACTTGGTGTCCGTTCTTTTCCGAGGACAAGTTGTCTTTTTCATATGCTTGCCTTTAACAGTTCTCTAATATGGCTAATCTTCTGTCCCCTTTTATTTTTTAACCTAAAGAAGGAAGGCATTGACCTAGGAGCCTTTGGTAACATCCTCTCATCAGGATTTCATGGCATTACTCTGCTTTACTCTCTTTACTCTCTTATTTTCTATTTGTGGTGATTCTATGCCAGAACCCTCATAAGAGACAGACAGATGGCCAAATCAGGATGTCTTCAAGGGACACCTGACAGAAGTGGGGGCAGGTGTAGCAGAAAGAGAGTGCAGAGTCTGGGGCTTTGTTATCAGTACCTGTTTGTCCATTAGGGAGCGCTGAAAAGGTACAGAAGACTCTCAAGAAAGAAGTATTGTTACCCTTTCTAGAGGAGTGTCCTGTGCTTTCTTCTGGCTTCTATAGAAAGATCTTCCTTGAAAGGGTCCTAGAACCCCAGAGGTTTGAAATCTGAAGACGTCTTGAGGTGAAGGCAATAAGGAGTTAGTATGTCAGCTCTGGGAACACTTCAGTTTTTGTCTGGACTCAGGCTCTCAATAAGGCTCCGTGCCTTTTTTGTTCTGTTTTCCTCCTTTTTCAGAACTTTGATAGACGATCTCTTCCTATTACAATTACCTCCATCTCATTGCCTCTCCACTCTTCATCTCCTCATAGCTCCATGGCTGGATATAGTCCATTTCCCTTTCCTTGAGCCACTGAGATGGGTACAAGGAAATAAGCTGATCACAAGCTATCTCCAGCCCCAAGACACAGAGAACATTGGGGACTTGTAGAGGGAAAACTGGATTCTAACTTAGTTTCTTGGGAACCAGATCTACCCGGCCACTCCTTCAATGTCCTTCAGAATTTCAGACACCATCCAGGATGCTGGCTACAAAACCATGTTTCCAAAATTCAATCATTTCTCTCATTGATTTCCATTTTAAAATTGGAAGTCTTTGCCCTCAAGCTATAATAAAAACCACACCAAAGAAAATGGAAAATTTTCCCCCTTAATATTTAAAGGAGAATGATTTTTATACAAAACACTCATTTGTCTGCTTAAAGAAAATCGCAGTTGCAGTACCACTGGGGTTCAGAGCATAGCATTTTTGATTTATGGTTTCTGGACAAAGAAGCCTAGCTAATGATATTGCCTCTTGCGTCCCTGACTAGCTGGGTGACAGCTAAACAGCCACTGCAAGGGGAGGCCAGGACTCCAGGCTGCAGCTCACGCCTTGCCCCAGAGTTCCTGCCTCATATGTAATGCAGATTTCAGACCTATGCTTGGCAACTGCAGTAGATGAAAATTCAGCGAACGGAGGACAGGTCCTCTCCTGCCCCTGCTCAAATAGTCCCCAGAATCCTGCCAAGGTGGATTCCAAATCCCTGATCATCAGCCCTGACCCCACCCAGATGTGCCCATCCGTGCAGTCCTGCCAACACCAGTGGATCTCAGCAACTCCTGCGCTTGGCTGCCCTTGCTCTGTCTTCACTGCAGGTCATGGATATGGAGCCAGCATGGGCTGACAACTGATGAAGCAAAAGAGATCAACAAAGCCTGCAGACAGATTCAGAGATGGAGTTTCCAGGTCCTAAAGAAGGCTTGCATGCAGACAGACAGAGGAAAGGGAAGGACTCAGTGCTGGACATGATAGAGGTGGCTTTTCCTGGGAGATTTGTTTAGGAGTTCTTTGGTGAGGCAGAGGTCAAGTTTTGATTTAGCACCTGTTGTGAGCTCTCTATGAGACACCCAGATGGCAGTACTGATTCAGCACCTGATGACAAGTCTAGAGCTCGGGTGAAAGGTCAAAAGAGGCAGGTGTTACATCTTCTAGTTGCCCATGATATGAAGCATTCTACTGGAGCTCACACATGGGCCTCTGTGTGTGTGCCCCACTGAGGTGCTTGTTCACGGATGTGGGGACACGTAAGTATCCATGTATGTATACCGACATATGTGACTTAGAATGTCTCAGCCATTCAAAGTTCCCATCGGACCTTGGCCAAGTTACATTTGTCTTCTTCCAGCCTATCAAATAAGACAGTGGTGTGAAGTGGCATTTAAGATCCCTGCTAATGGCAAGCTTCTAGGAGTTGGTGAGTCTTGAAGACAGGGCCTTCCCTGCTTCGCTTAGATGAGCAGGAGCAGAGAGGTCTTGTGACTGTAAGCAGTCTGATTAGACATGGGCACTACCATCCGGAGCCCACTTCCTGACCTCATAGAAGGCTTTTCTGAGCTCTGCAATAAGACAGGGGCTGAGCCCGAGAGCCAGTAGGTTATTGCTCCCCTGATCCGATATCATTCCTTTTGTATCTCTTTCCAATGCAACATAAAGGCAGATGTTTCACATCTAACTCTATTCATTTATTTGTCTATCAATTGCTTATTTATTACTCATTACCAATAAATAATCACCTTGTGGATGGCATCCACAGTGTTAGCCAGAAATTGCCAAAGTCTTGAGGTCTGCCTCTGCCCAGACCCCCAGCCTCATCCTGTGGCTGCCCGCTAGCATGTAGCCATGCTGACCAATCCACTCACCTTTGTACACTCCCATCCTCTCTCCTATCCTCTGCCTGATACGGCTCTCCCTTTCTCCTACCTTTTTTTTTTTTTTGTGGAGGGGTTGCATATCTTCTCAGCCTGTAAAGCTGAGCTTTGTTTCCAGTTCAGCAACCAGGCTTATTTAGATGGTCACTCCCCTAGAAGCCCTTCCCTAACCTCCCACCCCTAAAATATCATCTTCCTCTCAGTATTATAATCGTTTGTGTAAGTAGTTTGTTGCTTTGTTTTGTTTTGTTTTGTTTTTGAGGGGGATTCTTGTGTGTGTGTGTGTGTGTGTGTGTGTGTGTGTGTGTGTGTGTGTGTCTTTTTGAGACAGGGTCTCACTATGCAGTTCAGGCTGGCCTTGAACTCACTTTGTAGTCCAGGCTTGTCAAGTGCTGGAATTACAGGCGTGTGCCACAATGCCTTGCTTTCTTTGTGTGAATGTTGACCTCCCACTGTTCTCTGACATCTCAAAGGACAGACAGAGATTGCATCTCATTCATTTGTCTACTGAGCAATCCCTTACCATTTGTTTATTCAGAAGTGTTTATTGAGCATTTGCTAAATGCTAGAGATTGGGAGAAATTGAAAACTGCTATAAATTAGTCCTCATGGGGTTGACATTTTAGGGGGAGAACAAAGCAAAAAACCAAACAAAGACATTAAATATAGTATCAACCTCATGTTGGTAAATAAATTGAAGTGGGAGGGATATATTACCAATATGCTAAATATCCTTTATAGTAGAAAACTAAAGCAGGGCCAGAGCAAGGGGCACTGATGTTTTAGATAAGGTTGTGAGGGGTATCTCTCTAGAGAAGTGGCTTTTAAGCAATGGCCTGAATACACAGTAAGTCCTCAGTAAAATTGAGTTAAATCTAAGTACAGTAACTGTTAGTTGTCTTAGAGCTACTATAATGAAAAACCCAAGACAAATCATTAAAAAGGTTATTTTGGCTCACAGTTCTGGAGATTCTATTCAAAGTTAGGTGCTGCCATTCCTCTCTCAAGGGCAGCATATAACAGTGGGAAGGTACAGCAAAGCAAACCATTTGCATGAAAAGCAAAGAAGCAACAATCAAAAGGAAGAAATGGCAGTTGTAGTCTCCTTCAAGGGTATGCCACCAGTGACCTGGGACCCAGTGACTCCTCACCAGGCCCCACCTCCTAAAGCTTCTGTCCCCCCACCCCCAGTAGTAGAACTCAGAGGGGTCCGAATACTGAGCTTCAGAGCACTAACTGAGGGTTTCCCTGATCAAAACCTCTACTCCACTTCCTAGAAGTCCTTTCCTACAGTTAATTTTATTTCAAGTCACAGGCATAAGGCTTAAGAGACCTGAGCAGGAGTTTTAATTAACCTATGCAGTGGAGGGAATGGAAGCCCACAACCCGAGAAGCCGTATCTGTGAAAGGTGCAGGGCTTGGATAATAAAATGATGCTTTCATTCTCATTAATGGGGCAATTGATTTAAGGTCCCAACCCAGTGGATTATTGATCAGTGTTAATCATTAGAAAATTCCAAGTTAATGAATCCAACTGCCAGGAGACACCCCTGGGGCCTGGAGAGGGCCAGTTAGATACGACAACCTTGTCATCATCCAGTCCAGCAAGCAGGCTTCCTTAGAAAGGTAAGAATGCATGGGGATTAAAGCATTCTCCAGCTGAGCAAGGCCTGAAAAATTATTCCAGGCCCTTAGTATGTATCTCAGCTGCTCAGCTTTATAATATAGGTCCTTCTCCAGACATATTCCTGGCTTTTTTTTTTTAAATGTATTTAGTACAGAATCTACAGGGTCTCACTACACAGCTCAGACTCGAAGTGATCCTCCTATTTTCATCCCCCAAGCCCTGGGATTACAGATGCACACCACCATGCCCAGTCTCAGTCACCATTTCAGAGTGTCCTGGGGGTAGGGCTGGCATAGTATGCCGGGGATTGAACCCCAATCCCTGTGTCTGCCTAAGCAGGCACTTTAATCTGCTGAGCTACCTGGCCAGCCCTCTGGCTTTTTAAAATAAACTTCATTTCAGAATAATTTTAGATTTGTAGAAAAACCACAAAAGTAGTATAGAGAATTCATATGCCTATATACTCACTTTTTACAGCATTGTCACTGTTAATGAACCAATACTGTTATATTATTATTAAAGACCATATTAAATCAACTTTTTTTCTACTTCAGGATTATATCCCGTACACTACCTGACATTTGGTCATCGTGTCTCCCTAATGTCCCCTGGGCCTGTTTTGATGACCTTGACAGTTATAAGGAGATAGTCTGCAGATTTTTGTTTACATTTTTGTTAATGATTTTGCTTTTCCAATTAATTTTCTAGAGTGTCCAGGACTCTCATTTTAACATGTATTAATTGCACATATTAATGCAATTTGGTCTATTACAACACATGCAACAGAGAGCCCTGGTCAAACCCGAACTATTACCCACCCCACACGCACCCACACACACAGGCTTCCCAACCTCTATCACTGTTTTTCTTTTTTTCTTTTTCACTGTGTCAGAACCAAGAAACTTATATTCATATAATTAGAATTCTCAAAGTAGAAAGGAGTAGGTAATGATTATTTAAAAATTTAAAATTTCTGAACTTAGTTCAACGAATAATACATTTCCAAGTCTATCACTATTTTTCACTCAGGTTGACTTTTTAAACTTCCCCGTGTTTTCACATATGCTAGAGAGCATGCGGTACCTGGCTTCCTGTGCTTGGCTTATTTCACTTAATGCAATATCTTCCATTGCCCTCCATTTTAGTGTAAATGACAGACTCCCAACCTTCCTTATGGTTGAATAATATGTCATTATGTACAACACTTTCCTAATCTATCCATCTGTTGATGGACACTTGGGTCAATGCCATGTATTAGCTGTTATGAATAGTGAGCAGTAAACATGGGGCTCCGGGTATGTCTTTGCTATGCTGATTTCATTTTCTTCAGACATACACACAGGAGGAACCCAGAGGCTGCTTTGCAGATGGAATACCTCTCAGTTGGGCTCTATGTCAGTTTTCTTTGTGATTAGACCATTATTTTGGGAGTAAAACTATAGAAGTAAAGTGACACCCACATCTCATCACCTGAAGGGCGCAGATGGTCTGTGTCACCTGGCACTGTGGATTTTGGTCTTGGTCACCTGTGTGTTGGGCTTCCTCACTGTAAAGTTACCTGCCTTCCTGTGTTCATAGTGTCCTCCCTGACAAGAAGTCTCCATACACAGCTCATGTCCTGCCTCCTTGAAGGCATCTACACACGTCATGTGCAATTGCTTTCCATGAGGGATTTATTTATATTAGCATGGGCTCATGGCTATTTGCGCTTATACTTTGGATTATAATCCAACATTATTTTTATTTTGCTCAGATTATTCCATCTCTGGTTTTTATGACCTTTTATAGTTTGCACATGTAGCCCTGCCACAAAGGGATATTTTGTGGCGCACGTGCGCGCACGCGCACGCGTGTGTGTGTGTGTGTGTGTGTGTGTATGTATACACCTCTTCATTTCCTGGCACTGTAAGATGTTCTACACTCTTTTTTTTTTTTTTTTTTTTTGTGGCTCCAGATTGCCTCCAGCACTGGTCTGGATTGCCTTGGGTATCTGGGTATCGAACCACCGCTCCCAGAGACTGACTGCTTTGTTGAAGCAGGCACTTAAACAACTGAGCTAATGGGCAGGCCCCCTCTACACTCATCTTGTATATTTCCTGTCTTAGCCTTGAAGTCAGGCATATCTCCAGGGAAGCCTGACTCCTTTTACTGCAAGGCCCTATGTTAATTTTCATCATGGACTGTCATTTTTACATTGCTTTCTTCATGAGTGTAAAAGCAAGTCATTCACATTATGGAAAATACTAGCAAATATATGAAAGAATCAGGGTGAAAAGGAGTGTCGCTAACAACTCAAGAGGCAGAGAAAGTCACCATTAACATCATGAGGTGCTTCTGTGGGGCCTTTTGCTTGTAGCTGAATCCTTAGGCACCTTCCTATGCTTTC
>NW_004524661.1:3569907-3572677 GCF_000260255.1 Octodon degus | reverse complement strand
TTTTTTTTTTTTTTTTTTTTTTTTGGTGGAACCAGGGATTGAACTCAGGCCCTTGCGCTCACTCTGCTTTTACTTTTGATCTCCATCAGGCCCAGCAGCATCCCCAGGGCATTGGGGACTGACTTGCCTCCCTTGCCTGTGTGAAAGCTAGAGCAGTTGAGTCATTTTGGCCTCTCTTGAGCTTTCTCTGGGCCTGTTCCTTCTCATCCCTTCAGGTAATCTCGGGAATCAGTGTGTCCTCCAGCAGACTCTGACTGCAGGAGCCCTCCGAGCTCTGTGGCCTTGGGCATAATAGCTTACCTATTTCTTTGTTCTCTAAGTGAGACAAAAGTGAGAAACTGTGCACACAGAGGTCGACAGAGGGACTGGCAAGTGGTGAGTACTGAGAAGAGTAAAGCCTGGTATTATACTTGATTATAGTTATTGCTAATGGCCCAGATAAACAAACTCCTAATGACATTTCAGGCTTAGTGTGGTCAACAGGCCTCTGCGATGGAGGCGTCCACATCCTCTGAGGGGGCCTTGGGAAATCCATCTGATCTTTGCCAAGAATTTGGCTCACTTGGGAACATCTCCCTAAATGAGCAGCAAATGGAGAAGAGTTTCCAAGTTTTGAGCTGAAAATAGCATTGCTCAGGGGCAGGACTGGTCTGTGGTTAAGAGACCATGGGCTGTAGAGTTAGACCGCTCTGGTTCAACCCCCAGTTCCATCACCTACCTGCTGGGCTGCTTTCACACAATCAATTATTTCACATCACTACCAAGCGTGTTCGCAAATGTTAAAACTTGATGCCATACCTAGCACAGAGTAAGCTTGAGGTTTCCACAGTCTCTGGAAAAAGAACCATTAGGGCCACCTTCTGGCTAGATCCTTTAACAGGAACTATGGATCAAATTATTCCACTTGAAATTTGTCTATTCTGAAAACCCGCTCAGGATTTCCAGGCTGGACCCAGCGCCCCGGTGTGGGTCCCAAAACTCGCCTGCCTCCTCTCAGCACCCACCTCACTGGCTTGTCACCATCCCATTGCTCACCTACCAGACTGAGTCTGGGCACAGTAAGACTGAGATCCCTCCAACTCCTAGCATAGATCCTGGTACACAGTTGTTATGGGTTGTGTCTATTTGTCTCCCCCAAAGCCTCATGTAGTTATAGGGCGGCTTCTGGAGTTTGTGATTAATTCCTGGTGCAGTGCTAGGATTATGGGTGTGAGTGCTACTGGGATTGTGGGTGTAAGTGCTACCCCTGGCCTGGGGCAAATAGCCTGAGTGCAATAGAAAGGAGACAGACTTGCTGTCTGTTGCCATTGCTGCCTCTACTCCCATTTGCTCTCCTGCTCTTTGTTGCCACCATGAATGGCTGCTCTCTGCCACGTGCCACTCTACCTTGGAGCGAGCTGAGTATGCACTGAAACCTGTACTGACTGCAAGCTAAATAAATATTCCCATCCTTCATTTTGGGTGTTGGGTATTTGTGCCAGCAACAAGAGAACAGTAACCGAGACAACAGTATATAACCTGTGTTTGTTGAGTAAATGAATGAATTTAAAGAACGCAGAATAATCTCACTAATTCAGCATTATAAAGCAGGAAAACATGTAGCCAATATATTTTAAGTAAGTCACCTAACTCTCTGGGCCTCAGTTTAACCTCCTATCAAGTAGATGTAATAATTTGTCCTTATTTCCTGAAACTCTTTTCAGGGTTAAATGAGATCATGTATGCAGTGCTACTAACCACCCTTACTGGAATGTTCTTCATGGTCCTGATGCTACACTAGGCTTATAATACATTTAAATGATAAATATAATGGTATTTAACAAATACTAGGTTTCTTCTCCCAGAACTACATTAAAGTTTACTTGTTGAAAGAAAGGTTGGATGGATGGATGGATGGATGGATGGATGGATGGATGGATGGATGGACAGACAGAAGGACAGACAGACCAGACTTCCAGCAGCAGAGGACAGAGTGAATGCAGAGTTACCCTGGGCCTAGTAGAAGGTGACATCATTTGAGTACATCTATTTGAACTTCACAGGTTCCTGGGTATAAGGTTTGACTTTAATTAAAGCCTCGGCGTAGTGTTAAATGCCATTTTATTTTAGTTCATAATTAACACTAATGAGATGAGTAGATCAGATGCAGCACATATTTTGAGAAAGTGAAAAACAACATCTGAGCTTAGTGGTTTCCTTTTTTGCTTTTCCCCCTCCCATGCTCTGTTCAATTAAAAGTTTTGAGAAAATATTGCAACTATGCTCCTTGTCTTGGTGGTAATGAAGCATATTAATTTGAATGTGATGAATACAATATTCTACTGACTTTTTTATTCCCTTATCTACAAAAGTTTAAAATAATGGGCCAATTAAACCAGGGAAGAAGAATGCAGAGTTTGCCTGGGGCTCCAATTCAGCAACCAAAGAACTAAAAGAATAAAACTGTGAAAGTGTCTGAGCCAGACTCCCACCCCTTGGCTGTAGCTGACAGACACTAACTCATACTGGGTAGGTGGGGATCAGGGCAGAAAAAAACATTGTGTTAGGAATCAAGAGCCTGGGAACAGGTCATCCTTCAATGTTTTCTCATGGATATTTATTGAACAAATGCCCGAAAGGATACTTGGATACATGGATGCATGCATGGATGGATGGATGGATGGATGGATGGATGGATGGATGGATGGATACATGGATGGGTAGGTGAATGGGTGGATGGGTGGATGGGTAGATGGGTGAATGGGTGGGTGGGTGGATGGATGGATGGATG
>NW_004524661.1:3539119-3569776 GCF_000260255.1 Octodon degus | reverse complement strand
AAAGGGAAGGGAAGGGAAGGGAAGGGAAGGGAAGGGAAGGGAAAAATGAACCAGATAACCTCCTAAGGACCCTTTCTTTCTCAGGTAGCAAAGTCACCTATGGTGCTTGTTTAACCTTTTCAAGATCTATAAGTTAAGAGGCATAACTTATAGGTTAAAACCCAGTTCTCTGACCTCTTTACCATATGGGCAGTATCTACAAATTACAGACCTGGCCTGAAGTCAGATACAGCCTGTTGGAGCTATATTCTAAACCCATTAGCCCAGGAAAGGCTGAACCTTGATTAACATGAATTTCTGCATTGAGAAAGGACATCCAGAAGCACATCCGTGAGCCTAACATAAAATATAGGTGTCTCTTTGAGGACCTCTGGAAGGCTCCCTACTTCTATGTGTCCTTGCCACTATGGCACCTAAGGCAATCTACAGATGCATGCTCTGCCACTTTTGTTTTCTATAGCCTATATTGCATACATTTTAACACACACACACACACACACACACACACACACACATACACACACATACGCGATTGCTTAATTTAAAAAATGTTGTGCTTAGAAAAATCCTTAACATTGTCAATAAAACCTTGCACAGCCTGACCCATGTATGCAGCTCAGCCCTGCATGTTTCAATGCCTCCACTCTCCTTGCCTGTTCTCTGAGCTGTAGAACTAGCCTTCGATCCATTGCTAACCACCTTCCAACTTGGGCCATTGGCCTTAAAAGTTCTTGCTCCACCTGGCATCTAGTTAATGACTATTCATTCTTCAGTTCTGAAGCATCAGCTCCTTAAGGAAGGCACTCTAATGAAACTACACCAGCATTAGCCTGGGCTGGCCTTTATTGTTAGGTTGGCATGTCCATGAGCATTTTGTCTTTATAGCACTGTGACAGTGATAATCACATACTTGCACTCTTACTTAAGTAATGTACACTTTCCCCACGAGCTCATTAGGTCCTTTCATTGCAACCCTAGTGTTTAGCACAGTGCCCAGTTCATAATGGATGCTCAGTGTTTGTTGAATGAATGAATGAGTGAGTGAATGAATGGCTAATTGAAGACTTTTAGTTCTTCCTGCTTCACTACACACTGCTTCCATTTTTAGACTTGGTAATTCCTGAAGCACTTATTTTGCACTGGGTTTAGACAGCTAAGATCCACCCTTGGTCTCAAGCACCTCACAAAATGGCAAGAAACAAATGACACAATGAGAACACATTGTGCCAATGGATGTAAGCATGATCCTTCGTGTACAGGAAAATATTCTTCCTATCCCTCCTTTCCAAAAGAGACATTCCCAATGTCCAGTCTGAAAGAAAAAGGAGTCTACAGAGAAAATAAGGATGAGGGCAGAATTTCAGGTAAAAGGATTCCACTTGGGGAGGCGCAAGAAGCAGAGCCTGGCACTGGAAGAAACACAGGTCTCTGGGATGAAGGGTGTCCCAGAGGGGGAGATGGGTCTGGGAGATGCAAGGCTGGGAGGCCGGCCCAGAGGTCGCCACAGAGACCTCTGACAGTTAAAGATGGCTGCCTCAGAGACTGCAGGGAAAGGACACGCATGGAGAAACTTGTGCTTTGGAGAACTCCATCTGGAGATGCTTTGGGGAAGAAGGGTGCCTATTTCACATCAGGGAGTTGTCTTCTGGAGGAATGGACTGTTTGTCCCAGCACTGCCAATCAGACCCCTTCCCAGAATCTGAACTCTCCTTTCCCAAGGATGCTCAGTGTGGCTGACCTTGCTTATTTATCACTGGGAGAATTAATTTCAGGATGGAGAATTAAAAAAATACAAGATTAAGCAGTGTAATCAGCTGCTACTGAGAGTTGGAAATGCAATAAATAATAATAGCATTGAGAGCTGTTTTTAATAACTCACCAGTGTAATTTAGCCTCTGCTTCTTGGAGCATATGTAAAATATGTCAAAATGTGTATAATGGCAAATGCCTCATTGCCAGCCTGTGAAGACAAATGTCTTCCCGGGAGGGAGTTGGGGGATGTGGGGGCAGGACATGGAGGAGAACGTGGAGGACAGGATCACAAACAGAGCAGAGGAAGGCAGACATCACTCACTGGGACAGCGCTCGTGCAAAATCACGATGCTTTGCTGAGGGAATAGGTTTCAACCGGCTTGTCCTCAAATGTGCAGCAGGTTAATGGCAATGGTATAGTCAAGGAGATATTTATAATTTGTAAGAGCATAAATTGTTTTCAGATGCCACAGAATCACCATTTGCATGATATAGATATTCTAATTGCAGATCGTCCTGGCTTATTATAGCAGGTCCCCAGGGATAGCTTTGCAGCTCTTCTTTTACTTAGCTGAGTTAGTAAATATTCATGCGGCCACTGAAATTTATGTTTTAAAATGTTTGATCAGTTCTGACCTTTAGTAATTTATGTGGGCTGACCTTATCCCTTTAGTCCAAGTTGGCAGAATGAGCTAAGAACCCTTTCCTTTATCCAGGTGACAGCTGGATATGGTTGAAACGAGGCTGAACTTCAGAGCCAGGCAGCCCTGAGTTCTAGTTCTAACTCTCACTAGCTGTGAGTGATCCTCCTAGACTGAGGATGATGCTGACAATGACATATTGATAGGTAGCCTGCTCCAGCACAGTAATCCTAGGTTGTGCATTATGATTTTCATTTTAAAGCTGAGGACATTGACGCCTGGACAACTCACACACCTTTCCTCAGCACCAAGCTAGGAAATAATCATCCTGGACCTAACACAGTTCTGTGTGACCTCAGAGCCGAGTCATCGTGGATGCTAGGGCAACCTCTGATATAACTGATAAATTCTGGGAAGGGTTGGGGACATGCAGTTTGGGCACATCATAGAAACTGTAGATGTGTCTGGAACTGAAGGAGCAGGTTTATCTTCTTTTGCTCTGTCCTATCTGGAGAGATCTAGCATCTCTGCCTTTGTGAAAGCTTTATAAGTGTCATGTCACTGCTTAGCCTTGTCCAAGTCACACTATATCCCTCAAAACCTCAGATTTTTCATCTGTTAAAGGAGGGTGGGTGACAGCTCTCACTGTACAGGCTGGGCTGTAAATTAGTCAAAGACTGGAAATGAGTTTGGCATTGCACAGGAAAGTGGAGGATTCACGGATCCTGTGAGGCAACAGTTCTATCTCTGTCTGTATGCGAAGGCGAGTTTTCTCCACCTGTGCATTATTGACGTTTTTGGAGAAACGTTATTTGTGGTAGTGGGAGCTACTCTGGGCACTGTGAGGTATCCTGCAGCATCTCTGGCAGCTTCTTCCTAGGAAGAAAACAGTGAAGGAGAAGAAAAGAGGGGTGGGAAGGGAAGAAAAGAGGAGCAAAGGGAAGGAGAGGAAAGAGTTCAGTACCTACTCACAGTCAAATGTGTAGGTTTGATTACAAATGTGTACATTGAATTGGAATTTGTGTTGAAACTCCAACAAAACCTGAGAAAGCAAAGGAGTAAAAAATGAAACATGTCAGTGGATCTTTAAACAACATTACTCACTGGCTTTATTTACAGATGGCTTTAACTGACAACAGTTAAATTCTCAAACCTGCAAATGATTAGCACTGACAATCGACACAAACATTGTGTTCTCACTAATGAATGTGCTTATTACTCTTCCCTGGCAGAAGGACAATTTCTACCCTGTATCCTCCCCCTCCTCCTCCTCCTCCTTCTCCTCCTCCTCCTCTTCCTCCTCCTCCTCCTTCTTCCACTCTTGCTCTCTCTCTGTCTCTCTCTCCCCCTCTCTCCCTCTCCCTCTCTCTCCCCCTCTCTCCCTCTCCCTCTCTTCCCCCCCTCTCTGTATAGTGCATGTAGTGGAGGTTGTGCTGGTGCTGCTTCTGGTGGTACTGGAGATTGAACCCACTTGCATCTCCAGTCCTTTTTATTTTTTATTTTGAAACAGGATCTCACTGAGCTGCCCAGGCTGAACTTGAACTTGCAGTCCTCCAGCCTCAGCCTTCCGGAATGTTGTGATCACAGGTATTGATATAAGGAGGCCTCACGTCTGTTTTAAGCAGAGTAATCTCCCCTCTGCCTCTCAGCCAGCAACTACAAAGGGGACAGAAAGTGGCAACCAAATTTAAAAGTAGGAAAACAGTCCTAAAGTCTCAAAGCTTGGAGAAATAGATCCTGAAGTTCATCTCAAAGAACATGGAACCCTGAAAGCAGAACACAAGTTCCTTCCAAAAATGGCCTCCTGAGGGGCTTGGGATAAGCTTTCACTGGTTTTCTCAAATCCAGCAAGGAAAACCAGGAAGCTTTGCTACAGCTGTCTCACCTCCCTCGCCTCTTCATGAAGCCAAAAGTAAAATTAAGCAAGAAGATTTGCTTTGAGAATTGACTTCGAAGGGTCAAAGATGGGAGTGGGTGTGGAAAGCCAGCTCAGCCGAACTGAAAAGGCAGTCACTTGGAGCAGGAAACCCCTTCAAGGTGATGTCACTCTGAAAGAAGATCTCTAGGTAGAAGCACTGAGGTCTTTTAGCCTTCCAGGCTCTGCCTAAAATGGCTGCATAAGGTGACACCAGCAAGAAGTTCAAGGTTGTTGTGATAAAGCAAAGGAGAGAACCTGAGCAGAATCAAGTGCAGCATCAGCTCCAGGAATCATACTAACAACATGTAACTCTTTGCCTTTGTTGTCTTGTCTGTAAAACAGACATAACATATCCTAGCCCAAAAAGTGACTCTAAGGAGTAGCAGAGTATTTCAAATACTTACTGAGAAGCTACACTACACAAAGAAATTTAAAAGGTTAAACAGAACTTTCCAAGTTAAAAGTCTTAGCAGGCTCCTTAGACACTAATAACCACTTCGTTGGTAAAAGGTTTTTCTCTTCATCTACTGCATCCACATGTCCAACAAGTACACAGAGCTTGACTGGGCAGTGAATGTCTGAGGAGGGAAGGAAGGAAGGAAGGAAAGAGGGAGGGAGGGAGGGAGGAAGGAAGGAAAGGAAGGGCAGGGGGAGGCTAAGGGGAAAGGGAGAGGAGGAAGAAGAGAGGGAGGAGGGACATGTCATTACTTTATTATTGTACAATTATCATCGTCATTATAAAACTAATTTAAGTAAACCAGGCTGTACTCCCCAAAAGGGACAACAACGAAAGGGCTAAGGTAAAGAACACAGGAATAATATTCTCATTTTGACTAGTTATGAGAATAATAATGATTTTTCTCTGTGAACCATAACCATCTTACCATTGAATAATTTGCTTTCTGGTAGAATCCTGAGATGGTCCTCTGAGGAATTCTTTCATTTCTTTCACATTCTTTGTAGAAAAGAAAACTCCAAGTGCAAATATTGGCATTATTTTTAATAGAAACTATAGCAGAATATTCTGGAAAATGAAGCTCCTACCAAATTAGTTTATCCAAATGAAGTTTAGTCAGTATGTGACCAGACGGGTCAACTGAACAGTTTGTCCCAGGGGTACAGGAGCAGCAGAAGCACTCAGAAAAGCCACAAGCCCACCACAAGCTATTGAGTCAAGTACAGGTGGACACAACACTGAACCCATGTTTTCAGTCAACTGAGGGAACAGTTTCTATCTCGAGGCACATGGAACTGCATGGCCCCTCCATTAACTTCAGGTTACCCAGCAACAAGCTTGTGAGAGCCACAGACTGGGCCACCTGAAGTAGAGCTTCGTGTTGTGACTGCCAGGAGTGAACTCTGCAGCACAGCTTAGGCAGCACCAAATCCTCAGCTGAGAACATTTGCCTGGCATGGAGAGTTGGTTCCAGCACTTGGCAATTCCTGAGGAAGTCTAATTTTCCTCCCTAAAAACCAACCCTTCCCTTCCCCAGATCCAAACCTCATAACTGTACATATGCAACTTGTGAATTCTCCATGGGGCCCAGCTGATTATTATCTCCTCAAGCTAATGGACAATAATAATAGTAATAATGGTGCTAATATAGTTCCTTCTGTGTGTAATTACTAACTCATTTAAATCTCACAACTCTATGAAGAAAGTAATAGGATTATCTTTGTTTTACAGGTGAGAAAACTCAAACACAGAGAGGTTAAGTAGCTAAGCAATAGTCACAGAGCTAAGTGAGGGCTAGGGAGGGAATCAGCACAGGCAGTCGGGCTCGGAGGCTGTGCTCTGAACTTGTGGGCTGCACTGCTATTCAGTGGGCGTCAGGGGCTATAATACATAGTTTACAGCATTATCTCACTTTCCTATTGCAAAAATCCACTAGTGTGGAAACCAGTATCCCCAGGGAAAGAAAAGTGGGTCCCCTAATTAAAGCAAAGGCTGGAAGTATAGCTCAGTGGTAGAGCACTTGCCGCATGCACAAGGCCCAGGCACTCTTCTCTCAGCACTGTGGAAAAAGGAGGAAAGAAAAGTTTAAGTGACTTATCCCAGGTCACACATCTAGGAGGTGGCAGGACTAAAATTCAAACCCAGAGACTAGGATTATTTGGTAGAAATGTGTTGTGTGTGAGTGTGAGTATCTCCGTTTCTAAGACTCCTAAGAGGCACCAATGGCAGTGGGTGATGCTCACTGCTGTGACTCAAGAGCCTGAATTGAAATCCAGCCTTCTGCAGAGGCCAGATCAAAACAAAAGATGGGAGTCTGGTACGGGGGTTCTGCCACCCCATCCCACGTTCAGTCAGAGAGAACTTTCCACAAATGAGTCTTTGTTTCTTTGTGACAAATAGCCCCAAGGGGGAAAAATACTGCTAGTGATGATACTGATAAATAATTAGAAGACCAACTAGATGAAAATTCTGGGTTAAAAAAATAGTAATCTGAGAGAGATTAATGAGAAAAGTATCAGCTTATTTGTAGGCTCAGAATTTCAGTATTAAACATGCAATCTATCTGGAAATAAGAACAGTTTATAGAATGGATTTCACTAGTGTTCAAGTCAGGGCAAAAATTTCTCATTAAGTGCAAGATGGAACTTCCAAAAGGGAGTTCTACACAGCAGGAAGTTTTGTACAGAAGCTATGACTGGATGGCACTGTGATGGGAATGCCAGAAGAAGGCAGGTTCTCTAAGCAACAACTCATGAAGCTTTCCAATGCCAGCCCAAAGGCACAGCCTGTATTTACTGGAGGTGTGCAGAGTACATGAACTCAGGAATCAGGTGGGGTTGAGTTGGATACGTGAACATCCACTACCTGTGAGATGTGAGTTTCTTTCCGATATTGAAGAAGAAAAAATTGCATCTTGCAATTGGGAGGAGCTAGTAGTTTCTGTTGTGGCCACTGAGGTGATTCACCTTGGACATGGATGTCCCTAAAGCTTAAAATCAGAGACAGTCACAAAGGAGACTCATTCTTATGGTCAGAATTCCTGGAAAATTAATTTTAAATCTTTTCCTGGTGACAGCAGGTGGGAACCACCATCTCTTTTTGTGGGCATTCACACCCAGAGGGAGGTAACCAGGGATTAAGTCTAGAGCCTGCCAGTTGGGCTTGCATCTAACAGATGCTCTGGAATACATGTTGGCCACGCTGAACTTATGTGAGGTGAGGAAGGGAAACAGGTGAAAATGTGAATGAGCAGCCTAGGGAGAGAGCTAAAAGCAGAGCCTTCTGGCCAGGGTGTCATCTGGAGCAGTAAACATGGCTCACTTTGCAGAGACAGGAGAGTGCAGAGACAGGGGAATTAGGGACAGCACATTCTTATAAGGCAGAGAGCTGGCAAAGGAAGCAGTAGAGAGAGAAGAAGGGGAAGGCGGAAGAGGTATGAGATACAGAAGCCAAGAGGACAAAGTGCTGACTACGGAAGCTCAGACGTCTCCCTGGTCCTACTTTAGTGCCTCCTGTCTGGACATAGGAAAACCCAGATGTCACTAAGGCCAAATATTACACTTGCTACACCCCAGAGCAGAGAAATCACACTGAAACAAGACGCCATCTGGGAGGGAAATTTGTCAGACTTTCTTCTAGGAAGATGGGATCTGGAGTGGCAGTGCGATGTGTAAGCCTGTAGTGAGGAGAGGGAAGGAACACTGTGATTTATAGCCTTTCTTGATTTGCACAGAGTAAATATTCTTCCCATGCTGCTTCAAGCCACAAAGTTTTCCATGCAGATTTTCTGGAAATTCACTAAGCTGATCCAAGCTAATCCCAGGTGCTATGGTAGGGTACTGGGTGCTGGCAGCTTGGTCCCAGCAGGGCAGTGTTGAGATGGTAGATCCCTCAGGAAGTGGGGCCTCCTGGGATTTGATTAGGTCATGAAGGCTTCACCTGATGAATGAATTAATGCTGCTGTGTGTCCCAGTGGAGTAAGTCCGGCCTGATAGTGGTGGATTTATTCCCAGGGGAGTGAGTTGTGCTATTAAATGAGTTGTGTGTGTGTGTTGTTTCATATCTTGCCATGTGACCACCCTGTTTTCCCACTTATACTCCGACCATTGTGATGCAGTCCACCATGAGGCCCTCACCTGAGCCAAAAAGATGCTAGCATCATACTCTTAAACCTCCATGACTTTGAGCTAAACACACCTCTTTTCTTTATAAAGTATCCAACCTTGGATGTTTTGTTATAGCAATAGAAAATGGACCAGGGTACTGCTGCCAGACTACAATGAGATAAGAAGTTGACCCATAAACCAGACATATGTAGAATTTCTTCCCTTTTCAAAATAAAAGAAAGCAAAGAATATCAGAACTCACATTATTCTTATTATTTTAAGTTCATTATACACATGTGCAAGAAGAGTTCAATAACGGTGTCACGCTCTAACCCTAGTCCCACTATTCTCCTCTGCAGAAACAACTAAAATTCTCAACAATAAATACACCTTTCTAGAAATATTTTTCATATATGCTAGGATGTGTGTATCTCTTTTCAATATTAAAATGATAATGTATTAAACAATTTTCTTTACTTAATCTACTTTTACTCTTTTCCCATAGATGTGCCATATTATTTTGATGACTACATATTGTTCCTTTTATATATTCACTACAGTTTTTTAACCAGTTTCCTCACTATAAGTATGTAAGTTTATTTCAGTCTTTTACTATTATGCACAAATTGTGAAATGAATCTTTTTTTACATATATATCTGGTATAAAACCTTTGTAAAATGCTAATTGGAATGCCTGATAATTTGAAAGCATTTTGGCAGATGTTGGTTCCCTTCCCACATATGTAGGCATTCCCAAAAATGAAATTTCTGAATCAAAAATATGTATTTTTATTTAAATATTTACATTCTTATCAACAATTCATAAGAGTGAGTCTCTCCACATTGTTGCCAAGTTAATGTGTCTTCAAAATCTGAGACCCATCTTTGCTAAGTGTCTAGTTTGTTTTCACATTTTACCCAGATTTTCTTATTTGAGGTAATTGTATTCACTGGAAAGGGACCAGAGTTGGCAAAGATCCAGGAGTTTGCCTGTGACTCTAAGTCTCTAGTCTTCTCTTCTCACCGTGTTGAACCCCCTCCCCTCAGAGCTCACTCCTGACCTTCCAGTGTAGGGAGAGGACCTCCTGGAGCCCAAGTATTCAGGGCATGCCAACAGCATCACTCTTTTGCTTTCCCATTTTTTGTCTATTTCTAGAAGATTTACTCTTTCAGTGATGCCGGGGATCACACGGACAGCCTTCCTAGCCATGTAATAATTTCTGATACCGATATAAAATTGTTCAAAGACATATAACTGTGAACTCAAACCAGTTTACAGTAACATTCCTGGTGATAGTTTTCCAGGGACACTTTGTAGTGTCAAAATAAGGACCACCTGTATTCCAGAATCAGTTTGGCTGGTTTTTCACTGTGGAAGTAAAGATAAATTGTTGTCTCTTTGAAAAAAAAAAACTCACTTTCATCTCTCAGTCTGTGTAAGATCTGAGCAGTAAGCATCTTTCTTCATGTGTTTGAGTTGGTGTACGCTGATACGCATTCCCTCAAGTCCTCCAGAGAACATGCCAGGAGATGTTGCCAATTATGGTTACACTCAGCTGGCAGATGTTAAGGGGTTGAGTAAACCTTTGGAGAAATTACCTGGAGAGAAGAGAAAACAAAAGCAAAGATTACTATGAAACAGAGATTGCAAGCTAGCAGGAGGAGGGAGCAGGGAGGAGTGGAAGGGAGGGAGAGAGCGAGTACAAGGCAGAGGAACTGGTGAAAATAATCTCGCACTGAGGACAGAAAGGAAAGAACCTCGGGCGCGTGGTTTTCCAGCTTTAAATACCTGCCTGGCGGCTTGCTGTGTACCCGGCTTCAGAGAAGATGTGGGCGGAGGGCGAATCCGAGGGGCTCCAAACCTTGGGAATAGTGGTTGTGGTGTGCTCCTCTCTGAAACTTTTGCACTACCTCGGGCTGATTGACTTGTCAGATGGTAAGCGAACCCTTGAGCTTCCTCGTTTTAGATGAATGTGTTTTCCTGCTCGGGTTGTTGTGAAAATAGTTTAGAAAATGCAGGGGGCGTAGCGCGGAGACCCAGGTGATTTGAAAAAGCCGGGCAGAATCAGCGCTGTATAGATCCCCGCCCTCCTTGTACCGGATTGCTCGGGAGGAGCGCTGTCCTTTGTGCTGAAATGTGGCATCTGGGCATGGAAGGGGTGGAAGGGAAGTCAGGGTCTTCTCTTCCTCTTTCTGCGCATGTGGGTCTTGGTGCACATTTGCTATGTGAGACTAGCACAGTATATCCCAGTTCTCTTACAAAGTATCTGATTAGTATTTATGCCTGTGAGTAGAAACCGAAGCCTTAAGAGTCATGATATTGACTAACTTTGAAAAGTAGTTAACATTACATGGAGGTAAAAAACCTTTGTAAAATGCTAATTGGAATACCTGACAATCTGAAAACATTTGGCAGATGTTGGTTCCCTTCCCCAAGCTTGACCCTCAGGTCTCGTAAAAACCCTTGTTCTAAAATCCCCTCAACAGATTGGGCATTAACCTTTGACTTTCATGAGAATGTAATTATAAATGCAGGTTAGACACACTATTTTTTACTAGAAACTTAGTGGTTTGGAGCCTTCGAGTTCATCTTTTCTAGTTATGCATGAAATGTATGCTAGGTTATTGTGAACTATCATCTCCTACCCCCACACACTGCAGAACACAAGAACATATTCTGGGGGCTGGGGAGATGGCACAGTGGAATAAGTGCTTCCCTGGCAAGCACAAGGGCCTGAGTTCAACCCCTGATTCCACAAAAAAAAAAAAAAAAAAGGAACATATTCTGTCTTACTGTGTTTGAGTAATAAGGAAAAAGAAATGTTAATTGCACTGATGTGATCAGTAAGGGATATATATATCACATAATGCCCCATGAATACATGCACTTATTACATATTTAATTTTTTGTTGTTTAAGGAGACAGAAATATTAACTTTATTGAATTATTACACACTGTATACCTATATAAAATTGTCACCTGGTAACCCATAGGCACACACAATCATGATACAATTAAAATAAAATAAAAATATTTGGAAGTTACAAAAGGAAAAGTAGTGACTTGGCTTCCAAAGTTAACACAGTTCAAAGAACGAAGAGTTTTTCATCCTCCTTATGAGATATTGTTCCAAATAGAATACAGTTTGCTTTTATGATTTTTATCACATAAAATTAGGTTCCTAAAAAGATTTTAAATTTTCTAAGCAATCAATTAAATAGTAGCAGCCTCCAACAGTGTATATGCAATGTATATATGCAAAGTTTATTCAATGTGTATTTTTCCATAACTGCATAGTGCAGGCAGAATTTCTCTTCCAAGAGCTATCACATGACCAATTATACATCACAGTGAAATATGTTTATAAACAAAGGACTGGCTAAAATACCAACCAAAGCTCAGGTAGACAATGGAGAGTCCAAAAAAAAAAAAAAAAGGAAGAATTCCATTTTTATGAACTGGTCCCTTTCTAGGTATCTTCCCAAAAGAGTGCAAGTCATCCTACTACTGTGATACATGCATAACCATGTTTATAGCAGCACAATTTATAGTAGCTCAGCCTTGGAAGCAGCTTGTGTGCCATTCAACAGATGAATGGGTAAAGAAAATGTGATATTTATATACATTGGAGTACTACCCTGCCATATAGAAGAATAAACGTGAGGCATTCATAGGTAAATGGGTGCCCCTTGGGGCCATAATATTAAGTGACATAAATCAGACACACAAGTTAAATATTGCATGGTTTCCCATATATGAGAAACTGCAAATATAAGTAGATCAAAATAACAGCTAATAGTAAGTAGGGAGATCTTTTTCAAATGGAAAAGGAAATAAGATATGGAGGGAGGTGGAGAGAAGAAATGGAAATTGAGGGGGAAATGGGAATATAGTTTTTGTTAATGCAGAGGGGATGAAGACATGGAGCAGGGAGGGATGGAGTAGGTTACAAACAAAGAATTAAGGCGTGTTATGTATATGCCCCCACCCCACATAAGTGTGGTCATGGTGTGCTGCCAACAGGTTCTGGTAACATTTGTAAAAAACTTAACTATAAGAGGGTGTAGTTAGATAAGCCCTGGACTAAGTCAAGAAATCTATGCATGACATCTCAGTTTAATCTTTTTTTTTTTTTTTGCGGAACCAGGAATTGAACTCAGGCCTTTGCGCTTGCCAGGGAAGCACTTATTCCACTGAGCCATCTCCCTGACCCCCCATCTCCCTGATCCCCCATCTCCCTGATCCCCCTAGTTTAATCTTGATCAAGTGACCTCCTACAAGCTGAGTCTCAGTTTCTCTATGCTAGTTTTTAACTTCTGATTCATTCTGCCCTAAAATTCTTTGCAATTCTAAGCGACCCAAAGGTTTCTTTGAATTCAGTCAAGGAGATTGGGAAGGTAACTGAGACTCTGAGCCCCTCATCTCTGCTCCATCCAGACCAGCTCCACTTTATCTCTTCTATATTTTAGTCTTGAACCTAGAGATTTATCAACTTTTCTTAAAATTTACTGAATCTTGTTCTGCAGTTATATAACCCTGTTTTCCTGAAATTTGAAAACTGTGAAATATTCAAAAACTTTTTCTTCCTTAAAAACCACATGAGATCTAAGCACCTCCCTTCCTGACCCCTTGTTTCTTAGTTGTGTTATTTCAAAGATCCAAATTCAGCTTACCAGTCCAAAACAATTGGTCAAACTCCCTGATCTCCATTTGATTCTAAGTAAACATGTTCCCACCCTGTTTAAAGTGTTAGAGGAGCTACTCACAGAAGTAAAAGTTTAGTGCAAGAGATGCCTCCTTTCCTTTAAGGCCAAAGGTGCAGTTGAAATACTGTCTCACTCTTCCTATCCATAACTTTTAGTATACATTGCCCTTCTCCCTCCAAAGCTCCTCAAAAAATTTCTTTCTTTCTTGCCTGCCTGCCTGCCTTTCTTTCTTCCTTCCTTCCTTCCTTCCTTCCTTCCTTCCTTCCTTCCTTTCTTCTTTTTAGTGTCTTCAGTACAGGGTCTCACTACGTAGATCAGACTTGTAGTGATCCTCCTGTTTTCAGCCTCCTAAGCGCTGGGATTACAGGTGCACACCACCATGTGCAGTCTTAGTCAGTGTCTCAGCATGCCCTGGGGGCAGGGCCAGCACAGCACACGGGGGATCAAACCCCAGTCCCTGCATCTGCCTAAGCAGGTGCTTTAGTATGCTGAGCTATCTGGCCAGCCCTAGTGTCTCAAAATTTAAGATTTTTATTTGCAAACTGGGTATTGAGATGATACCAATCATTTGTCTCATTTTATTGGGGCCATTTAAGGTGAAAAGTAGAAAAGATATGCTTAAAACTATCTCTAAAACTCTAGGTGAAGGAAAAGAAAGAGCTTAACACTTATTCAGCACCCACAATATGCCAAGTGTAGTGCTAAGTGCTTTTTTTTTAAACACACATTCCATTCATATGGTTTCCCTCCTGTGTGTGTTCTCATATGAATTTTTAGGTCACTACATACAGCAAAAGCTTTTCTACAGACATTACATTCATATGATTTCTTGCCAGTGTGTTCTTTTTTGACTAGTAAGGTGAGATAATTGAGTGAAGGCTTTTCCACATAGATGAGATTCATGTGGTTTCTCTCCAGTGTGTGTTCTCTCATGCCTTCTGAGATCATATCTCTTAAGGAAGGCACAAATATGGACTCTCTCCTGTGTATATTCTCATATGAATTTTCAGGCTACCTAAATTTTTGTACATTTTCCCACATTGATGACATTTGTGTTGTGCTTCACCTGTATGTGTTTTCTGACCCCAATAAAATTTAGAAGATGGATTGAAGTTTGTTGTCCACACACAGAATTCATTTCCAGATTCAGTTGTCTTGTGTCTCCTGGATGCAGACTGATGGTTGAAGGTTTTCCTACTCAGATGGCCTTCAAGATCTATCTCTTCACACTGTGAATTTTCCCTGGGCTTGATGGTGCCCATTTTCTTCTTTTTCATATGTCCAGTGGTTATCTCTCCCTCTTCATAAAAGCTATTCTTCTTTTCTGCATTCTGCTTTTCAGGGAGAGCTGTTTGTTCTACCAGCCATTGGTTTTCTTTTTCATCCATGTGAAGAACAAAATCTGATTTGCAGTATTTGTGTCCCAGGGATTCCAGGTTACTGATGTTTTCCAGCATCACAGCTCTGTACAGCTTTCTCTGTGGTGTGTCCAGCAAAGCCCATTCATCTGGGGTGAACTTGATGGTCACATCTTCAAAGTTTATTGATTCCTCCTGATGCACTGCCATTTGAAGTTTCCTGTAGATGTTCGCTCACAGGGTAATCAAGACAAAAGCATGGAAATTGTGGTGAAAGCATGGAAATTTTCAACTGAGGAAATTGAAAAATGGAGTTTTAAACAGCAGCACATCAATTGCTCCAAGCCTTGCAATCCAAACACTGTAAATTGGTCATACAAGGTCCAGTGGATCATGCACACTGATTTTGGTTAGTGGTCATTGTGTTGAGAAGGTTGCGTGTTCTGGCCACATCAAGCGCCAATTGCAGTGAGAAATTTTTGGTCATCTTCTCAGTCCAAGAAATTTATATTTGTAATCCCAAAGATATGTTTTTGGAATCCCACCAAAATTAACCTACCACTCCTGGTGCAACCCATGGTAAAAATAGAGACACTAACGCATATTTATAATTATGGGGAACCAAGGAGTCCTAAGTCCAGCCATGGTGATGGCTGTCTGGAACAAATGCATTAAGTGCTTTTATATCCATGAGCCAATGTGACCTTTGAAATAACTAAGAAAAACATTTTAAATAATGTGAGAAGGTAGGTATCGTTACTCCTTTCCTATAAGGAGGAAGAGATTTAGAGAAGTTGAATAAAATTTCCAAAGATTTAGCAATAGCATAGTAGAGGGGCTTGTCTCTAAAATTTCACCCTCTGCTCTGTATACCAAGTAAGTCAGCCAGTTCCAGAAGAGAGCTATGATGTCCTTAAGCCTGTGGTAGAGGTAGACTCTTCTGCTACAGCCCTCACCACATGGCACCATTTTCAGTGTGTATTTGCCATGGGAAACTCTACCCACTGATTGGTGGACAAAGGAGAGAAAACCACTTCTGACTAAGACCTTTGGGACCAATGTGTGCAGCCATTCTAAGGAGAGCAGTGAAACATTTCTAAAGAACCCATCAGTAGCATTTCTTAGGGTCTTGATCTTAACATATTTTTCAGGGGTAATTTGGTGGCAGTATGGAGATACTGGGCCCAGAGTCAAAGGGACTGGGGTTCAATGCCAGTTGTGTCATTAGTTAGTCTTGTGACTCAGTGAGTCTTTTCATTGTCCCTAGATCCCACTTTCTTTATAAAATAGAGAAATGAGTATAATAATTGCATTGACTTTCTAGAGCCTCCATAAGAAATTACTACAAGATGGTTGGCTTAGCATAATAAAATGCATTATTTCATAGATTGGGGGCTAGAAATCTGAAATCTAACTATTGTGAAACTCTCCTTAAGAGTTTGAAGATTCTTAAGAAGGGTGCTTCCTTGCCGTTTGCAGCTTTCATTAACTCCAGTGATCTTGGGCTGGCTGCAGTGTCACTCCAGTCTCAGCTCTGTCCTCACTCAGCCATCTTCTCCCTGTATGGGTACATCAGCGCATGGGATTTTACTCCTCTTATTGGGACACCGATTATATCATTAGGACCACTAATAATGCATTTTAGCTTGGTTACATCTGCAAAGACCCTATTTCCAGTAGGGTACCTGGAGCTAGAACTTCAAAAAGTCTGTTGGTGAGATACAGTTTTTAACAATTAGGGATCTATGATCCAATTCATAACAATAAGCAATGAGATGCTTATTATAGGTGTAAGGATTAAAAGAAAGGGCAAATGGGAAGTGTCAGCCTTCTTACCTGTCATGGTAAATACTTGATTTTTTTTTTTTACTTAGATTATGCCAATCAAAACAATGCAATGCTCATTAGGAAAAAAAGGCAAAATCTATGCTGTATGTTTGTGGGTCTAGAGCCTGTCCGTGCACTTGGGCAGTATAATTCTTCCATTTAGATTTGAAAGTCGCTATAGGAGGATCTGGCATCAGAACACAGGGATGAGCTTTGCCCTGTGTGCTCTCCTATCAGGCATATCCAGGTTTCACTGCCAGAATCTGTTAAGTGACCAAGCTTGTCACTAGGTTCACCAAAGTGTGTGTAGATGCTGCAGAGAGGAAGAGATCAAGGTGTGGCTAAGGGGGAAACAGGTAACACTGCAGAAAGTTCAGGGACCTTTGCTACCTGCTAATTCTCTCCTGCTCCTCTCACCCATTGCTTACTTGCCCAGCATCATGCAACCTCACCCTCACCCAAGTGACAGCATCATGACTACTAGCCCTGTTGCAATGACCAGAGAAGTGATTCCCTATACCAGGTGAAGTCATTGACTAAGACAGTGAGGCCTGGGCCAATGTTTCTTAAAGTGGGTTTTCCTGCTGTTCTATCTCACATCTGCCCAAGTATAGGAAATTTTACTACATCTTGGGCTATAACTTGTTCATGAAAGTAAACTTTTACCAAATTTTTTTATACAGGGTTTTTCTATGAAAGTTTGGACTTGTAGTGATTCTCCTGTCTCAGCTTCCCTAGCCTTTTAGCCAAAATTAATAACAATAATAGTGATTAAAATTCTTGAGAAATGAGAATCCAGGTATGAATGTTGGGATCCTTAGAGTCAACATTCTATGCATTCTGAATTGCATGAAATATGTAGTATTACTCTGATGGCTTACCAGGTCCACTCAACAGCAAAAAGTTTGAAATATGATTCTTGGCTAGCTGACTACTGACATCCTGGCTTAACCATTTCTTATAGACTTAGCATCTAATAATTCATAGCTTAGGAAACCCTGGCCTAACTAGTATTTGAGTTGATCAGCAGAACAGTTCCATGAGATAAAATGTTTTCATATTATTTTTTTAACAATTGCATAGTTTTAAAGCTAATATTGAGCTTTTACCTCAGAGCCATGTGGCTAAGAAGTAATAGCTTCAGGACTGAATTCAAGTCTTCGAGTCTTACTCCAGAGCACTTTCTGCTATTCAAGTGCAGTCAAAATTATGCTTGAACTGGGGCCAAGGAGGTAGCTCGATAGTCTAAGCACCTGCCTGGCAAGCGCAAGGGCCCAGGTTCAATCCCCAGTGCCATATGCTGTGCTGGCCCCAGAACCCTGGGTGCACCATGCTGGCCCCCAAAACCAGACATGATGGTGCATGCCTGGAATCTCAGTGCTGTAGAGGCTGAGACAGGGGGATCATTGTGAGTCTAAGCTCTGTAGAGAGACCCTGTACCAAATATATGTATATGTTTAAACTGTGTCTGAGACATTGGAACATTGCTATTTTCACTCAGTGAAGGCCTGTATTATTCTTCATGGTAAAGTCCTAAATTAGTGCTGTTGGGTTACAGTGAGCTGAATAATGACTACCCAACAATATCAGCCTTGATCCTTGGGGAGACGGGAATCTGTAAATGGAACCTTATGAAAGAAAAATCAGGGATTTTTTTCCTTTTTGTTTTGCTTTTATTTTTGCAGATGTAATTAGTTTAAGGATCATGAGAAAAGATTATCTTAAATTATCTTGGTGGACCCTCGATGCCATTGTAAATGTCCTAAGAGAGAAGTAGAGATTAGACATAGAAGTGGAAAAGGCAGTACAAAGGTGAAAATAAGGACTGGAGTAGTGTGGCCATAAGCCAAGGAATGGTGGCAGCCACCAGATACTGGAGGAAGCATGGAATAAGTCTCGCTAAGCCTCTAAAAGGAGCGGTGCCTTCATTTCACCCCAGTGTGACTGATGTTCAGTTTTTGGCCTCCAGCTCTAAGAACAAAATTGTTAGTTCAAGCTATCCAGTTTATGTAACTTATTATAAGAGCCTGAGAAAAATAATACATAGGTCTTTTATGTATCTCTTCTTTCTCTATAATAAAATATAAACTGAAACACATGCACTAATAAAAAAAATTCACAACTCATTTTCTGTACCCTTTGCCCCCAACCTCTCTTTTTTTTCCTTTTTCCTCTTTTCTGCCTCCATATTTGGTTAGATATTTTAGTGCATCTGGATATATAGTTATGCTTTTAATGATACACTTAATCTTTGATTGCTTAAACATTGGCTTTAAACAGTGTCTGTTACCTACCACTTCTGAAATATCAGAAGACAAAGACAGTTTTACTTCCTGCTCGCTTTCTCATGCTTCCAACTTCCAAATCTGTTCATCATCTTAACAATTTTACACTACCAAAGTCCTCCCAGAAGTCTCTCTTTGTATCATTCTGTGGTTTCTCCTCATCCAGTCAAAGCTCATTCTGTGTCCAGAAGCCTTCTGAGTCCTCCTGATCTCAGAGATACCCAGATCTTCCCAGGGCAAAGGGCATTGCTCCTCATTGAGCTGCACGCTGAGACTCCAAGTCTGACAGACAAAGTGAATGGACCCCAGATCCTCTCTGCTGCCTGCCAACCTGTCCCACAGAACCATTCTCCAGCTGAGAAACTCCCAAAAAATCCAACAGAAAAGACACTATATTTCATAGATGGTATTTTGCCATCAATGATAGCAAATATGATAAGTAAGTTTCCCTTTTCTATCCAAAATCATATATTCTGAGAAAAAAATGAAAAAGAGCAATGTACAAGTAAAAGGAATTGTATTCAATAATTTTGACTTCTTCAAGAAAAAAAAAACTATTCAATTCACCTGCTTTTAATTTTTTCTTTTTATTTATGTTCAATTATACAAGTAATACATGAATAAACACTCATTTTGTAAACAAACCCTTACAATATAGAGGATATAAAAGTGCCCATTGTGTGCCTCTACTTCCCAATCCTGCCTTGTCCTGAGGACAAAATAATATTAGGATTCAGGGTCCAGAAGCTAGAGATAATGAACCCAATTCCTGGGTGCTGATGTGGGAGACTCGTAACCTAGTTGTCAAATTAGAGAAATGAATATAAAATATATATTAACAGAGTTAAGTGAATCTACTGTGTAGATTCATGTCATTTTCAACTACAGAAAAGCCTGAGAGGAAAAAAGATGAATATAGATATGACTGGAAAATGAGAAGTAACAGAGAAAAGAGAAAAACAGTCACAAATGGCAAAGAAAAAGGAAGGGCATGAAGAGCTGAGAAGAGCAGGGGAAGGAGCACTGACAGGAAGGAGACTGAGTCAACTCAGAACCCAGCCACTGAGTCTCTGTGTCTGCTTTGGGGTCTATGCAAATTATTTCCTCTCTTCCTTGGCCTTTAGGAGTTGGCTCAGGTACACAACAGTTTGCCAATTGTTCTTTGTCTCCAATCCCCCAAAGACTCCACACTGCAAAGGAGAGTCATAGTCAATGCCTTGCACTGCAGTTGTGGCCATGGCACTATCTTTACCAGACAAAAACCAGGTCCCCCAGCTGAGCCCAGCCTGGGAATGTCCACAAGGAGAGCTCTCTAGTTATTTTCTTGGAACCTGTGAAGCTGGGCAGGTGAGGCTTTCTCCCACTCGTAGACATGTGTCAAGTACACTCAATGCAATGCTCCATTTATCTAGGGTCCTTGAGATGAGCCAGGATTGTGGCATCACACCTTTATTTCCCTCAAGGTAATAGTCAAAGAACTGGAAATCAGACCAGTGTGCAGATCCCTCCTCACCATTTCCAACTTCCCTCTTGGGACCCTGCCCCCTTTCTTTCTCCAGTCCTAGGGCCCTAGACCCTCCCTTTCTCTTCAGGGAGTCTACTGTGATTTCCACTTGGGCTCCTGTCCATGTACTCCCAGGCTTTCTTGATCCTCGTCTGACTGTCTGTATCAGTCTTTGTCTAGTCCTTTCTTCCTGGACTCTACTTGCTCTTAAATTACTCCAAACCCAGATTCCTGACTAAGGCCACCATGTGGTCAGTGAATGAACCTGAGTAAGATCTTCTTTAGTTTTTTTAAAATTATACTATTAAAATGTCACACTGGCTTTAAGTTATTAGCTGCTTTCACCTTTGCTTATGTTGGAAGATGGAGAGAAGACTTGACTCCTTCCAGAAATCACTCTAGCTGTGTCGAGGCACTGGGGGAGAATCTGGGGTGACATACACTGCGTGGTGCGCCAGCCCTGGGTCAGAGGGGAGCATGCAGGTACCGTGTCCTGACACTGTACTTTGCATACCATTATCTCCACAAATGAACTTCATCCTCCCAAAACTGACTTTTTAAATGTGCAAAATGAGTACATTGTTACTGCCTCACCTGTATGTCCTGAAATGAAATTCAATGTGAACTGTCTCTGGCAGAGAGTAACTACTGATTGTCACATCTACGTGAGAGTAAAGACTGTGAAAGACTTCTTATCCAACAGTTGACAGACAGAATAGTGGGAGACTCAGCCAAAGAGTTGCACAAAGCAATACCACAATGATAGTCCCCTTTAGGTTTTCCAAGACAAAAAGAATATGACTGTATTAAATGAATAGATAAATATATTAAACCCTAACCAAGCAAAGTTTTTTTGTAGGCCAGGGAGATGGCTCAGTAGAATAAGTGCTTGCCTGGCAAGCGCAAGGGTCTGAGTTCAATCCCCGGTTCCGCAAAAAAAAAAAAAACAAGTTTTTTTGTAAACGTTATATACTTGATAAAATTGTTCCTCAGCACCATCCAGAGATGGCTTCCAGGAGCTCTTGAAGGATCTAAGGATGTGCAAGTCCTTTATATAAAATAGTATAACATTTATATATAACCTACTCATATCCTCTGCTGTGTTTCAAATCATCTCTAGACTAATTATAAGCCCTAGTGCACTGCAAATGCTATGTGAATCATTGTGTGCTGTATTGTTTAGAAGTTGAGGGCTGTGGAGATAGCACAGGGTTGGGGAGATAGCTCAGCAGCTAAAGCACCTGCCTGGCAAGCACAGGGTCCTGAATTAAATCCCTGGTACAACAAAAAAAAAAGGAAGAAGAAGAAAGAAGATTTACAAAAAAGTTGATGACTAAAAAGTGTTTGTACATGTTTGTGCTGAAAAGCACGCATGCATCTTTTTCTTCCAATTATTTTTTTGATCTGTGGTTGGTAGAATTTATAGATGTGAATCATTATTTCTCCATGTTACTGATTAGCAGTGAGAATTTAAGGCACTCATTTAGTGACCTGCAGTTAAAGAAGGAGCTGGGATTCCAATTCATGAACTCAGGTTCCAAAGCTCATACTATATAGGAGAAGCTCAGGCATAGAAATTGGGTTTCACTAAAACATGGGCCTGACCCAAAGGCGTGACTGGGATGGTCACTAAGCAGAATAAACGTCTTGCTGGAGGTCAAGAAGGAAGGGATGAGTGGTTGGAATATATTTGGGGGCATTTGTGTGGTTTTGTTGTCAACCTTAATTCCACTCAGTTGGTTGTGCACTTCTTAAACAAAGTCCAAAAGCATTCCTTTGAGTACAAGGTCTGCATAGTTTGCTTTTACCTCTTATACAAAGGGGAGATCGAGGAGACACTCACCCGTGAAGACACTGAGTGTGTCTGCTCCACTCACCACTTTCTCTTATGCCCAGCACAGGCTAACCTAGAATATGTGTTCAGTAGGTGCTGAAGAAATGAACAAATAACTAATGACTGAGAAGTCCAAGCAGAGAATTCACTCCGATTCTTTCCCATACTTTGGGAAATATTTAGGATCCAAGATGAAGGCCTCCAATCCCAGCAGGAAAAGCTCTACACACCACAGACTACATATCTAGTTACTTCTGGCTCATTTTTACATGGGTTTTCTTTCTCCCAATGTTGACTCCTTTTCTAAACTTCCCTATACCCCTGCTAATACACATGCTACATATTTATATAAGATTGTTATTGCCCTCTGACTTGCCCTGTAATAACCCCATGATATTTCAGAGAATATTCCAAGGACATAAACAGTTCTGTAATTGACAAATAGATATTCACTACAGGCTGGTAAATAAATAGGTTAATGCACAATCCAATTATCAGCCCAGTTCATAGCATAGAACTAGTCCTTTCCCATACAGAGTTCTTTTAAGCCAAATTCTGGGGCCCCTCACTGCCATTTCTTCCTGGTTAGTAAATGTGTGGGTGAGAATGACAGGACTTAGACTCTAGCCTCAGTGCCAACCCTTGGTACCCCTTACCAGGGATCACTTTAACTACTGTAAAGTGAGAGAGTTGAATTAGATCAGTAGTTCCCAAATTGCGATCAGCAGGATCCCCATAGGGACTATTTTACAGGATTCAGGGAAGGAACAGTATGTTCTCCCAATCTTCTATTTTAATCCAAGCCTCTTCTTTCATCTATTTCACCTGCATAGTTTCCATCCATGGTTTCCTGCAGTTAAAGAATTCCTTGCCCTTATGAGAGTCTGAAAACTACTATCTGGTAACTGAGGTCTGCCCAACCTTGAGGTCTTAATGATCTCATAATTCTTTTTTATTGATTGAAGGAGACCCATGACATATTTGCTTTCAAGGTGGACAGAAGGTGTGTGATCCAGCCAGGGCTGTAGCATTTCTCTACTGCACCATCATCATGACAGCCATCAGTTAAAGTCCTTTTAAGGGCATCCTAGGGATTATGTACTGCGCCTGAGCCATGACCCCTAACATACCAGAGCCATCAACAGCCACAAAACACAGAACTAATAAGCCAGATTTCTGCTCCTGGGCTGCTAGAGCCTTGATAAGTTGAAGTGATGTTGCAAAATCCAACATGAGTTCACCGTGTTTCTGGTACCAAAAGGTGTATTTTCTATAAACGTTAGCTGACCAAGACCTTAGAAAGCATGGAAATGATCTAGCATCATCGAAATAACCATAGAATTTGAGTTGAAGACAAAAGTTTAAACACAGCTTACCATGTGCTGTCTCTAACTTCGGGGCAGGAGACTTAACTTCCATGAGATTTAATTCCCTCATCTACAAAACGGTGGTAACAGAAGCTACTTCATGTGACATGAGAGAATGAGTTGAAATATATTACATGAGAACATTGGGCTCAGCACTATGACTGTACCCCAACATGGCACACAAAGAGGGAGTGACTTAGCCAAGAGCACTCCTTGGAGATCACAAAGTGGTGCCTTATCATCACCAGGGAAGCAGGCAGATGCTGGGTACTACCAGCCTGGCTCAGCACTGCCATGTCCTGAGCAGCTTCTAGGACCCAAGGAGCCAGGGGGGCTCCCGACCTCCTCCTCAGCAACCAAATGCCCATCCCATCTCCAAGACTCCAGCTTGCAGGGGTGAGGCCCTGGAGGGGGCGCTGAAACACCGTTGAGACCTCACTCTCAGGAATTCAATATAGAAAACACATTAAGTCCTGTTTACATGGAACTGCTGTTTATAATTATTGTTCCCTATGGGATATTCCCCCACTGCTTCCTCCAATCCTGTTTTAAACTGCTCAACTAGTAGAGCTTTTCTGGCTTCCCCTGGGAAACATTCACAGATGCTAATAGAGACATAATTCAAAAATTGCTTGATATACATGCCCTTGATTTTGCCCAAGAACCACCTAAGTAAAGAGCCTCAAACATGCAGCTCACTCTTTGGCCAGGGGCAATTAAGTGTGTGTGGCATTAAATAATCAGGCCACTATTCAGCCAGGTCACCATCAGGCCACAGCAGTCAAAGTGCTTTATCCTAAAACCCACCCTTTGCTGTGAAGATAGGAACAGAGTTCTAGATGGGGCCCCAGGAAGGAGGCCCTTCCTTGGAGTCCCTACTTCCAACCCTTCCCAGGCTTTCATAGATGAAGCAAGGAGGGAAAAAGTTCTCCAGGTCTACATTGGTAAAGGTCTAATGCTGAGCAGCCTCAGAAATAATAACTCCCATCCTTTTGATATATAAAGAGGAGAAAAATAAAAAGCAGAAAGCAGACAAGCACATGACAACATTGCAGCAGGACATGACAGCACTATGTACACAATGCTATGGAGTCACAGATTTGCAGAGCTGGCTTCAGAACACCAGGGCAGCCCTGTACTCTCTGGGTGACCCTGTAAGTCCCTTCAGGTTTCTGAGATTCACCTTGTCCAACGGCAAGATCCTATTTTATCTCCTAGGATCGTAAAAATTAACAGGCCACAAAGCACTTTGTATATCTTCGTGTAGCAAGTATCCAATAAACTTCCTTATCTATATTTTCCCTATGCTGAAATCTGAATATAGTGAGGATACTCCAGCTGATATGCTTGTTAAACAAATACATGAGAGTTGAGCACATCCTAAACATCATAAAATTAAATGATTAGAAGAAGTAAACTAGGACCAATTAAAAGAAGTTCAACTTCCCCAAAAGTAATAAACTTAATGAAACTTGTTATCTCAAGAGGAAATTAATATAAATTGAAAATAGTATAGTTTCAAGATGACTTTAGAGACGTTTCTGGAGACTGGATTCATAACTGATTAATAAAGTAAAAATATAGAGGAAACTGCCCAAGGCTAGAAAGCCAGAATCCATTGTTCCTCTCCTCTCCTTCCTACTGCCAAACAAATTGAGGTCTAGAGAATAGAAACTGCTAGGCAAGAATTTGGGATGTAGGCCCAGAACCCAGGCTTCCATCCCTCTCCTCTACCTAGCCACCTCTTCACCCAGGCTGCATTGTTTGCCCGTGTCAATGTCCCTGGAAACAAGCCAGCCCACCTGTATGTTGTTCCTTAAAGATGCCGCCAGATTGATAGCCAGGCAAGGCGACACAAAGCCCCTTCTCAGTGCACCAGCCCACCCTCCTCACACAGGGTTGTGATGGCGGGACAACTGCTGCTTACTCCCAGGCACCATGTTCAGGGAATCCTTGGGCAGGCCATAGAAACAAGTGTCCTTCATAGACAGGACAGTGCTGCTAGGGAAGCGAAGCACTGGCAGAAGCCAGATAGCGAGGGGCTGACAGGGCTGGGATTGGAGCTCATCCAGGGCCCTAGCTGCCCCCAGCAGCCATCTCTGCTTCTCCGTGTTTACGGATATAAACGCCTGACAATACAGGGCTCTCTGTACCAGCCTGAACTGACACAAGTGAGCCTCCATCGAACAAAAATGCTGAGGGTTTTCAGCTACATAAAGAATGAAGAAGACCCCTTAAATTCCTGTGTCATCAAATGTGAGATGCAGTTACTGCTGCAGATAGTGTATCTCTTGCTCAAAGGAAGGATTAGCAAGCAGAAAGAGAGGCATCTACAGAGGAGCAGACACCTGGAGGAGAGAAACCGAGATGCGGCTCAGCCTAGAAAGTTTCCATCCAAGTAGTTCTTGGGCAGCACCTTAGCAGCAGGTACGGTGGACAGCACCACCCACCCACTCCCGAGGAGGACTTCCGACTCCTCTTTCAGATCCAGAATAAATGAAGATCCCAGCCTGGCCCCCTCCAGGATAGCGCATGCTACTGCTGAAGGACGGGGAGAAGGCTGACTTACCCTCAGCCAAAGACCTCAGTTTATCTTCAGGACAATTTTAATTGGAAACCTCAGCTCTCTGCTGCCCACTTCAGTAGTGCTTTGAACCCTAATGTAGAAGAAAGACATCTGTGAAAAACAAATTAACAATAGATCATGTATTTTGGCATATAATTTTGAATAATGCGGCTATCATATCTTTTTATTTTTTAAAGAGAATAAAAATATTTTTTAAAAAACAGAAAAATATAGAATTTTGCTAAATAAAATGATAGGAATTCAGAAATGGTTACTATAATGCATACTGTTGTCTCAAAACTAGTTTTTCAGATTACTAGATATAAGCATGCAAAATGGGTCAAAAAATAAGAAGAAAAAATTAAGCATTAACTATTCATCTTAAAGTTAAAAATGCACATATTTTCAATAAGCCTGAGATGTATTTTCCACTGAATTGTGCATGGTTCATTTTTATTATCATATAAAGAGATACTATAAGAGAAGAAGTTTAAGGGTAAAAGAGAACTCGCAGTAGTTCTCGCATGGAGATCCCCAAGTACTTTCTCAGTATGGCCTAAGCTCCTTCCTGTCATTGTGGAGAAAGAGGAGAGGGCATGACATCCATCGCCATCTACCACATCAGTGCCAGATCTTGTCACTGTTCAGATGGATGCAGTGAACGTAATTAAGATTCAAATTCTAACACTGCTATTTCATGACTAACAGCCATACCCTGGTAACATAAAAATAAGGAATTTCAGAAGTGATTCTTGCCAGGCATGAAGCTGCATGCCCATAATCCCAGAATGGGGGAGGCTAAGACAGGAAGAATACCTCAAAGTTAAAGCCAACCTACATAGTGAGTTGGACCAATAGCAAGACACTGCCTCAAAAAACAGCTACAAAAATATTTTCCTAGGACTGGTTAACACAAGGTTTGAAATGCACTTGACACACCACGCTCTCATGGAGGTTCTCTTAAAATGTTCTTTTCTCTCAACACTTAGAATCATGGGAAACACTTAAGCAGTTACCATACGTCAGTGTACATCACGTAGCATTGTACCCACAGAGACAATAAATACATTCTGTCCATCGGAGAAACCTCCGTGAGCCTGCTAAGTTAGGAGGATAAATAACTCTGAACTGTTCCCGAGAAGATGAAACTTGAGAAGATATGACTGTTAATAGTTCTCTCAGGACTGATCACAGGATTATTGACTTACAGTAGCCAAAGATAAGTCAGTACTATTAACCGAACTCTTCCCTGGAACGGCTCCATCCTGAGGGAGGGTGACAGAGAGAAGTGTGACGCAGCTCACCCTCAGCTTTCTCCACCTCACACCATGTCCCCACCATCCACCCAGGAGCTCAAGCCTAACACATCATCCTTGTCGCTTCCCCAATCTGTTCCTCCCATCCATTCTAAACCCACTGTCAGCAAGTCCGGTGGGTTCAGTGTCAGACATTCAGACTGTGCCCATCTACCTCCTTCAATGCTGACATCAACTCGCGCTGAGAACACTCTCCTAGCTCATCCTTCTGTATATATTTTTAAACATTGAAATATATTTGAGGAGCAGGGAAATAGCTCAATTACTTAAGTTCCTGCCTAGCAAACACAAGGTCCTGAGTTCAATCCCAAATACGAAAAAAAAATTAAAATGTATTTGAAACTTCCATTAAAATTGCTGCACCAGGGGCCAGGGAGATAGCTCAGCAGTCTAAGCACCTGCCTGGTAAGCGCAAGGACCCAGGTTTGATCCCTGGCACCACAGGCCATGCCGGCTGTGTGCCTTGCTGGCTCCCAAAACCCAGAATGGTAGAGCATGCCTATAATCCCAGTGCTGGGGAGGCTGAGACAGGAGGATCACTATGAGTCTGAGCTGTGTAGAGAGACCCTGTACCCAATAAATAAATAAATAAATAAATAAATAAAACAGCTGCACCAGAACCCATGTAACTGAGACCCAGATTTTAAAGAATGAGAATATTAAAATGTCTCAGAAGCCTCTAATTTATTCCAGTCATTCAATATTTCCCCAAAGCTAACTGCCAGCCTGACTTCTACCAGCATACGTGAATTGTCCTTGGTTTTCTCTGTGTCTATTCATATTGTTGGGTGTAGGAATTCATTCATACATATTGCTGTGTACTGCATCCTTATGTAACTATGCTAACAAGTATCATCTATTTTATCACTGATGAACACATGGGTACATTTCTGGGTTTGAAGCAGTTATCAGCTTAGTTCTGCTTGCTATTGCTTTAAAAATAAAAATTGTCCATAAAACGCTTGATTACCTGACACCTGACACCTGACTGTTCTTACCTGACAGCACTTACTCCCCTCTGTCAGTCCCTCACCCTCACCTCCAACTTCATTCCTTCCAAGGTTAAGTTCTTTCTCATTTTATAATCCTTGGACACATCTCAAACTCTTTTTCTACTCTTTCTTATTTTATGCCTCAGCTCATACGTGTTCAGATTTTCTTTCCCTCTAACATAAATAAGTCTGTCTCAGTTACTCTTCTCTCATTGCTGGGACAGATACCTAAGGAAAGGTTTATTTAGCTCACAGTTACTGGAGGTTTCAATCCAAGCTCAGCTGGCTCCAGGGCAGAGCAGCACGTGACAGAGAGCAACCTTTCAAGACAGAGCAGAGAGTTAAGGGAGGGGCTGCAGCTCAGGCAGCTAGCTAGGCTCTCTCCCCTCCTTACATAGTAATGCAAATTACTTGCCCTAGGGCAGGTGCAGCATCGACACCCACAATAATCAATCACAAACTCCAGGAGCTTCCCCAAGACTACAAGAGGCTTTGGGGGGACAGCTAGACACAAACAATGAGTCAATCTTTTTTTCTTTTTTTCCCGCTGCTCTATTCTCTCCTTTTTTGACACTAAAGAACATTTATCATTTTGTACTCATTTGTGGGATGATTTGTACCTTTGTAGTGTGTATGAAGTGCTAGAAATGGAACCCAGTGTCTCACAGAAGTAAAGTATGCGCTCAGCCAGAGCCCCACCCCCAGCCCTTGTGTGATGATGTGTTTAATGTGCCGTTCTTTCTGCAGAGAGGCCTGGTCTGCCCTCTCTAGGACTATGCTGCTGGTGTCCACAGCCTGCTTGTGTTGGAGCTCAGTACCATGAGGAAGCCCCTTCCACAGACCTCAGATCAGTCTTCTGCAAGCCGCCAGCCGGCACTGCCTGCCTCTGTGAGCCCAGGGCCGCGGTTTCCTCCAGCAGCGCCCACTATGTAGCTGTCCCTTGCAACACTTCTCACAGTTGACATTTTATACTTGGGTCTGTGATTCTTAGCCCAAGTCCCTCATCCGCCAAGCCATAAACTCCGGGGACAATGCCTGTCTTTGCTCTTCATTAGAATCACAGCACCTGTCAAAGTGCTGGGTACATGTTGATGCTCCATGATTATGTGCTCTTTGCATGAGTGTTTTAGTCAGGCCTTTCTACCTGTTCATACAGAGAAACCATTGCTAGCTTAGGGCCTGTAGGATGGAGGCTGATACTCTGCAGTAGTCTTAAGGAGAGAGGTCAAGTCTGTAAAACTGATCCTTAGGGACGTCAATGACCAGAGCTCCAGCTAGGAAGTGTCAAAGTAGGCATTTCGAACCCATGTCCCTCTAATACATTCAAGAACCCTACTGAGCCACGAACCTCTTTCTAAACCTTTTAGCTCCCCATGCAGCACCAGACACGCAGAAGGCGCTCCATGGGTCTTTGCAGGTAGTGGACCTAAAGCTCTCTAGGAGCTCCTGTTCCTGGGAACCTGCTTGAGCTCCCACAACACACCCAGATGTGGAGCTCCTCCCATGGCCCGAGGACCAACCAGTTTTTACAAATTATCAACATCTCCCCATTAGCTGTTGCGATATTAAATTGTGTGACTGGAAATGAATGAATAATCCCACGGGCAAGTGAGGGAGACCAAGCAAGCGGATTTAATAACAAGTCCTGCCCTCTCTCCAAGCAGAAGGTCTCCCTAATTAAATATTAAAAAATCTATCCACACAAGCCAGAGCAAAAAAATTCTTTTTGCTTTTTCAGCAGCGCAGCTTGGAGGCACTGCCTGCTATGACCCAGGCACTGTGAGTGCCCTCCTGGGGACCTAGACCAGGGAGCCAGGGAACCACCGTGTTGAACACCAGTGGGCACTAGGTGCAGGGGCCACCCAGGGCCTCACACACCACACCACATGTGGTCCTTGGGAGGATCACATCCACTATCCAAAGGGACAAACTGAGGGACGAAGACTTCCTTGTGCCAAAGTTAGGGTTTTATCCCTGTTCTGTGTGGTTAGGAGGCTTTTTTGATATAATGCGGCAGTTGAGAGCACGGGCTTGGCATCAAAGAGATGTAGATTTGAATTCAGCCCACCCTACTGTGGTAGTATGTGGCCTTGGGCAGGTTATCTGCTTCCCTGAATCTTGACTCCTTATCTTTAAAAAGGCAGCAGAGTTGGATCACAGGGCTTTGGGAGGGTGGCACGAGCTAATGCCCATGGAGCACTGGGTACACAGAAATGCTTCCAAAATGTCAGTACTATTGAGATCGGTGGAAGACCCTTCCTCTCACTGCTTACCCCAAACCCTTCTTGTCTTAAAAATGCCTCCTCCGAGCCAGGTGTGGAGTCACATGCCTATAATCCCAACACTCAGGAAGCTGAGGCAGGAGGATTGTTGCAAATTAAAGACCAGCCCGGGCTACATAGTGAGCTCAAGACCAGCCTGAACTGTATAGCAAGACCCTGTCTCAAAAATACAGAAAGAAGAAAGGAAGAAAGGAAGAAAGAAAGGAAGGAAGGAAGGAAGGAAGGAAGGAAGGAAGGAAGGAAGGA
>NW_004524661.1:3494561-3538892 GCF_000260255.1 Octodon degus | reverse complement strand
AAAGCTTCCTCTAGAATACAGAGCATCTGTCTGATCCACTACTCCAGCCAGGCTGTCTTTTCTACTTCATAGGCTAGAGAAGGGTTGTCAGGAACTGCACCTCTAGTTATGATCTCACAAGAACCCTGCAGAATCCCAGAAGCTGAAAGTAAGATTGAAAGAAAGTAAATAACACATTACCAAGGCCGCAGGAGATCTCCAAGCCAGAGCTTCACACCCATATCTCAGCTGCCTGGCTTCCCAGACTGCCCTACAGAGAAGGACCCCATAACAGCCCTGAAGCTCCCCCATCACAACCCATTTCCAGATCTTTTAAGGACTCAAGAGTGTTTCCGGTTTGTCCTTCAAATTGACTTGTCTGTAACTTTTGTGGATTACCTCATATTAGAAATGCATAAATATCCATTATAGAAAATTTTGGAAGTATACATAAGCAAAATATGTCATCTGTAATCTCATACCTTAGAGATAACCACTATTGCTTAGGTATGATAGCCTTTAGGCCTGGATAGATGGGATACATAAAGATAGATATTTCCCATTTCATAACACTTTTTTCCCACTTCTAGGAATTTTTCTGCGAAATAATCTGAAATTTGTACACTGTCACCCATATCTCTGAACCCGGTCCCATTGCCTCCTGCTTTCTTAGACTTTGCTTCAATAAACAACCCAACACATTTCTTTCTGATGCTTAAGCTCTACCTTTTAATTACAGCTACAGGACCTATTCTCCCCTGCAGGCTCATGAGATAACTAAAGTCAAAATAAAGGAGGAAGTTACTGATTAGACAGAAAAATACATCTCGCAGTTCTGAGAGATTTTTTTTTCTCCAGCCGTATAAGATTCTTGATGCCACAAAGTCAAGTCTCCAGCCAAGACTGCCTCAGTCATTGGCATTCTACATAGGAATTACAAGACCCCTTGGTATTCTAGTTGAAGCCCCGGATGTTTCCTAATGTGAGTTTTATTAACTGAGAAATCAGAAACAGATGTTCTCTTCCTTGGCCTCACTTGCCGGGATCTAGGACTGCATTGAAGATCTCAGGCCTATTTGAGTCATAGAACCCTATTTTGCAATGAGCAGGCCAGGAAGCAATGAGAGGAAGAGGACAAAGCCTTCAGTTCCAGAGCTGGTGCTGCTAAGCTGTCTTTCTGAAGTCCCAACAAGTGGGGAATAGTAGTGTATATGCCAGTTCTTTTCTGATTAACATCAGACTATCACTGGGTGATAATACTATAATATGTAATTCTCTTCTGGCTTCTTAAAACAAAACTAAACCAACTCATTGTTGCTTTGCTGCTTGCTGTCCCTAAAACTGTTAATATACTCCCAGGACCAACGTGAGGCAATCCATGCCTGGCACTCATGTCTCTACACTGTTTTACAATGTCCAGCCTCCAGACATACCAGCCTCCTCTCATCAGTGAGAGCAGCCCAGTCTTTTTTATTTATATTATATTTTATTTTTTGGTACTGGGAATCAAACTCGGTACCTTGTGATTTCCAGGCAGGCACTTTGCCACTGGGCTATCTTCCCAGACTGGAGCAGGCCAATCTTTTTGCCCTTCACATTCCTGTAAGGAGCAATTCCATGCACCCCGTCTCTCCTCTCATCCTTCTAGGCTGCTACAGGAGTATCTGCCTCTAGCAGGGGACTGAGACTTTTCTGAGGACTGCGGTTTGACCTGGATGGAATGAGGGTGTGTAAGCAATAAGCCAGACTGCATGGACACCAAGCTAGCTCAGCCACTGGGGCACACATCGCCCTGTGCACCCATCACTTGATTGGCCAGTGCCAGTTATGAAGTCATACTTAACTTCCAAGGGGCAAGCAGGACATCTAGACTTGTGCCTGAGACAAGAAAAGCTGTAAATTGTTGGTGACAAGCATGGATTATTGTGGACAGCTAAGTTAAATAAAAATATTATAGGCAGTGAGATAGATTCTAGATTCTCAAGAGTCAGAACAAAGTTAAAACACATCATAACTGTAAGGTTCAAATTGGGCTTAACTCCCCCAGTCCCCAACTCGCTTGCCAGCTCAAGCACTGCTCTCTGCAGGGAACTCAGTTCAGTACTGCAGTTGTCATCTGCAAGCACAAGATGTCATGAAGGATATGAGATGGGACAGGGAATTTTTTAGGTCCTGTGACACCTGCAAATACTTAGAGACACCTAAATATTTACACTGGATGCTTCAAGGTTTTTTTTCCAACCGAGGTACATGACAGCCAGAGAACTTTGACCATAAATGTTTATTAAAATCTTCCTGCCTAGTGTCCCCTGCCTTCTTTCCATCCCTACAAAAGGGACACGCTTCTCTTTGCTCAGGGAAGATGGCCTTATTGCTCTCCACCTGCCTACACACAAGCCCAATAAATTCTATGCCATGTTGCCTTTACGCAAGCCTGGTGGGCTCAACTGGTCACACACACACACACACACACACACACACATGCACATACACACATGCACACACATGCATACACACACATACACATGCACGTACACACATGCACACACACATATTATAACCACTATGTCCAGAGACACATCTGTTGGAGGCCACACCTCATGATAAATGTAAAATGACCAATCCTACACACTTCCTTAAAAGATAAACACTGGGGTTAATGAAGTCTAGATAGACATCTGTCACCTGTGTAGATAACAAAGACCTCTAGACCCACCATTTCTTAGTAAAAGTCATTGATCTTTCCATATACCCTTGTTTTATGTTACTGGTTTCCCCATTGGATCACTAGTACACCACTAAGCAATTATACTTGTAACATTATTAGCTAATCTAGTGGTAACCCATGTAATACACACATGCATTTTACTCTATAAAATTTCCCTATAAAATGGGGCCTCCAGCTAGCCACTCAGGTCCCCTCCTGCCTCTCAGGAGCTATCCTCTCAGTAAATATTTTCCTACTCTTAAACTCTGTTGCTCCTAAAATTCATTCTTCAATTTTATAGAACACAACCTCTGCATATCAGGCGTTCAACACATTGAGAGATAGAATATTTTTACATCATCTCCTCTATCAGAATGCCCACAGCAGTATCCCATTTTGTTTGAAAATGTTTTATTTCACCAAAACAGTATCACAACAACAAAAACACCAATTGCCATAAACCAACAAATGGAATATACCTACTATACTACCACTCAGAATGTACTGTTATTAATCAAACATTACAATTCTAAAAGCAATGTATCTCCATGGCTTAAGAAATACATCAAAGAGAAAGGAAGGGTAAATTACACCTCCATCCCCAGGTTCCTGAGCTCACAGTCCTGAGATGTGATCCTTACAGAGAAGAGCAGTTTCAGGACTTGAGTTGCAGGCTGGGAGGTTTAGGAAGACTTCACATGGAAGACCTTGCTTCAAGCCATCTCTGAGATTTCATTTTCAAAGATTTCTCTGATCTGGTGTAAGCTCTGTGGTAAGCCACCTTGAAACCTAAATGCTAAGAAGCACTTGCTCACAGCAAGGAATGCAGAAGGGCTGGGAATTCTAAGCCAGAGCTCTGATCTGGAAAGTTCCTTCAAAGCTCCGCTGGAGGCCCAGCATCTGCAACCCACCACCAGAGAGATTAAAGAGCCTCAGAGCCCTGCGACTTTCTGATGTGTTCACAGACTAGCTCAGCTAATTAATCCTCAATCATTCATTCTCATAAACTACAAAAATCTTCCAGCTGGCCCTTGGGCTCACTGCCCTGGCTAATGGAGTGCTATGTGGGCTGTCTGTAGGCTGAACCCACTCACAGCCTGCCCAAAGCTCTTATTGGAAAGCTGAGCTCTAGAGTCCTCCCTGACCCCTACCAAGTGGGAAGGAGACTTGGCTAACTCCCTTCAAAATGCCAGGCACTTTACCTACACGGGTGGCTTTGATCCTAGTATTAAACTGACAGGTGGACTTTCTGTGATTTCTTTGCTGCTGTGGCCACTGAGTCTTGGAGGATAGAAGTGACCTGCATGAGCCTCCAGGTGCCAGAATGCAGACCTGGGATTCAAACCTATGCAACTGCAAAGCTCACCCCCCTTATCCTCCTTCAGGCACTGCACTAGGCTGTTGCCCTGCCCTCCTTGGCCATCCTGTGTATGGCAGGGTCCCCATGACCTTTTTCTCTCTAACCCTATAACCCTATTTCTCTGTGCCTAGTATTTTCTGCTTAATCCTCAGTGCCTAGTAATGTGACTGTCACCTAGAAAGGACTCAGTAATGATTTGTTCAAGGACTAAGGTACCATGCAAAGAACACTGGATCTCCAGATGGATGCATCTGATCTAATCGTGCTGTGCCAGAAAAGCAGCATGTGCCTTAGACACATCCAGTTGCCTCTGCGGGCCTCGAGAGCCACAGCTGGAACTGTAGAAGGCAGGGTGAAAGCATCTCTCCACAATTCGGATGTCTGGGATGTATACCTGTCACCCAAAGTACGGAAGGCTGCTTTGATGCTCAGAAAGAGGAAACCAAGTTGGCAATGGTAAATAGGTGACAGACAGCTCAGAGTCGGGGCAGGAGGCTTCTGAAACTGTTTGCATTTTACCCCCTGCCACCTCAGGTTGGGCTTCAGAATCTCTCAAGGGCAGAAATTATAAGAAGCTCGAATAAGGAGTCTGTCCCTGTCCTGCTGAGGTAGAGACACAACTGTGAAGGCACAGAGTAAGACCAGAAGAGCCCTTAGGATGGCCCCATGTGGTCCCCAAACTGTCTCCCCGTCAAGCAGGTGATAAGATTAGTCGATGTCCTCTACTCGCTACCTTTGTGACCTCGTAGATATCTTACAGAATTTCTGCTTCTGTTTCTCCTAATGAAATGGGAATGCTATTCAATGATAAATGAAACACAGTTTCTAATTGAATGAGATAAAGAGAAGTTCACAGTGCTTAACAAGTAGGTAGTGCCCAGAAATATCACCTTTCCTTTTTCCTCTCTGAGTCTGACTTTTCTCTTCTGGGAAATGGGAATAATCCAAGGCAAACCTCATAGGTGTTAACCAAGGTAAAAATGAAAAGCACTGTATAAAACATAAGGCTGCAAATGCACAGAGCCCAGAGCCCAGAAGCCTGTCCCATTCCTGGTACAGGTGATATTAGCCACATAGAAACATTCACTTAAGGACCCAGCTTGACTCCTTACAGAATGTTCTGTCTCCTTCAGGTTGGTTAGAACTTTACCCCACTGAAATTCTGTCATTGCTAGAGTATTGCAAATTTATTCAGAAAAAAAAAAAGTATGAGTTAGAGGAAAGAGGATATCAAATAAGAAGCCTAGGCTGAGGCAGGCAACTCTTGTGCAGGGTGATGAGTAACAACTGTCCCTGGGTCTTGTTGTGAGAGAGGTCACAGGGAGGAGTGGGGACCAAGGTTGACTGCAGAACTCTCTATATTGAGCAGCTGTGCTTCAGCTCCTTGTGTTGCCGTGTAGGAGTACAGGCCTGCCTTGCCCAATTTCAGACTTCAGAGAAGGAAAAAATCCTATCTTTATGTGAAACAAAATACTATTAAAATTCATATTTTAAAGAAGTGAAACAGTGACAATGTTTTGAGAGCTGCCAGATTGTGATTTCTGAAAGGTACTGTGGAACTGAAATTGGCCACTCAGATAGCCAAATGCTTCCAGACATTCCATTGGCAACTGTCTCAGGATTTAACATACTTCCAAGTTAACTCCTTTTGTTAAATAAAGAACACATACTAAACATCTACTATATACAAATAAAGAACACATAGCAAATAAAAAGCACTTATTAAGCACCTATTATTTGCAGCATGGATATAAGACATCATAGAGGGTGTGAGATACCAAAAATTAACACAAAACTGAGGTACAAGACATAATCTCTACTTACCCCACCTTTATGTATGACAATTGCCACACTCAACAGATAATTTTGACATCTGCTGGGTGACAGAGACCGCAAGTGCTTCGGGGATTGCGAGAGAAAGCTTTCTGGGTGTTGATCTGAGAACACAGCCCAGCAGAAGTGGCACTGAAACTGGGTTTGAAGGGTGAATGGGATTGGAGTCAGCTGATCATACACTCCTGCAGAGACAGGGCTCTATGTGCCAGTAGATTCTGGAACAAGTTCAAGGAGTTATGGGAAACCATGCTAGAAATATAGACTGACCCAGAGTACACCCCTCTGTGCCAGCTAAGGAGTCCAGGTTTTACCCTGGGATTCTTCAGCAGGGTTTGTGGCAGTCATAGGGGTGGGAATCTGATGGAAAGAGATGCCTCATCCTCCTAATTCCTCCAGAATGAGTTTGGGAGTCAGCCCCAGCCTTTCTCCACAACAAACCCACTCTTGCTGTCTATTTCAGTGCATACAATCTATTTCTATTTCAAATATTTAAATAGAAGGTAGGCTTCCACACAGCATCGTGCAAACTGAGTTTCCTTGGGGTGAGGTGATGCCTTTGTGGAAATGGTCTGGATCCTCGTACAATTCAGAGAGACAGCAGGGCTTTGAAACGGGCAGTATTTCCTCTCTTTTATGATGGTTTCATTTTACATTTTTATTGGCTCTCCACTGATTGCTCCTGGGCTCTCTGACAGGATGTGAGATGCGCTGACATTTATAGAAATCAATACATTAATAAATCACGAAGTTCATAATGTCTGATTTGCTTCTAAATGAGACAGAACTATTATCACCATAAAGTTGCACATAAAATATGCCCAATTGTGATGTATTGTGTAGCCTAATCAAAGGCATTTGAGTGAATAACCTTTCTCCAAAAGAAGGAAACAATCAAAGCTGAATAACTTCATTAATAATTCAAGGTGTGTCTGCCCAGGCTTCATTTATTAAGTGCACAGTTAAGAGGCTTCCAAGCTGAGTCCTGGGCAGGCAGCACCTTGACGTCCCCCCGCCTCGAGGCAGGCACACAGACATCCTGTGATGAACTGACTGCAGTCTTGGCGCTTGGCAGTTGATGTTCCAGTTGAGGGCAGTGTCCAATTGCCTTCTCCAGCTACGAAAAGGACCAAAGATAATATACACATTGACTGGATTATTAAGGGCAGCAGATATGAAGCCATGTAATAACTCTAAGGGGGAAAGGCAGGAAATTTTCTCAATGACTGTCAGTTATTACATCTATTTACTATTGCCTCAGGCCTTGTATTTCTGGCCTCTGTCACCCACAGACACCATGCTCTATGGCCATCCTCACAGTGAAGTAGTTGACACTCTTTCATCTAGTCTTGTGCCTGCTCATGACCATTACAGCTAATATAGAAGATAATATACATGCTAGCCTGTTCATGTCCACCCTGAACTAGCAATTGGGTGTCTCTTTAGAAGAGTAAATCACAGAACAAGAAAATCTTTTTGTGAGAGAAGCCTATTTAATTTACTAGATACATCAAAAGGGCATAATCATGACTTAGGCAGTGTCTCACATAGTATCTAATATAGACAGTGTCTAAAATGTCACTCTCTGATTGTGCTGTTGAGAATGAACCTTAAAATCATAATCATAATGCATATAAGAAGGGAATAGCATTTTAGCACCTACTATGTGTATACAGCTACATTTATAGTTACAAAGTGGGTATGATTATAACTGGAATTAGTCTAATAACCATATCCCTCCTAGGGACAGTGAGCTGATGAGATCAATTCTAAAACTATTACTGTGCTCTCTGAGCTCACCAAGACAGCACTTAACCCAGGATACATTAGTACTGAATTCAGCAAAAGCTCCCTTGGCCAACCTCCATTATTTCTTCATTTGTGATTATTCTATCTGATGCACAGAAGTACATGCTTACACTGGCAACAAAGAAAGGGTTTATTAGCTTGGATTACCAGGAGGAAGCTTACCCTATAAGAGTAGGTTTGGGTTGTTCAGCATACCAATTGGAAATAGCTACATGAGAGCCAGGTCATAGTGGGGGCTCATCCTTTCAGAAGCAGCACCACGGACAGCCTGAACTAGGCCATTTACCCAAGTAAATTGGAAGGTGGTTACTATTAGATTCTTCTCCCCTGCCCTAGAGCTGACATTATTAGACATTTGCCAGCCTACCAAGGCCAGTGCTCTACCTGAATAGCACCATCACTTATCAGGTTGTCCAGGTGTCTGCACAACAGGGTAGCTATCCTCCTTCAAGCAGCAGGCTGAAAGATGGGCTTATCACACTCCTACCCTAACCTGAATCCAGTGAGCTTTCATGGTAAAAAAAAAAAAGAAAAGAAAAGAAAGTATTGATAATCTCAGATCAACCCTTCTTGACTTCTCCTTTGAGAGATTTCTTCAACTTCTCTCCGCACCTTCACTCCTCCATCTTAGCACTAAAAATGCCCTTTCTCCCTGAACACTCTTCATTTATAATGAATTGTCATTTCAGCTCCTCAGTCAAGAGGAGTAATGCACCCGCATTTGTAACCCTCTTATTTCCTGTAGAATTATTCCATGTAGCCCTTTCATCTGAGCATCAGGCCATCTCTCCCAGTGGAAATGCTCATTAATGGAGAATCTCCGTGTGCTGGAACCTCAGGGCGCTGCCCTGCAGTCCCAAGAAGAAGTGGTGGGAGGTTTCTCTTTGCTGCCTGAGTGCGGGCTGGAGGCAGGATCTGGGCCTCATTTGACTAATTGCCCTCTAGAGCTGCAAGCACTGCTGCAGCTACCTAAGTAAATCATCAAAAATTTCACCCTGGGGCACTTTTTCCAGACAAAAAGATCCACTTAAAACATCATCTAGACATTTCTGCCTGTGGCTGAAAGTCTACCAGTTCTACCTTGTAGCTCAGCCATGGGCCTAGCTGGTCTAAAGTGTTGTTTTGGAGATGAGGGGACATGAAGGTCCCTATAGTACCTGACCTTGCTCCTTGTCCTGAAGCGCCTTTTAGGGTTCTTCTTTCCCCAGCTCTTGCATCTAGATAAATCTTTTCCCAGCTCTTTGCTTTTTCAATCTTGTTCAAAAAATGTATGGGGGCCTGCTAGTTTGCCCAGTTGTTTAAGTGCCTGCTCATGCAAACGCAGTCGGGCACAGGATACCATGGTTTGTTCGCCAGCCCTACCTGCTTTACAAAAAATGTATGGATATGATTTTGGCATGTAAGAAACAGAACTATGACTTAGGTCACATTCTGTGTAGCAAGTATGTGGACGATTACTCATTGCATTATACTTTTCACTATTGGTTTCTGCCACTTGATACCCCTCTCTGGGAAGATGTGAGGAGCGTTTGACATGCCATCCCTACCTACCTTCACCTCTGCGCTAGCCTAAACACAGACTTGTGTTAGGAGAAAAGGCAGTAGAGTGAAATGCACCACACACTGAAGAATTCTCAAGCCATTTGATCTTTAAAACCTTTCATCTAATAAAAGTAGCAACACTCAAAGATTTTTTTGTAGAACCCTATTTTTCCAGCACATTTTCAGGACCAAGGTGTAAATGAATGAGAAATGTATAAATTCAATTTTGCTTAAAAGGGGCAGGAGGGGTTTCAAGATTAAGAGAACAAATGCTTGGAGCAAAACATGATTTGAGTTTTATTGAACCAAGAAGACTGAAAAAAAAATCTGGAACACTCAGAAAATCTTTATCAGGCTCAGCTCAGCACTCACGGGACTCGTTGTTAAGTATATAAAATTCAAAGCTGATGAGTTGTGTGCACTGCGTGTGTCTGAGTGCCTTAGCTATAGGAGTCTATGCCTTGAGGTTTAAAGACCAAAGAGGACTTTTCCCCTTCTGATGGCATGCAGGCAGCAACAAGGATTTTCTGCTTCTGACTACAGTATATTGAGGAAAGCTGACAATCAGAAGATGGTGCTGACCCCATCCTGAACAAAGCAATGAACCCTGTTTGCTGGAAGAGAAAGGTAGTGTTTTCAGACACCAGCAGGTGACTACTAATGTAGTTTTTAATGTAGCCAACAGAGCTTAGGAGACAATGAACCCCCGGAAACACCAAAAATAGGATTTCATGAGGAAACACAGCATTCTGCACTTTCTGTGCATAATGTCATATAAATGATTTGCAGTTCTTCTAAATTTCCCTGTGGATATAGCTTTAATAACATCCCAGAAGTTCTGATATGTTGTATTTTCATTTTCTTTTAGTTCGCAGAATTTTCTGTATCTCCATGATATTGTCTTGATGCATTAGTTACCTAGAAATTACAACTACACCACCCTGCCTGACTTTTACACCTTTAAGTGCTCCCTAGCTTTCTTTTTGCTACTGATGTCTTCTTTAATTCCAGTCTGAACAGAGAGCATTCTGAATAACTTTAATTTTCCAAAGCTTATTGAGATTGGCTTTATTATCCCAGGAAGTGGTCAATTTTGATTAATGTTCTACATATCCTTGAAAAGAATGTATACTAACCTATAATTATTTGCTAAGAACTTCATATGTGGCCAAGTTCATTAATTATATTACTCAGATATTGTGTGTTCCCTATTGATTTTTTAACTGCATGTTTTATCAATTTATGAGAGAGGTATTTTAAAAATTTGAAGTTCTGGTTATAAATTTATCTTTCCTTTTATTTCTTTCAAATTTAGCTTTATATGTATTTCAAAGTTATATTGTTAGTATACACTAGTTTAGAAGTGTCAGGTCTTCTCAGCTCATGGACCATTCATTCAACATTGTGAAAATCCTACATTTTTAGCAAAGTTTCTTATTTTAAAATCTGTTGTATCTCACTAGGAAGAATGTATGCAATGTGTTAATTATTGAAACTGTCCTGACAATTTGGTTTGAAACTGTCTCATTGCTATTTGTTTCTCAATAAAATTATGGAAAAATAAATAAATAAATAAAAATAAAATCTACTTTATCTGATGTGAGCATAGACACCCCATCTCCTCTTGATTAGTGCTTGCATAATATATTCTTTGCCACCATTTTACTTCTACCTTTCCTTTGTGCTTATGCTTGCAAGAAGCCTTTCGTTAGGGCTGGGCTTCTATCGGATGATTGTTTTCTTATATGGAAGACTTTCCATTTGTCTTTGTTTTTACACATGACTTGTTTGTGTATTTATCCTGTTTAGGATCTGGAGTGCTTCTTAAATTTGTACCTTCATATATTTTACCTTCCCATTTATTTTTAAATAAAGTCTTGTTTTTGATCTCAAATCTTGCTTCATCATCATTCTTTATCATCTCTTTTCGGGAGGGCTCCAGTTATACTTACCTTAGAGATTTTCACCATGTCCCATATGTCTATTCTTCTCTTCTCTTCTCTTCTCTTCTCTTCTCTTCTCTTCTCTTCTCTTCTCTTCTCTTTTCTTTTCTTTTCTTTTCTCTCCCTCTCTCTCTCCCCAGTTCTCAGGCCCCTTTACTCTCTATAGTTATACATCTATCACCCAAATTCCCTGCCAACAACTATTGACACTTGAGTTTGCAATCTTTGGTCTTAAGGGTGTGCTTTCCCTGTAGTCTGAGAACTGTAGATAAATAAATATTGTCTTTTCCTCTATATTCTATCACTTATCACATTCTTGGTATGCCAGAGAGTCAATCTATATTTGTAAGTCTATCCCTATTTCTCCTTTTATTTCATTTCCTATCTCTATGAAAATGCCACCTAGTTTCAGGGCCATGAAACTTTTTGACATTGTAACAATAGATATAAGATATAATACTTTTGTCAAGATCTATAGAACAGCATAACTCAAAGAGGAACTCTAATGTAACCTATGGATTTCCATTAATTTTAATATATCAATATTGGCTCATCAAGTATTAGTTCATTGGTTATAACAAATGCTGTGTACTATATGTGTTCTCAATCATGTGCAACACCATAACTTGGCTCATCAGTCAGATATCTGGATTACCTGTAGCTCTAGCACCACATTTTTTTTTTAAATCTTGGTCCTGTTTCCTACAATGTGAAGAAATTTTTCACTAAATGGTAGCCATCAGAGAAAAAAAGTGCATCAACTATTTAGTTGAGTCTTCAACTTCTGGAAGATAATGAAAGAAGATAAGCTTGGTCCAGGCAGGGATTGCCTGTTCATAATAGTAACTGGGAGAGTAGATGTATGGGAACTTGCTGTAATTTCTGGGCAACTTTTTTGTAAAGCTGACAGTGTTTTAAAATAGAACCTAAGGGGCCGGGGAGATAGCTCAGTAGAATAAGTGCTTGCTGGCAAGCACAAGGGCCTGAATTCAATCCCCGGTTCCGCAAAAAAAAAAAAGCCTATTAGTAAAAGTGAATGAATAAATGAATGAATGAATGAATGAATGAATGCAAATACCACCTAGCCAGAGAGATCAAAGGGCTACTAAACCTGGCAAAATAAGTTTCTCCCATGGATACAGACCAGAAGACAATGGATGCCCAGATATCTATAATATCACTTTTAGGAGCAGCAAGGGAATAAGTTATTCTGGTCTGGAGTTTTGAATTGAGGGCAGGGCCTAAAATACACTAAAGATGGTGGCTGAGCTGCTTTATACACTGTTGATCAGAGATTCTGGCAAGACAGGAAGAAGTTCAAATAAGGACCTACAGATGAAACAGGCTGACCACAGGAAAGGCCCAAAAAGGCCAACAGGAAGGTATCAAGGAGATTTTCCTGGGGCCTTGCACCTACCCAACCACTGTCCTTGGACAGTTCTCCAGGTCTGATGTTTTGTTTTCTTTTGTCTTGCGTTTTATATATAGCATCACAGGGACTCAGTCTGCTTCCACTTGCCACACATCCTAACGTGCTAATTCTCATCTTTCCTAATATTTTTCTTTTTTGCAGCTCAGTTTCAAAAGCAAATGCTTGTAGACTGTAAGCTCCACGAGAGCAGGAAACTTGTTCTATTCTCCAATATATACACAGTGCAAACTTCACTGATGATGGTAACTGTTGAGGGAACAAATGAATCATCCCATGAGATGCACAACGTCAAATCATAAAGAAGCAGGAAGGGCCAGTGGTGGGATCACCTCATCGTGGAGGGTAACTTACCCAGTCACACATGCAGACATCTCCAAAGACCTCTCCACATCCATGTACCCTCTGCCATGTGCCATCCATCTCTCTTTGGGCTGCATGACTGCATGGCTGAGGGCATGCTTAATGAGCCCTGCTGGGAGTCAGGTCGCTGAGAAGTGACCCATTGCTCTTGCCTGTCCGACCATGGGAAAACAATGGGAGGTAGACCCCTGTCCTGCTAACAAGAGGCCACTTGCGTATGCCGAGCTGGATGTGACCTGAACACCCTCAGGGTGGCCTCTCCACTCACAATAGAACTGTGTTTTGCTTTTTGTACGAATGGATTTGGTAAAATGTTTTCTTACTTTTTCCTAGACATCGCCTGGTGGTATTACCAGTATCAGAGAGGTAAAAAAAAAAGTTTAAAATAACGTAGTTTGGTCATTACTTGCAAGGGAAGAACTTCTGAATCAAGTGTATATTTTGTAATTGGTCTTCTCACAAGCTTTCTGTCCCTCCTTGTCAAAGAAGTTTCACCTATATAAAAACAATCAAGAATGTTCTTTTAAAGATAAGTTAAAGGATCCTAAGACATTGGTATACTTTCCTTTCATAGGTAATATGACCTATGTAAAAACTTAGAGCTGGTGCATTCAAGTGCACTAATACCTAAGTAACTACTTAGAACACATGGCCAGGATTTCTATAGTGTCTTTTTCCCTGTGGTCTTGACTTCCAATCCAATCAATATTTTCTGAGATAGTTTTACCATTATCAGGTAGTATTTTTATGATCTACTTTGACTTTATTATATTTATTACCTAAGGTCAGGTTCAAGTCCTTTGTGCAGCAAAGAGTGGAATGTATGGAAATATACACCTCATGAGGGAATAAATGGTGCAGATAAAATAGGAGAAAGGTGGGTGGGTAGGAGAGAGGAAGTCAATATATCAGGAGCCCAAACTCCGATTCCGGAGCCAGACAGGCAAAGCAGACAGGTTCAGAAAGCCCAAAAGAACAACAGGGATCCCTGGAGGCGCTGGATGCCTGAGGTAACAAGCCCTACTCAGCTCTAGTGGGCAATTTTCCTGGGAGAATTTGGTACCTAGCTTTCAAATCCCATTTTCCAAGAGATAAGAAAGCTAAACTTGTACATAAATTTCTCATCATTAAATATTTCCAAGTAATTTTTTAAAACATATTTTACAAACAACACCTATCATCAGACCATGTTCAGGCTAAGGGTAACCATTTTGTAACCTCCAAACTACTCATAAATGAGTGAGTATAAAGTCCAACCCAGAGATACTGTATTAGAGAAATTATTTTCCAGTCTAGTCTGATCACAGTCTTTGGGCACGAGCCTATCAAAGGAAGCACCTCAGTGGGGAGAAGCCCAAAGACTAGGGCTCTTCCACAGTCTGAGGGCCTGACTGGGCACAGGCCCTGCCTGAGGGGAGGAGGTTCACTGGGAGGCTGGTTGCTGGAACTTAAGGGAAGCAGAAGCTCCTGGAGGTGTATGGAAACCAACCTGGTCATGGAAGAGGCCTGGACATGATGGGCTGGAGGTCTGTCTTTGTCACTGATTTCTCATATGACCTAAGATTCACACAGAACTGGTCAGTGAAACTTTGAAAGAGGCCTATTCTAACAGTCCTTAGCACGGGTTCTGTGTGTTTAAGATAGAATTCAGTGAACATACCATAAAATTAATAATAATAATAATAATAATATTAATAACAGGAGGTTTTTTTTATTCTGAGAGAGTCAAAAACCTTCATCCCATACTTAGAATAGTCCAGGACTCTAAAACATTGAGAACCATTTAGTCTGAGTCACCTTCTATTCCAATAGGGAATCTCTGGTGTAGAACCTGAGCAATTGATTATTCTATTTCAGATTTACCCCTAATGGTACAGATCCTCCACTTTGTGAGTCACTCATAGTTATAAAATCACCCTATCGGTTATGATAATTGTCTCCCCAACATCAGATGGGGAGGACAATAATCCTCCCACTTCCCAGCACACACACAAAATTGCACGGAAATATTTTATAAACATCTTAAAGTACTTTGTAAAGAGAAGTCATTCTAAGTGATTCTTAACACACATTGTAACAATTTCCATAGTGTTAAATCCCTAGACTAATTTTAATCTATATTGTCTAAACTAAACCTGACTTTAAAAAGATAAGCAAAAAAAAAACCTGACTTAGTAACTAGTACATCATTATTTTTAATAATGAAAATAATAATAACAAGCAACATTTGGCACTGAGGACTCTTAGCCTTCAGAAGAAACTGTCCAGAAATTCTGACAAATGTTAATCCTGTTTTCTTCTCTTGCCAGGGAGCTGGGCCAGCCTCCTCCCTTCACTGGGATCACTGGGCACCATCAAGAGAATGTCTGAGGGGTGGTAGGAAAGGATGTGCAAACCAACGCAGCCTCTCTTGAAATTTCTTCTGAGTACACTTTCAGTGGCCATAACCATGAGGCTGCAAAGAAGGAGAAAGGGGTGCTGGTATGGAGCAGGGAAACACTTCTCTGTGGGCTCCCCAAGAAAGTTGCCACTGCTGTTGACCAGTTAAATCAGTATTTCCCAGTTAAAACTCATGGTTCATGATGGTCACAACCAGTACAAGTTTGCACAGGAATATATGTGAGGCTGGAGTACATCTTGCATTAGTCAGAGTATTAGTTCATGAAGCTTTTGCCTATATTTATGTGTATGTTGTATTGTGTTTTCATTATAAGGTACTGATTTAGGGCCCTAATAGTCACAGGCACACTGTATCCCAGTGTCCTAATCCCACTGATGCTCATTTCCTTCTATCACTGATGTTATCACAGACAGACAATTACAGGATGATGAAAAAGCAAAATAAAACAAAATCTTGGCCATCAAAATTCAAATATTCCAGTATTACAGAATCCATCTGATATGAAAATTGATCCTACTGCCCCGATGGCAAGTAAATCATTTATTAATAAAGTCCAGTTCCAACTTAATGAAGTGGCTTTAACAGTTGATATTTCAATAATTACTTGGTACATTTTAATAAAGGTATTGGGGAGCAAGTGTTATTTTTGAATCAAAAAGATTATTTCAGACTTCTGCAAAAAAATAATTTCCCTGAGCTAGTAAGGAATAACAGGAAGAATCAGAATAATCTTATAAAAATGTTTCGTGCTTTGGAATAAGATACACCTTGACAGATAAACTAGACATTTTCAAATATACATCCTCTCTTCCAAAGATAAGTATTTCTTTTGCTTATTTATATTTTCATATGAGTTTTGCTTAGTATCATTCTTTTATTGGAGCAGCCTAGGAGGTACACAGGGAATCCTTGAGGACCAACAGAAAAGATGCAAAAGCCTCTACAGCTCCTTGGGAGGATTTGTAAAATATATGCACAGTTAGATGTGTGTGCATTTTCATTAAAGTAGATTTGATATAATGTGAGGAGATTTAAAGCAACTATTATTTTGTATTTGGAAATTAGTTTAAATTATACAAAAACGATATGGGTGTCACTCAGCTTTCCCACTGCTGGGGCCAAACACCCAACACCCACAGCTTAAGGAAGGAAAGGTTTCACTTAGCTCACATTTCAGGGTTTCAGTATGCGTCCTGCTGGCTTCACGGCAGAAGCTTCATGGCAGAACGGCAGAAGACGAAGACGGCAGAGGAGAGCTGCTTAGTTCATGGTGGCCACCAAGCAGGGAGGAGGCTGAGCACCAAAGAGGAGGCGGCCGGGCCCCAGTGCGGACACCAAGGCCACATCGCTGTGACCCGCCCAGAGACGCCAGCACTGGGCATTATTCCCTAGGCAGCTCTCAAGCCAGTCAAGTTGAAAATTAAGTTGAACTCTCACATCGTTTGAGTTTTCCCAGTTACACTTATGTGGAATTTTTTCCTCTTTGTTTTTTCTTTTCTTTTGGAGATTGGCCCTTTGATTTACATAGAAATGTTTCAATGGTTAGGTAATTGCTGTTTAACTCACCAGCTACAAACACAACAATAATTAAAGGCACTCTAAGAATTATAAGGAAATTGGCCACTTGCTGCTATGTTGTATAAATAGAGTATCTTATTTATATTGAACCATCTGCCTTGCTCCCAGCAGGATAAGGTGATATGTTTTGCCCAGCACACAAGAAAGATAACAATTCAGAATTGTTACGATGTTATTGGAGCCTTTTGCAAATAGCCGTTACTTTGGGGACTTTGTATAAGATACAAACTTACTTTGATGGATTCCTTTCATATTAGGATCAAGGTTTGAAAACAGAAAGCAGAGAAAGTCTGGCACAAAGAAACCAACCCCTGATTAGAGAAATGCCTAAATGTAATGTGCCTGCTCACCCTGCTCTCCACTATAGATGTTCAGCCTGTTCTTCCCGTCACTCCTCATGAGTGTGTCATAGTGTGTCTGTTCCCGGGGCCTGCCCATCTCAGCAGTATTTTGCAAGCCCAGATTTAGAATTTTTTGGTATCTGGATTTCAGCTTATCTGCATGACAGCAACAGACAGAGAAGGTTAGATGACAGCTGGTCACTTTCATCGTCAGTGGGACACAATACCTGACATCTACAACTTTAAAGGAGGAAAGGTTTCTTTTAGATCGCAGGTTTATAGAGGTTTGAGTACTTAGCCCGCTGGCTCTAAGGCAGGGCAACAGGGCACAGAGGCATGACAGAGGAAATACAGCTCACAGCATGGTGGCAGGAAGCAGAGAGAGAGACCAAGAGATAGAAGACCAGCAGGGACGGAGGGAGAGAAACCCTTCCAGGCCACACTCCCAGGGACCACCTCCACCTCCCACCAAGCTTCACCTCCCAAGTCATACCAAGCTATAAACTAATCCTCTCCTGAGCCTCATGCCCCATGATCCAGTCATAGGCTTTATGTGGTCCCCAAAGCCTCACCTATGAGCCCATGAGGCTTTAGGGAAACATCTAGGTATAAAGCACAACAGACAGCAATTTATTCTTTATTAAAATAAATTTGAAAGTATTGTGTAGGGTCTAAACTAAAGCACTCATCCCTTGGGACTGCTCAAACTTCATAAACTGATTTGTGAGCTTTGTGATCCTTTGGTGAGAGATGGCCAGATTCCTTGCTTCACTGGCCAGCTACTTTCTAAATAATTATTGCAATATTACATTGTAGTGCCTATGAGAGATACAGTTAAACTATTGCTTCCAACTTTTCTTTCTAAAGCCCTTCAAATGCAGTGGAAGATTTCACATATACAAAGCAGCCCCCATTGAAGTCATTTTCCTAGAATCTAGGGATATCTAGAAACTGTTATAAATATACACTATACAATGCATTAAGATTTGTGCTAGATGTGAGGTGCTAAGAACTGAGCCCAGGACCTTACGCACTCTAGGCAAGCCATCCCCCGCTGAGCTCTACTCCCAGGCCACCACTGAGATTTCTTAAGTTAATATTTAACGTCCCATAATTTGAATATTTTACTAAGTCATGCCAACCATCCCTAATTAGGCTACATGATGAGAATTTACTGTTTTTAATAGATTTGTTCTCCTTTGCTCTTTTGAGAGTCTTTCTCATTCTCCTCACTCACCTGTGTTTACATATTCAGGAGGTTTAGTGGGAAGTAATCTGAATATGTCAAGAGGATGTTTAGAAAGAAAAATGTTTTCCTATGGATATGTTTTAAACATTTCTGCACATATCTCAGATGCTGACACTTCCCTCTTTGGGAGTCTATCACAACTAGAGTAACAGAATGAACAGATCTCAAGACAAAGACTGGGCAGGAGAGAGCAGTCCAAGGCAGAAGGTCCCAGCCCCACACCCTGTCACAGGTCATGATAGCACTGCTTTGATAGCCCAGACTATGGTCTGGCCAGAGTGCCAAGGTCACACTCCAATGCCATCTCCTCTGGTTCCAGATAAGATTGAAGATGAGCTGGAGATGACCATGGTTTGCCACCGACCTGAGGGACTGGAGCAACTTGAGGCCCAGACCAACTTCACCAAGAGAGAGCTGCAAGTCCTTTATCGTGGCTTCAAAAATGTAAGACCCACATAGGCTCTCACACCTGACACTGGTGGAGTTTCCCACTGGGAGCAAACTCTCCCAAATGCAGAGGGAGTTCCTAAGGAAGCTTCCCATCTACATAGGGCTGGAAAGCCAGCCCTATAAAGGAGACTTGAGAGCAAGATTCCTTGGTGAGCAAGCAGGACTCCAGGTGAAGGATGAGAACATTTTGATGGACGAAAAACTAACCCACTAAACAGAACCTTCACAGGATGGTGCGACTTTAGAGAACTTGCCCTGGTGCAGGAGCCAGCCTGAACTTCACACATTCACACTTTCCATCAGCTTGGTACCTCCAAAATGGTAGGATTCATCTCTAGTGAATCACATAGTCTGATGTGTCAACCTGAACGATCAGTGTATTAGTTTACCATGAAAATAGAATAGAGACCAGACACTCCTCCTCTTGCTGGGACCTTCTGTTCCTGTACATTACACAGGAAGCCAAACTCTGAGGTGGATTTAGATGACTGGGAGTTAGTAGTCAGTGCTTCCTGCACATGAATACATCTCTGTCTTCTCAGGCCACTTTGTGAACCATCAGATGTTGAATTACTTTTAAGCTTAAATCTCATAACAGTGTATTCTACAACACTGGGGTAGGTGGGATAGAGAGAGGTGCTTCTGATTACTCCCCTCTAGTCACAGCTGTGTAGGTAGAGTTTGGCATATTCCAAACTGACCGTGGTCTCTGTCCCCCAAGGACCAGTCTGATCAGGCTTCATGCACATCCTGGAAGTTGTCTGACAAACTTTGAGATGTGCCTCCATTCTCCTGTGGCCTCAGCTGTGCCTTTCATGTGCCTGGCTTGCTACCATTAGGGCTTCCTTTCTTTCTCATCTTGAAGAGGCAGTGATGGCAGTGGACAGCAGGTGGGGAGGCTGCCCTTGGGAACTAGGCTGAGAGGCAGCAGCATCCAGGAGCGAGATCAGTGCAATATTGCTTGACATCTACTGTGAGCTTGGCACCACATAACAAAGATTCGTGTATGAAACCCCTGTTACCCATGCTGGGAAGGTTCTCTGGGCCCCACTTCTACAGGAAAGGATACTGAAGATCAGAAATGGACTGGGCTGAAGTCACAAAGCTTACAAGTAGCTTACTCCAGACCTTCTAATCTTAAATCCCAAACTCTTCCCAACTCAGTGTCCCTTCTCGATGACATCACACGACGTTGCTAAGCAGCTTTAGTCCTGTGGCGGGGTCACCTCCCAGGCACACCTTGGAGACAGAAGTACATGGGTTCTTGCCCACTCCCTACCCACCAAGGGTCGCAAGGAGCCCCACACCCAGGATTGGGCCCTGTGCACTCCCCCTGCTGCAAGCTCCAAGACATCTCCTACCACTGTCTTTCCCTTCCCACAGGAGTGCCCCAGCGGTGCAGTCAATGAAGAGACATTCAAGCAGATCTATGCCCAGTTTTTTCCTCATGGAGGTAAGTCAGACTCGGGGAAAGATGCAGCTCCTACTAGTGAGCAGCCTTCCCGTCCTCCAACCGTACTCTTCTTGTTATCTGCCAAGAGACCTCCCTTATAATAAGTTGTGAAATTCTCTAAAGCTTTAGCAAACTAGAGCTATGAAAATGGACCCACTTGGGAGGGGAAAAAGATTGATAAATGCAATATTACAAAGTCTCATAAAGGCTCTAGAAAGAGCATTATGATCCCAGAAGAAAGGGCTGAGCTTCAGAGACATTAAGCAACTTGTTCAAGATCACACAGCTGGTACAGGGCAGACTGAGATAGAGTCACTAAGTGTTCTGGGCAAAGCTCTGCCACTCTGGCTCTTCTGTTGTGACAGGCACTTGCCATTCTTTCCCTCAAAAGAGCATCAGACAAGCCGGAATGTTGAAAAGAATTTTAGCAAATACTCAAGACTACAAAAATAAATCCCAAAAGATGTAGGGAGCATGAAGTTGTGCTTATAAGGACATGCTAGCCAGTGGGCTGAGCCCACGGTACCTGCTCTGCTGCCTGCCTGACTCCTGTGGGAATCAGCTGTGGCCCAGGCACTGTGGACCACACCAATGACTTCTTCTGTGACCTCCAGGTTTTATAGGCCACCTTGTGTCCTGTCCCCAGGAACCCCCTGCTACCAAACTCTTTACCTGGATCCTAAAGTTCCAAGCATCCCAAGTATGTCTCAGGCCCTGTTTAGCATGGACCTCTTCAGCAGCTGACAGGTACATCCCTGGATACAGTTCCTGGTGCAGAGGCTCTGGTCATGTTAGGGGAAGCAGCTTCGTCTTGTGCAGGTACTACAATTACAGTTCACCGAGTTCTGCTGAGCCACACTTCATTCAATTTTCAGTATGTGGCAGGCATGACCCCAATAGACTTGTCCAAAAATCTCAAGACATGGGTCTTGCTGTGTCCCACCATGCAGAAATGGACAGGGGAGCTCCAAGAGGCTGCATCAGATGCCTATGGGCACAGAGCTGAGACCCAAGCTCAGGTCCTGAGAAAGTGCTCTTCTATGCTCCCGAGCTGCTTGCTGCTCAGAACACCTTCACACAGTCACCATGTCACACAACCACCAGAGCTCACACAAACAGACAGAGAGAGAGAGAGAGAGAGAGAGAGAGAGAGACAGACAGACAGACAGACAGACAGACAGACAGACAGACAGGGTATCCCTTCTCTCCAGATGGCTACACGCAGGGGTGAAGGCCCATCTCACCTCCCGCTAGAAACAACTTCCCATCTAACCCTGGGGGTTGAGTAACCTTGGGGGCCCTCCATAATTTCCTCCTTTCTCTCTCCCTCTCCTCTTTTGGCCAAAACACTGCCCCTGTTGTTAAGTCATCCCCTGACCCCATGAGCCTCAGCCACACTCACCTGTCCACCCTTCTGCCTTACAGATGCCAGCACCTATGCCCATTACCTCTTCAATGCCTTCGATACCACCCAGACAGGCTCCGTGAAGTTCGAGGTACGCCATCTCCTGGGTCTACGCTGGGAGTCCCCTGGTCCCACACTGCCTCTGCCTCTAAATTTCAGGGTCCTGGGGGAAGGCTGAATCCTCTTGGTCATGAGAAAAAGACTTTATCCATTTAATAAACATTTCCTGATGATAGAGAGAAGCAGCAACTTCCTCTGCCCTCCAAGCACTCGGGGACTCGAGGGACTAAATACGCACAGTTTAAGGGTTTGCTTGTACACTGCCTACCAGAAGGCAGCCTCTGGACATAGTAGTTTGCATTTATTAACTCATTTAATCTTCATAATAACCCTATAAGGTAGAGCTGCATTATTTATTACCATTTTACGGGAGAGGAAAGTAAGGCAAAGAGACCGAGTAACTTTCACAAGGTCAAAGAGCTGGTAAATGGTCAAGGCAGGCTTTGAATGCAGGCAGTGTGTTGGTGTAGCCACTAGAATATATGGCCATGCATATGACAAGCAAACCATTGCAGCCCTGGGATTAAGCAGGGACAGAGGAGGCTGTATTAACTGTGTCAGGCAGTGTCCACAGGCACAGAGCTCCATGCCTCTTCAAGAGGACATCTTCTCTTTAAAGCATAGGGCATGGAAGTCAGAAGCTCCCACTGAGCTTGGCCGTACCCTTTAGGCTGACAAGAGGAGTAGGAGAAGCCATTCTGCAAAAGCGCCTGTGAGGGCTGGCGAGATAACTCAGTGGTCTAAAGCGCCTGCTTAGGCAAGTACAGGAGACCGTGGCTAAATCGCTGGCACCACATGCTGTGCCAGCCCCGCCCTCAGGACAGGCTGAATGGGCTTAAAAAAAAAAAAAAAAGCACCTGTGAGCATGACACCAAGATAGATTCTCCCTACTCAGCAGCCTGGTGGCTAATGTCACTCCTGCCTTTTCTACCTCTTAGGATTTTGTAACTGCTCTGTCGACTTTACTGAGAGGAACCGTCCATGAGAAACTAAGGTGGACGTTCAATTTGTATGACATCAATAAAGATGGATACATAAACAAAGAGGTAGGTGAGCTGGGGCCAGAGGCATGAAACAGGTACAGTGAATTACAAAAGAAAACCCAAGTCAAGAGCATAAGTTGCACAAGTGAGACAGGATCCACTCTGGGGCTGTCAGAGGTGGTCTGAAGACCATCCTCCCCTGTGCTAGGTGCTCAGGCAAAGATCAGATTCAATGCATACTACACATGGGCTATACATGACTTCTCCCCCCTGAGAACCTGCCTTTTGTCAGGTTTACAACCATAAGTTAGAGCTCCAGGTGGGGTTGGTGGGTCTGCTGGCAGGCACCTATAAGAGAAGAGAGAGATTTTTCAGGAAGAGACTACAACTGGATGTCCTTGTCACAAACTGTTTTGTCTATTAGTAAAACTGGGTGAAGAAAGTACAGCTGTCTTTAAAGAAACCATCCCAAACCATTTCAGAATATGTGGTGCTTGGCATTTTTAGAGGTTCATACATGTGCTTAGCCTGTGAAATTCCGATAGACCTATCTTCATACTTACCATATTTGGGCATCTCATGTCCCTGTTGAAGTTTTAACTTAGCATCCTTGACATCCCACTTACTGAGATCCTATGTGCCAGGCACAGGGACTGGAAGTGTGAACATCATCTCTAGCCTTCACCTCATCCCTGCAAGCCTCTTCCTCACAGAGGGAAAGCTAACACAGCGAGCTTCCTCAGCTGTTCCTCATGCAGTCATCTGTGGACTCCACAGAGGTCTGAGGGCTGATTATGTTGTTCTCAGTGCTAGAGAAAAAGAGGTGAGCAGTCAGAGTGGGCCTGACTCTTATAGAGCAGTGCAGAGGGATACACAATACTGTAGATCAGCAGGTAAAAGATGTTTCAATAGAGATGCTCAAAAAGCCATCTGAAAGTGATGCCAAAGTAGAACCAACCATACAAAAAGTGAGGCAAAGTGTTGGCACAGTGACCAGAGAGACAGCAAAGCAAGATAGAGCTTTGTGTGTTCCAGAACAGAAAGGCTCACTGTAGGCGATAGACAGGAGTGTGAGAGTTAAACAATGGAGGATCAACTGCAGGGCACATATGTGCCCACTGGGAAGCTGCTACCTGGAAATAGTCTTTTTTAAAAAAAATATATGTAGTACAGGGTCTACAGGGTCTCACTACACAGATCGGACTCATAGTGAGCCTCCTGTTTTCAGCTTCCCAAGTGATGGGATTACAGGCATGCCACTACGCCCAGTCTCAGTCCTCAGCACAGTGCACCCCAGTGGTGGGGCCAGCACAGCATGCCAGGGATTGAACCACGGCCCCTGCTTTAGTCTGCTGAGCTATCTGGACAGCCTGGAAATAGTCTTTGATAGGCACTAAGTATTAAACTGACTACAAAGAGAATTTAAAAATTTGAATGGCTCTATATCATTTAGAGAAAGTTGATTCACAATTAACAGTCTTTCCTTATAGAAGTTTACATCCCTCAGATGGCTTCTTGGTAAGAAATCTACCAAAAAAAAAAACCAAAAAACATATTACAAAGAGCAAGTGAATTTAACAAAGTAACAGGATACAACATCTAGTTACATAAGACATTTGTATTTCTACATACAATGTGAAAGTTAAATAAAGTTCCACTTATCTTCATCAAAATACACAAAATATTTTGTGATAAATTTAACAAAATAGGTGTAACAAAATTCATACACTGAAAACTACAAAATGTTTAGTCCAGGCATGGTGGTATACACCTATAATCCCAGCTCTGGGGAGGCTGAAAAGAGGAGGATCACTACAAGTCTGAACTGCATAGTGTGACCCTGCACAAAATACACAAATCAAAAAAGAAATTTTCAAAGAGAACAGAGAGATTAAATAAACAGAGAGCTACATCATGCCTGTAGGTTGGAAGACCCAATATAATGAGAGACAGACTCTCCCAAGTTTGATTTCGAGACTCGCTGCAGTAGCAGCGAAAATTCAAGCAGTTATTTTGGAGAAACTGAGAAACTGACTTAAAAATATACATGTAAGAGAAAAAAATAAAACAACCAAAAAAATGGAGTAACATATTTCAAGACTATATAAAAATATAATAATCAAGATAGTGGAGAATTGGCATAAGGACTGACATATACCTAATACATGAAAATAAGTCTTGAAATAGACCCTCGCACATACTGTCATTTCAAAAAAGATACCAAGGGAAAATAACAATGGCTTCACTAAGTGGTGGTGTAACAAGGATGCAGTCTTTTCAGAATGAGAATGCATTTTTTTTTTTTTTTGGTAGAACCAGGATTAAACTCAGGCCCTTGTGCTTGCCAGGCAAGCGCTTGTTTTACTGAGCTATCTCCCCAGCCCATGGGAATGCATTTTAACCTTTACTTCATGTTAAACATAAAAATCAACTTGAGTTTATCCTTAATTATGGCTAAGTAGTATTCCACTGTATAAAAACCCCACATCTTTATCCATTCATTGGTTGATGGGCAGGCATTTAGGCTATTTCTAAGATTTAACTATTACAAAATATGCTGCTATAAATATGGGTGTGTATATATCATTGTGGTATAATGTTTTATAATTCTGTTAGGATGATACCAGGAAGAAGAATAACTGGGTCGATTGGAAACTCTACACCTGGTTTTTTTTTTAATTAATCTTATTGAGAAAGAAATAGCAATGAGACAGTTTCAAAACAGGTTAGTAGGACAGTTACAATAATTCATACATTGCATATTGTTGTCTTCATAGTAGTTATTTATAGTATAGGATGCAGACATGATATCCTGTCTAAACACTATTAGTACAAATCTTTCTTCTCATTGAATTAGGACAAAGTAGCTGTATCTCTATCCTAACTATTTTGTATATGCAGATACAAAATGGTCCTTCATTTACATCTCCTTTTTCTGTTTAGTTTTGTCAGAGATGGGTATTCCATTGCCATTTAAATATTGTAAGAGAGAGAGAGAGAGACCAGGGAGATGGCTCAGTAGAATAAGTGTTTCCCTGGCAAGTGCAAGGGCCTGAGTTCAGTCCCTGGTTCCGCCAAAACGTAAAATAAAATAAATAAATAAATAACTATTGTAGGTGCGTGAATTCAGCAAAACAATCCAATATAGTCTAGTAGTCCATAAAAGTAGTGGGTTTTCTGTAGGACTGGCAATGTCAGAAGTTGTTGACTTGAGCCTTTTACAGCTCAGCATATTAATATGGCTTTACTTTTTATATCTCATTTTCATACTTTTCTGATGGATGGTTAAGACCAAGATAAAGCAAGACCTATATAACAAGAAATGTAACTTCTGTAGCTGACAAGGTCAGTCAAATCCTCTGAAACCCTGTACCGCAGTTTGTAGATCCTTAGTCAGTGTCAGCCATGTGGATGAGTCACGGCCATTGCTTGACCAATTTGCTCTCTGTGAAAGCCTGAGAGAATGTTTTCTCTTCATGTGACTTTCCTTAGGCACACTCTACATTGTCAATTGCTTTTCTCTCTGGCCCCATAATCTCCTTGATCAGAAAATTTGGGATGCCACTGAGTTACAGAATGTCACAGTACAGGTTCTCTTATGTCCTGAGTCCACACTGACCTTTAATGGCTAGGGCCAAAATGTTGGCTGTCCTTGCAGCCCTTCTTTTTACTAATTTTTGGTCTGCAAACTTAGATTGTTAACCCTCCAGAAGAGACGCTTAATGATATTATTACCCTATAACATAGGCAGGTGAGCTTAACCTCACTATCTGTCTGAATATCAATCATCTTAGACATAACATGGAACAAGTATTTTCCATCAAGTATTGATATGTTAAACTTTAAATCCCTAAAGAATGTGAAGAAAAAATAAATAAAAAATATTTTAAAAATAGGAATAAACAATTATATATTTTTACACAGAAATTTAGAAATCTAATCATATACAGCACTGTAGCAGGACAGTCCTATGACTTTTTTTCTCTTCTCTTGTTTTCATTTATTATCCTTTTTTAAAAACATTTACTTGAGATACAGTATGGCAGTGATTGATATGACATTAGAAGTAGTACTTATTACACCTAGTTTTGGAGGACTGTCCACATTGATTTCCACAGTGGTTGCACTAGTCTACACTCCCACCCACACTGGAGGAGGGTTTCTTTTTCCCCAAATCCCCACCAGTGCCTGTTATTGATTGATTTCTTGATGGCAGCCATTCTTTCTGGAGTGCAAAGGAATCTCAGCATTGTACAGCATTGTTTTAATTTGTGTTTCTTGAATGACCAGTGATGTTGAACATTTTTTCATACATTTGCTTACTGTTTCTACTTCTTTATCTGAGAAGTGTCTATTAATTTCAGATGCCCATTTTTCAGTTGGGTCTTTAAATTTGGAGGATTAGATTTTCTTTTAGTTCTTTTAATATTCTAGATAGTTAAATATCCTAGTAGTCCTTTGTCTGAGGAATAGCTGGCAAAAATTTAGGCAAATGGATACACCTAGAGAAGGTACTCTTGTCAGACACACATGTGTAAATACTGCATCATTTCTGTCCTATGAGGAACTGAACATGTAGATAAGGATGAAAATGAATAACAAGTATCGTGAAATAGGAAGAAAATGTTCAAGTAGGAAGAGGAACCAGGGAGGGGGGAGGTAGAAATAGAGGAAGGAAAAAGAAAACAATGAGAAAGGGAGACGGAAAGGAAACAAAGCTTTTGTAAATAAGGAGAAGAGGGGTTGAAGGTAGTGTAAGGGGATGGAAAAGAAAGCAAGTTAAATCATGTGCAGGTGCACATTCCCTATTATGAGTGTGGTCATTATGGGTACCTAACGTGTACCAATACATGCATGCAGTTAAAAATGGGATAAGATAATAAAGTATAAAAAAATCAACTTGAAATATATACACATACATAAATATAAAAAACAAAAGCTGTCTTATTAAGGAATGTGCAACATAACCATCATAATTTTGGAGTAGGAAAGGATACCTTAAAGGACCCATAAAGAAGGAAAGTTAAAAGAAAAGCCAATAAATGTGACTTAATCAAATTTAAATGTTCAGAGTAGGAGATATAGATCAGCAGTATAGGCACCTGCAAGCACAAAGTCCCGAGTTCAATCCTGGGTACTGTTAAAAAATATATATATATATCTCCAGAGAGATAGCTCAGTGGCTTAAGTCCCTGCCTGACAAGTGAAAGTCCTGAGTTTGAAAAAAAAATCATAGTATCAATTTTAATTTTTTATTCTTCTGAGAACTTCATTAAGAAAATGGAAATGCAAGCCACAGGCTCAAAAAAATAATGTACGCAAATTGTATCTCTAACAAATGACTGATACCCAAAGTGTATCATGAATGCATATAATTTAATAAAAATATGAAGAAAATAATTAAAAAGAGGTAGCAGAGCTGAACCCATAATTCAGAAAAGAAAATAAATGAGTGGTCAATAAGCCCATGAGGGCTAGGGAAATGGCTCAGTGGAATAAGTGCTTCCCTGGCAAGCACAAGGGCCTGAGTTCAATCCCCAGTTCCACCAAAAAAAAAAAAACCATGAAAAATTGCCCCATATCTCTGGTCTTCAAAGAAATGCTAACTATAACTATAATGAAAAATAGCTATATACTTACTATAATGGCTATAATTAAAAAGACTAACAATACCAAGTGTTGGCAAGGATGTGGAACAATAGACATTCTCATACTTTGCTGGAGAGAATATAAAATGATATAAACCCTTTAGAGAACATTTAAAAATATTTGATAAAGTTCAGTATGCAATTAACCTATAACCCAGAAAGCCTGCTTCTAGATATTTAGCCAAAGGAAATTAAGTATGTAATTCCATAAATACCTGTGTAGAGATTACTCATAGCAGCTTTAATCATAGTTACCTTCAAGCTGAAGATAACCTAAATGTCTCTCAACAAAACAATGAATAAGCACATTATATATCCATTCAGCGAATGATCACTGGGCAGTTAAAAGAAATAAATTACTGTTACGTGTAGCATGTGCATGAATCTCATAAACATGCTCAGAGAATGAAGATAGACTTGGAGTTTATACTGTATTGATTCCATTTGATGGAGTTCTAGAAAATACATACTAATCAATAGTGACAGAAACATCACCAGCTGTTGCTGGCCCTGAAGGTTGGCAGATACTGCTCAGGAGCATGGAGGCACTCTTTGTGGTGATGAAAAGACTCCGAAGCTTGAGTGTGTGGAAGTAATACAGGTGTGCCTAAAATTCATCAGCTGAGGGCTGGGGAGATGGCTCAGTAGAATAAGCGCTTGCCTGGCAAGCGCAGGGTCCTGAGTTCAATCCCCAGGACCGCAAAAAAATAAAAAATAAAAATAAATAAATAAAATTCATCAACTGGTCCACTTAAACTAAAGGAGTCTGTATTAAATACATTGTGCTGCAATGAATTTGATCTATTTTTAAATGTTTGTTGCAGCATACAAATGCCTAATCAATCCCCCAAAAATGTGTTGAATGAAAAGAAAATCCTTGTCAAAGCAGAAAACAAAAAAGAAAGTGACAATTCAATCTCATTTAACATATAGGCCACAAATTCTAAAAGAACCAGTAGGAAATTAATTTCAACACTCTATTTAAATAAATGCACATGAGTAGGATAGGGTTTATTGTAGGAATAATTCAATAGTAAAGAAAGTCTATTAAATAATTTATTATATCAATATATCAAAATATTAAACCACACGATGCTAAAATCACATTCAATAAAATTTACCATCTATTCTTGATAATATTTTTAAACTCTTAATAAAATAGGAATAAAATATATCTTTATCACAATAGAAAATACAACAGCTTGATACACAGCCTCATTCATTCTGGTGATACTATAGAGATTCTCATAGCAAGCGCAAGACAAGGGTGTAAACTACTCAACCTCACCAGTATTTAACACTTCTGAAAGTTCTTCCAATACAAGAATACACAAAGAGAATTGACTGGTCTGTAAACAAGAGAAACTGTAAAATTTTTTGTTAAATTATACAATTTTCTACCTGGAAAAGAAGGCAAGAAAAACATCTCAAAACAGAGCTTTTAAAAACTCTGACTGATAATAAAATACATATGCTAGAAAAATTGGTTGGCGTATATATCAGCTCTGACTATTTAGAAAACTGTAACAAAGATATTCTTATTACAGTAACAGTAAAATTCATGGTTGAGGAGATAGCTCAGCCATCTAAGTGCCTGCCTGGCAAGTGCAAGGACCCAAGTTTGATCTTGGGTACCACATGCCATGTTGGCCCCAAAGCTGGGTGTGGTGGCACACACCTGTAACCTTAGCACTGGAGAGGCTAAGATAGGAGGATCACTACGAGTCTGAACTGAGTAGTGGAACCCTGTATCAAAGAGAAAGAAAGAAAGAAAGAAAGAAAGAAAGAAAGAAAGAAAGAAAGAAAGAAAGAAAGAAAGAAAGAAGTAAAATTTAAAGCATGAGGATTTTTTAATATCTACAATTTAGAGGAAGATAAGGTTTTCTGGGAAATGCATAACAACTTGGCTAAGTAAAGAAATGTACCACTATCTGAGGGGGAGTACATTATAAATGTGACTATACTGAAAATACAGCAATTCTTCTCTAACATTCTTGTTTCTGTTCAAAAGTAAAGAGTTGTTCAGGGAGGAAATCAGTTTAATTTGTATAAAGTCACATCAAAAGAATAATCAACTGAAAATAGCAGAGTTGTAAAGAAGAAAAATAGCAGGACTTACACTATCAGGTAGTGAACTATATCATGAAACTAAAAACATTAAAACATTATGGTAGGGAAATCACCCAACAACAAGTGTTGGAGAGGCTGTGGGGGAAAAGGAACCCTTCTCCACTGCTAGTGGGAACGTAGACTGGTGCAACCATTATGGAAATCAGTGTGCAGACTCCTTAGAAAAGTTGGACTGGAAATCCCATTTAAACCAGCTATTCCTCTACTGAGAATTTTCCCGGAGGATCTGAAAACATCATATCATAGTGATATATGTGTGCCTATGTTTATAGCGGCACAATTTGTGATAGCCAAATCTTGGAAACAACCAAGATGCCCATCACCTGAGGAATGGTTGAAAAAGATGTGGTATTTTTACAAAATGGAGTATTATTCAGGTATTAAGAATGATAGACTCAAAGCCTTTATATTGAAGTGGATGCCACTTGAGCATATACTCATAAGTGAAATAAACCACACACACATGTGTAAATATCATATAGTTTTCCTAGTATAAGAACTCAAAGAGGGGCCAGGGAGATGGCTCAGTAGAATACGCACTTGCCTGGCAAGGACAAGGACCTGAGTTCAATCCCCGGTTCTGCAAAAAAAAAAAAAACTCAAGGAAGAAATAAAAATAGAAAGGTATAATACAGGTAAAAGGAAAGCAGGATCTGAAGGACTAACTAATCAAGAGAGGGAAAGGAGAAGAGCTAGGAAACATGAATAAGTCAAGCCATACAGTTATATGTAGAAGATGGGCAAGGCAATGATCCTGAGAATCTTCAGAAGATTTTTTAATCTGGCAGTTAATTGGAAAGATTTCCACTCTGACTTTGTATAAAAGTAGTATGTATGGTATTTTCTCAATTTTATAAACAATGCTTGTAAACATACTCAAATATATGACTCTAGAATATTCAAATACTACTTTAAAAAATGTATTTTAAAAATGAACCTTAAGTGTCATGTACAGAATCTGGTCTTTAACTTTATTTTTTTTTCAAAATTTTATTGATAAACAGATAGCAATGAGACAGTTTCAAATCAAATCGGAAGTACAGTTTCAACAAATAACACACTGCATATATTCTTCTTAGTGGCTAATTGCTGTACAAGATGCAGACTTGAGATCCTATTTACAAACACCATTAGAACAAATCATTCTATTCATTAAGAGAATGCATCTATATATCTATCCTAACCACTTTGAGTACACAGATACAAAATGGACATTCATCGGTATACCCCATTTTTTCTAAGTTCCGTTATTGAATATTATAGGTGTGTAAACTCAGCAAAATATTCTAAAAGAGTCCAGTAGCCCTTTAACTTTATTTTAACAGTTATCACATCACATCACTGAACAATCTAACTTCTAATTTGCAAACCTGATAAAATTGTCTACACTAATCTTCATCAGAGGTCTCTGTATGGCAGAATCAACAAAGTGCCCCTAAAAAGAGTTAAAACTCCTGGAAAAGGCAGCTGCCTCTCTCCCTCGCAGTCATTTGAAGAGAACCTCATCAAAGTTATTATGGGTAATGAAAATCCTTATAGCAATAAAAATTGGCCTTTATATCCTTTCTTTGATTAAAAAATACTCAAGTTGTAAAGAACCCAACGTTTATGTGGATGTGAAGGATTTATAAACAAGACATTTTTGAATAAGTATGTGAATACAAACATGTATTTGCTAGATCTCTGTGGAGGGGTCTCTGCAGCAATCACACACTGTAGCAATAAGTGCACCTCACAGTCAGACCATGGCTTTGAAACACCATCCTCCCCAAACAGTACCAGTCTCTTTGAAGAAGCTGGTTTCAGGGCTGTGGTGGACTAAACACAAGATCACACAGATAGGGGCATGTCGAAGGCTACAGGCATTCCCGTAGCCAAAGCCTGAATGAGCCTAAATAACAAAGTTAGGACAATTTAGGAAACAATCACAAAGGATGATGTTGGATTGCCACCAACAGAATATAGTAAATAGCTGTATGCCCATATTGATATAAACAAATGACTGAATGCATAAATAAGTGGGGGGAGGTGTTAGCTCTTGCTTACAGAGGAATTCCAAATAGTACATGTGGAAGTAATAAAGAGACTACAAAATAATCATCAGAAAAATTCCACAGTAATAATTTTTACAGACAAGATCTACTGACAGAAACTAAAGTCAGTGGAGAACCTTGACAAACACCACTGTAATCAAGTGTTCAAGGTTAACCTCACCAGTGATAACACAGCAATACCACCTACCTCTGTGATGACTCACTGGGAAAGCTACACCATCTCCTCTGGGGAACTCATGCCAGAAAAGCATAACTTTGATCTAATCATAAGAAAGCCAGGCACTACCTCAAATTGAGAGGTATAAAAAGGCTGATTGGTATCCACATCAAGTGTCAAAGTCTGACGGAGAAGAACAGAACTCAACACAATGTGGAAAAAGATGAGGGCCTTGATGAAATTTAAGCCTGTAATTCAGTAAATATGGTAACAATGTGAATTTCCTGGCTTTGATCATTTTTCTGTTTAGTTGCTTTGCAAAGTTGTTAAAATTAAAGCAAACAGGGTAAAAGCTGTACATGAACTTGCCATTATTTTGTAACTTTTCTATAAGTCTAACATAATAGGGTTTTTAAACCTTTCAAATGCCCTATTGATAATCCTAGCTGATGGTTCCTTTTTCTTAATTTAAAACAGCAATGTAACCTGTAAAGAAAAAAATTTGGTATATAAAGCATTAGTTTCTCTTTAATTTAGGTATTTTTTTAATTCACAATTTAGTTTGTGAATGCATAACCCCACATCACTCTTCACCAAGGACAGTGCTAAAGCACAGGTGATCTTCCAAGGCTGCCAGGTTAGGCTGCTTTCTAGCCCCATCATCTGCTCTAAAAGATCTAAATCACTGTTGTGGACCGGGGGGGGGGGGGAGAGGAACCCTAAATTCTACACCTAAAGAGCTTAGCATCATGCTTCTCACATCGTTTACTTCCGTGTTCCCTCTGCAGGAGATGATGGACATTGTCAAAGCTATCTATGATATGATGGGGAAGTACACATACCCTGTGCTCAAAGAGGACACCCCAAGGCAGCACGTGGATGTTTTCTTCCAGGTAAGTGCACACACGTGCTCACAAGCTTCATGCCCACCTTAGATGAACCAATTACGACAGCTGAGAAAGTGGTTTGTGTCTAACCCAATGCCAATTATTACAGGAAACAGGAAAGAATGACAAGATATTTTGTCGACAAAGAATAGATAATCATGTAAAGCAGATAATTGTACACTATAGCACAAAGGTATCTTATATTATTTGTTATAAATGGGTATAGGACAACTATAAATTCCATTAAAATTCTTGTGGGAGCCAAATAAACTGAAAAGACTTCATTAATCATTTTGTCTAAATGTTGAGTATTTACATCTTGGTAGTAAGGGTGTCAGCCCATTTGGGGGACCCAAGGGAGATTTTTGTGGGTGAGATCCCAAAGTTAAAGAACACACATGTGTGAGACATCAGCAGTAACAGGAGGCAGCATGGAGCAGAGCAGAGCACAAAAACGGAAGAGTGCAAGAGCCCAAGAGCCGCTTGCATCTTTATTGTATAATTCTTATACAGGTTGTTATCTCATATTTACATTCTTACATAGTGCTGTAACCAGCACATGTGTGTTTATCTGTGCTAAGTCATGCACGTTTACCTTTCTGCCTCCCCATGTGATCTTAGCCACATGCACTCCCACTATTCTGATGCCATCCTCCATGACATACTCACCAAAGCCAACTGTATCTCATTGTCCACCTGTACTAGACAAGTGGGGTCATGTCTTCAGATGTCCTTAGATGCTGCTGAGCTTTGAAGCAGTCTGAATGGTTCCCTACAAAGAGGAAATAACATTGGAAACTAAGGTTAGGCCAGATTGTACAATCTTTAAATGGAATAGTTTAGGCTCTCTCTGGTAAAGAACAAGTAGCTATTGTTGATCCGTGAGTAGGGAAGTAACATCCCCATAGCAGCAATTTAGTAAGAAGTTGAACTATCAGTCAGATCTCACTACTGTGTAGTGAAATCTTCTCACTTTGCAAATGGGAAAACAGAGGCCTCTGACTTGTCAAAAGCTCACACAGTAATTAACACAGAGAGAGAATGGGTACCTCCCATATCCAGTCTAGTAGAAAACTCAGGGAAGACATATGCTATATTTTAGAAATGGTTTGATTTCAACCCCCAAAGGATCATATCCTGGAGCCTTGGCCCTCAGTGTGTAGCTCTTTGGTCTACACTGCCACACAGTGGAACCTCTTTGGATGAGGCTAGAAGATAACTGGGTCATTGGGAGTATGGTCTCAGAGGAATTACCGTTGTAGTCCTCATGAGTATGAGTTATTGTACAGAGAGCAAGGCTGGCCCTTCCTGCCTCCCCATGTGATCTTAGCCACATGCACTCCCACTATTTTGATGCCATCTTCCCATGACATACTCACCAAAGCCAAGCAGAAGCTGGCATCAAGCTCATGACCCATCCAAAGCTATACACTATCCTTCCATTATCTTGTTATGAAATTGTATTTCTTCCATAAAATAAAAACACTGAATGCCACAAAAAAAAAGCTATACACTAAACAAACATATTTTCTTTGTAAAGTACTCAGCCTTGGGTATTTTGTTATAGCAACAGAAAACTAACTAATACAACATGTGAAGATGTCAGAATAATATAGCAATGAGATGAACTGCTGCCAGTCTTTGATTTAAGGAAGCTCATCAGGGTCAATAAGTGCTGTGACCAGGGCCCAGCTATAGTTGTCTAGCCAGTGGAAAAAATACCCTAATTTGAAAAACAAAGTTGGTTAATAAAAATCAAGTTTCAGGCACAAATTACAGTGTTTTTGAACAATGCTTCTCCATGTTATGTCTTTCAGAAAATGGACAAAAATAAAGATGGTATTGTGACTTTAGATGAATTTCTTGAATCCTGTCAGGAGGTAAGAAAAAGATCACCAGGAATAATATCCCTAAATCTGGAAAAGAAAATATGGGGATTGAAGGCCTGCAAAAGGAAAGGAAGGAGAAGCCTGCACGTAGCTTGCCTCCAATGAGCAACAGCCACAACAGGAGCAAAAACTCAGGAGTCCACGGGTCTGCACTCAGCCTGGTCTGTGGTTAGTTGTGACTCAAAGCTGGACTGAGCAGACAACCCAAGCACAGCCCTGGGGGATGTAAACACCCAGAGAAGTCTCTGTGAGACCAGAGTTCCTAACTAGGCAGCGCTGTCATTTTTCTACCTGCTCCTGGCTTTATGCTCCACCCCCAGCCCACAAGGAGGCAGCTGGGGAAAACATCCTCAGTTGTGATTCTCAAACTGTAGTATTCATGAAATGATGGTTCTGAAAGTGTATATTTATTTCTAGATCTGGATTTCAGAGACTCTAGATCTAGGATGGGGTCTAGAATCTGTCATGCCACAGATGTCTTTGACTAATGCTGCAAAAACTTTAGGGGGTTTTTTGTGTGTTTCCCTATGCAGCTCAGCCTCGTGGTGATCCTCCTGTTTTCTGCCTCCCTAGTGCTGGGATTACAGGCTGCAAAAACTTTAAGATGCAAACAGGACTTCCTGAATATCTTATTAGAATGCAGATTATTCTTTCTGGGGTTTGGGTGGAGCCTGAAATGCTAACCAGGAGAGGCTGGTACTGCTGGTCCTTCTGTGATACTTGAGTCTCATCCCAGAGTGTCTGCCAGAGGCCAAAAGAATTCCTTCATCTACTTTAGAGAAAGTAATGTATATATCTCAACCTGATTTCAAAAAGATGTATTTACTTTGAGCACCACTCAAGAACTGAAATCCAAGGATACAAAGAAGTTATTAACGTTTATTGAGCACCTACCAAATATTAAGCACATTACATGAACATCACAACCCTACGAAGTAGGTGTCCTATATGCTGACCTATATTTACAATATTTAACAACAAAAATAGACAGGACGTTGACCACTTTTAACTGCCATAGATTTCTGCTAAGGTTAGTAGTAACCTTTCAGTTATGAATATCTGAATGGCCACTAATCCTGGACAGGTTACTAGTTAGAAAGGTAACTAAGAGAGAAGCTCAGGTCAGAAATATTTTAGCATTTCATCATTGCACACTGAAGACCAACACTGAGTGTACCCATTTTCATGGAGAGAAAACTGAAAGACATGTGACTTAGGCTACAGTAAGTGAAAGGGATAGAGCTTCAACTCAGCTAATTTTAAATACCATATCCAGCTAAAGTGTGCTTTCTTGATGTTGCTTCCAGGTGAGAATGGTTTTTACGTCAGCTTAGTTTCTCACATTAGCAACTTTCACAATTATTCATTAAGCCACTTGTTCATTTTGTACAATCTAAACCTACAGGTAGCTGTTATAGTCACCATTTTTTACACATGAAGAAACAGAAATACAGAGAGATGAAGTAACTTGTCCAAGGTAACATACTTAATGTGACGGCGCCAACATTTGTATCCAAATTCCTGACTGGAGAATCCATAAGTCTAAATGTAGTAATACCGCCCTCTTCTAGAAACTTACAGATTTCAGAGCCTCAGATTCAACTGTCTCTATTGATTTTTCTGTACTATGGACCTCCTTTCTATTTTTTAAATTTGTTTCCTAAATTATTTTCTTCTTTCTGTTTTCTTATTTTCAAAATTCTAGCCTTTTCTTCCCTAGCTTTTTGATATGAAAATTGAATTATTGATTTTCAACCAATCTTTTGTAATATATATACCCATCAGGAGCAGATTCCTCCTGAGTGTTATGTTAGCTGAATTCTTTTTTAGATCCCACAAATTTTTTATTTGTCATACTTTTGCTGTATTTTAACTCAAAATATGTTCTTGGGTGCATAGATTTAGAAGTGTGTTCCTTATTATGCAAACATTTGAGGACTTTCTACATTCAATACATATACCTTACATAATACATGGTAGAAAAATGTTAATAGACATACAATAACAAAACCAATAAAACGAAGAACTTTCTTTTCCAAGAAAATTAATAAAATTGATTAGAAAGAGAAAACTCAAGTTGTCAGTATCAGCAATGAAAAGTATAACACACAGGCTTCACATTAAAAGGATAATAGCCATTTCCTAAAAAGTTTGACATGTTATATGAAATTATAAATGCCTCACAAAACAATTTATCACAACTAATACGAGAAGGCAAGAAAATCTAAATACTATAGTCCTATGTGTGTTAAAAGGATTAGCTCTGTAACTGAAAATATTCCTCCAGAAAAAAATAGCAATAGCAGGTTCAGATAGTTTCACTGACACATTCTTCTGAACATTTAAGGAGCAAATATTAATTTTATACACTCAAGAAACAGAACAAAAGGAGAAACTTCTCAGCTTAATTTTTATTTATTGATTTAATGTAGTTGAGAAGGGCCGGCCAAATAGCTCAGTGGATTAAAGCATCTACAAGCAGGCACAGAGGCCAGGGGTTCAATCCCTGGACCTGCCATGCCAGCCCCACCCCTCAGGTGCACTGAGACAGCAATTGAGACTGGGCGTGGTGGTGCACACCTGTAATCCCAGCTCTTGGAAGGCTGTAAACAGGCGGATCACTAAAGTCTGATCTAGTAGTAAGACCCTGAACACCCTGTAGACCCTTCCCTAAAAATACAAAAATAAAAAAAGTATTTGATACAGGGTCTCACTATGCAGCTTGGACTAATAGTGATTCTCCTGTCTAAGCCTCCCCAGCACTGGGATTACAGGTGTGCACCACCACACCCAGTTTTGGTGTCTGGCTCAGCATGCCTGTGGGAGGGCAATGTGGCATGCGGTATCAGGGATCAAACCTCAGTCCCTGTGCTTGCCTAAGTAGGCACTTAGTCCACTGAGCTATCTCACCACCCATCCCAGCTTAATTTATGAAGCTACCATAATCTTAATATGAAAACTTGCAAAGTCAGTTTAACAATCAAAAATTAGTCAATGTAATAATCACATGGCTAGACTAAAAAGAAAGTATGCTCATCTCTGTAGATGCAAAAAGTCAGTTGACACAATGCATAGAGCTTCTATAAAAATCCTGCTCACTGCTGCATAGGATAATTTGTTTTTCTGCATCTCTCTTTAAACCTATAAAAAAGCATTTTGCCTCAAGTTGATCATTCTCTTGGATACTCACCTCTAATTCCTTCTTTCTGCCAAGAAACCACGCATAAGATTTGTGCACCACATTGCCAAACTTCTCAGGCAGCTGCTACAAAGACCCTAACCATCCACTCTTTCTTCCCTCTCTTCCCAGGATGACAACATCATGAGGTCTCTGCAGCTGTTCCAAAATGTCATGTAACTGGGGACACTCATGCACCGAGCTCTCAGAGACATTCTATCTTAATACCTTGATCTGCCCTTGTTCCAGTTTTACACACCAACATTCTCTTGGGACAGAGACATCTTTTACACTTTGGAAGAATTCCTGCTGAAGACTTTCTATGAAACCCAGCATTCAATGGCTCAATCTCTGATCGTCAACTCTTCCTTCTTCCTCCTCTTGAGAGAGACACAATTCAAATTTGTTTTTGGAAGCATGCCCGTCTCTTCACACTGCTGCTCCATGGAAGGTCCCTCTGCTTGAGCTTATACAGTAGTACACAATTTTCTGCTATGTGCCCCCAGCCCACTGCCTCCAAATCAAGCAGATTTTGTTGAATTTGGAAGCCAGAGGACCTGAGCCAAATGCACACTATCCTCTGATGGTCTCCCAAACCAATGTGCCTGTTTCTCTTCTTTTGTGGGAAGAAAGCGTGTTCCACAGAACAATCAAAATCTACCTTGACTAGATTGGGGGAGGCAGCACCCAAATATGTAGAATAAGACTGAATTACTAAGCATGGCATTGTCTGAGGACCTAAACTGCCCATGTCATTCATTTCCAAAGGCTAGGATTAATAACTCTCCCACACTAGCATCTGTGCTAGTAATGTGAGTTGCAAGTCTCTTAATATGCCCAGGAAGAGAGCCATTGCCCAGTAGTCTCTAACTCCTGCCCATCCCCTGCTCAAGTCCATCATTGCATGTCCCTCCCAAAAGTCCAGAATGCTTGCAAATTGCTGTAATTTTATACCATGTTCTAATCAATAAACAGAATTATTTCTTACACTCTCAATCACTTCTTCCATGACTCTGTTTGGCAAGATAGCTAAGCAGTTAATCATTACCTCTTACCTCGAGAAAGTTAATTCATACATTTGGCATTCAGTTATTAGTACTTCCCCTATGCCAGGTACTGTGCCGAGCAGTGACATCTCTCCCCAGTCCCCAAACATCCTAGGCAACATCCAATTCAAATGCAAATATTATGACATAGGTAAATGCAACTTCAAGACAACAAGACCCTTCACAACATCTCCCTTTGATGACAAGACTCATCACTCCTAAGACCTTGTGAGGTGGGAAGCATGGAGCCTGATGTGGGGAGGTTGGGGATGCAGAAATGGAAAGATGGACAGATCCTTCTGCTGAGGGACTTGGAGTTTAGGCTTTGATTAAGTGACTTCATCCTGTAACTAGCAAATGATTACTTACGCTAACTCCAAGCATCCTGGTTTTTCTGTTTTCTATTGTATTAAAATGATTATGAGATAATAGTAACATCTTGCAAGGAAAGCAATTTGCTGGGCTCCTGTTATGTACCAGGTGCTACCCTGGGTGCTTCATATACATTGCCTTATATCATGCTCATGGTAGAGCATTCCAGAAGGTGAAGTCCTAGTGTTGTTGATGAGGACACTGAAGTTTAGAGAGGTAAGGGAACTGCCTAAGGCAGCACAGCTGGTGAAAAATCTTGTCATTCTGTCAGGGAATTCTCCCTGCCCCAAGAACGTGAAGGTGCCTCCACCAATCTCCTTCATCTGGAATCAGCTTGGAGAGGGTTGGGTTTTCTTTAAACCCATCAAACTACAGAATGCAATGACAGAGGGAAGGAGGATTGTCCCAGGTAGCCATGGGTCACTGGAGGGAGCAGGCCTCCACCCCGTCTCAGGCACCATCCAGCTCCTGGCTGTACCCTTTCACAGATGGAAATTGTAGGAGATCTGGTTCCTCTCTTGGAGCTCCCTCACAGGCAGGTCCCTATTGTTGCTGGACATGTTGCCAGTGCCTCGCTGAGGGTGACCCTAATGTATACCTAAGGCTGAGACCTCTACGCTAGGACAGAGCTACCTTTCTCCCTGTGTTGTTCAGACCTCAACATGAACACAACTAAGCCCTGAGCATCCAACACTGAGAAGATCAGCAGCTCTGGATATCCGGCCAAAAATCAGAGAGAAAGGAAATATCAAGAGTTTTCAGATGAGTATTCAGCCTCAAGGTACTGGCTGTCCTGCTGTGGGGAGGGGGGAGAACACGAAGGAAAGGCATCGACTCCAGCTTTAGCTTATCTTCCCACTCAGCAAATGTTCACCATTTGCCAGGGATCACGCCTGCTCATGGGGACTCAGCGACGTAGCACATGCCATGCCCACATGCCCGTGGCATCTCCCACCACCATGCAGGTGGATTCAACTTCTGCCAACTATAAATACCAGAGACTTCATCTGCGACTGGCTTTCACAGAAAGAGCCTGGTTGTGAGGACCCCACCTGACCTGTGAACGTGGGGAGAATCAGGCCATCAGCCTCTGCAGGAAGCAGCCCGTAAGCCATGAGTGCAAGAGCTAGCAGATGCTGCTCCTCTCGGTGGAAAGCGCTCTACAGTCTGTCCTAGTCTTAACTCCTCATCTTCTGCAACTGAACTGACCCCAAGTCACCTACAGCAGGAACTTCTGACACATAAGACAGGATAGATGTACACCAGGATGGAAGGCAGCTAGGCTAACTGGGGGTGGTGAGGCTTCTCAAAAGAACGGAAGTTTTCTGTGGACAGTATCTTACCTAAGACTTGCTATGCTTTGGCTATGGCTTCAGTGTGTGCCACAAACATTCGTGTACTAGAAATGTGGTCCTAGTGCGGTGGTATTAGGAAGTGGCCAGAGCTCGAAGAGTTGCGCTTTAGTGCTAGGCAATAAGATCACTGAAGGCACCATGCTCAGAAGCAATTCATGAGGTCAGTTAGTTCTCAGCGCAAGGTTATTAAAGAGCAGGATGGCCACCCCGCTCTTTCTTGTTCCTGCCTCACCGTATACTCTCTCCCTCTTATGTGTGTCGCCCCATGTCACCCCTGTGGGATTCCTGCCATAGCACTGGAATGTGGGCCATCTACCTGCGGACCTTCCCTGAACCAAAGGGGTCACCCCATCTTGGACTTTCAACCTCTAAAACTATGAGCCAAATAAACTGGTCTTTATAAGTATCCAGCCTTTGGTATTTTGTATCAGTAATAGAAAACTTACTAATATACATCTCATAATAACCTTGTGAGATAGGTATTTTAGGAACCTGTTCTTCAGAAGAAAAAAAAAAAAGTAATACCCAGAGATATGGAAGGACTGTTGACACAGCTAGGAAGAGCTGTAAAACTGCCAAACTCCAAAACTCATGTCCAGCTTTGTTTCCCAGCAAGGTAAAGACCTTTCACCTATTCATACAACTCGCTGTAATGATATACAAACACCAGAAGGTGCTGAAGAGCAGCTAGTAAAGAGCAGTGAAAACAAGCCCACAAATCCAAGTTCAATTACTCTTCCTGCAAAGGGAACGACGCCAAGGACATGTGCAAAGATGGCCAGATGGGTTTCTTAGAGAAGCTGAAATAAATATATTCTTCCACATCAAAACACAGCTCAATTGAGTTGCCAGACTGCAGCAAGCTCGGCACTCCAGGCTAGTAGTTGACTGGGAGCCAAGAAAACTTAAAACCCGAAGAGTTGAGGAAACCCTAAGCGGCCAAGTCCACTGGGGAGAATTTTGAAGACCCGTAATATTGTGAGGAAGCTGACTGGGTTCCCAGTTCTAGGACCAGAGCACACAGCACCCAGCCAAGCCAACCCTACCTCCAGTGCCCCTGGCCGGGGCCCTGGGCTCTGGAGCAGGCTGGATGCCTAAGCTCATTCAAATAGCCGGGCCGTTTCCCCTTTCATAGAGACTAATGCAACGAAGCTACTCATTTCCTAGCGGGCATGGACGGCAAAGTACTCAGCCTTGCACCGACGGACAAACACCTTATAATCTGAAGGAAAGCCAGCCTGCAGCTGAGCATAACGTACCACAGAAATCAAGCAGAGAGATGGAAAGAAAGGGACATGGTGATATCATTCTCCCACTCATGCGTCATCTGAAGCTACTTGTTCTCTAGTCTTTCTATTTACATGAACCAAATAGCAGTAAATTCATTTTTCATTGTTTAAAGTAGATTGAGTTGAACTTTCTGCAACTTCAACTTGGATATCTTACCCTATCCCTCCCTACGGCAGCTACGGCAACAAAAATTACAGTTACACAGCCGCGCGGTAGCATGCCTCGGACAAGAAACCCAGCGTGGCCTCGTACCCACCACACTACTCTGTGACCTACTTTGAAGAGACCATAATATAATGCCATATATTATTTATTAAGCACTTACTGCGTGCTAAATAATTCACGTATATTTACCTCATTCAGCCCTCTGTGCTCTGGACTCAGCTCCATTATGATTCCCACTCACTAATGAGGAAAGCGGAGCTCAAAAAGGTTAGACAGTGTGGTTGTGATCCAACAGCTATGTAGTCAAGGGCAGAGCAACAATTTGAATCCAGGACCTTCTGACTTTTTCCCTTAATCATTGTCTCAGGAAATACCATGTTTAATGTGTATCCAGACTCAGCCAGGCTGAAATAATGAGCTTCACACCACAGTAGACACGCTCAGCATGAAGAAGGCAACCACGAGCTGGTGAGATAGTGCAGCAGACTCAAGCACTGCTTAGGCAGGCACAGGGACCACAGTTCGATCCCTGGCACCACATGCCATGCTAGCCCCGCCCCCAGGGAGGGCTGAGCAGACCAGGCTCTCGGCGTGGTGGTGCACGCTTATAATCCCAGCGCTGAGGAGGCTGAAAACAGGGATCACCATGATGAGTCCAAGCTGTGTAGTGAGACCCTGCAACAACAAATACATTAAAAAATTAACAAAAGAAGGCAACCATATCACAACACTAGGAGTCCTGCAGTATTGTTGCCTAGTGTTATTGGATACACTCTGAAGAAAAATTAAACATCTGGACTTATATATAAAATCTCCCAATTTTGTATTCAAGCAACTGTTCAATATTGAAAAGATACCACACAGGCTAAACTAAACAAGTGTAAGAGATGGATTTGGTCCAGGGGCCACTCACGCACAAACGCTTGTCTAAATTCTGTTATTTTTCCCCACTAATGAATGATCACCATGTAGTAAGCTAATATATAGAATGTTATGGTGTATCATGAATATCAGTAACTGAGAAATAGTAACCCTGCAGCTATTATATAATATATTAAGAATACCTAGCATGCCTGGCCTAGTCAGCCAGGACCTGAAGATACAAAAATCTGCAACTTGACATTAAGATGGGAACTTTCTTTTTCTTTTTCTTTTTTCCTTTTTTTTCATGGTACAGGGGATTGAACTCAGGACACTGATCTTGCCAGGCAGGCACTTATTCTTTTTTTTTTTTTTTTTTGCCCTCAGGCACTTATTCTATTGAGCTATTTCCCT
>NW_004524661.1:3491098-3494461 GCF_000260255.1 Octodon degus | reverse complement strand
AAGAATACCTAGCATGCCTGGCCTAGTCAGCCAGGACCTGAAGATACAAAAATCTGCAACTTGACATTAAGATGGGAACTTTCTTTTTCTTTTTCTTTTTTTTTTTTTTTTGGCAGAACCAGGGATTGAACTCAGGCCCTTGCACTTGCCAGGGAAGCGCTTATTCCACTGAGCCATCTCCCCGGCCCTCAGGCACTTATTCTATTGAGCTATTTCCCTGGCCAAGATGGGAACTTGCAAAGTACAGCTCAAATGGGTCAGCACTACAGATCCTATGGATATTTAAAGGATAACTGATGAACATCAGTTCGACTTCTCAGATGGAATGGAAAAATACTTTGAAAAAACACAGCTCATGAAAATGGATACATAACCATGAGCACCTGGTGAAATAAGCCAGTCACAAACAGATGATTACTTCATGATTCCATATACACAGAGCACCAGGAGTTGTTAAATTCATAGAGACAGAAAGTAGACCAGTAGTTCTCATGAGCTGGGGAAAGAAGAAAATGGGTTGTGAGGCTGGTTTTTCTTTGCCTTTTTTATTTTTAGTTCATTTTATTATTGTTTTCAAGCTTGATTGAGGAGAAATTAAATAAATATTTAAGGTGTACAACATGATGTGATCACAAATATATACTGTTGTGTACATGATTACCATGGTCAAGCTAACAAGCACATCTTTCACCTCACATGGTTACTCTATGTATGCATGTATGCGTGTCTGTGTGTGGCTTGTGTGTGTTGGGAACATTTAAAATGCATGCTCACCACTGCTTAGGCAGAGTGCAGCAGCCAGGGTTCAATCCCTGGCATGCTGTGCCAGCCTCACCCCCGGGGAGTGCTGAGACTGTGATTGAGACTGAGCGTGGTGGCCCCCTCCTGTAATCCCAACACTTGGGAGGCTGAAAACAGGAGAATCACTACAAGTCTGATCTGCATAGTGAGACCCTGTAGACCCTGTCCCAAATACAGAAAATATAAAATATAAAATAAAATGTTTACTCACCAAACCTATACAGCAATATTATTAGCTATAGTTGTTATGCTTTACTTCAGGCCTCCTGAACTTGTTTTTCATAACCGAAACTTTTTACCCTTTGACAAGAACTCCTCATGCACGCTACTCTCCAGGCCCTGGCAACCACCATTCTACTCTCTGCTCCTGGGAGTCTGACACTTCCAGATGCCATATATAGGAGCCGTCATGCAGGGTCTGTCTTTCTTGTGTGCCTCCTTCCACTTCATGCAGTCTTCCACTTTCATCCATGTTGTCACGTATGACAAGATTTCTTTCTTTTCAATAGTGAGTAAGCCCACAGTGAGTGTGGGTGTGGGTGTCTACACCCATTCATCCACTGAGAGGTGCACCATTGAATAGATATCTCAGTTACTGAAAATAGTGCTGCAAGGATTATGGTAATGCAGACGTCTCTTCAACGTATTGATTTCATTTTCTTTCAATTCTACCCAGAAGTAAAATTACTAGATCACATGGCAGTACTATTTTTAATTTTTTGGGGTCCCACCATACTGTATTCCATAATGGTTGTGTGAACTTATATTCCCAGTGACAGTGTGCAAGAATTCCCTTTTCTCCACATCCTGCCAGCATTTGCTATTTTTCTTTGTCTTTTCTGTGATAGCAAAGCTACCAGGTGTAAAGTGATATTACATTGTGGTTTAGATTTGCCTTTCCCTGTGATTACTGATGCTGGGAATTTTTTTGCATACTTAGTGCTCACTTATTTTTCTTTTTAAAAAATGTTGCTTCAGATTCTGTTTATAATTGAGTTGTTTTCTTGCTACTGTTAAGTCCTCCATGTAGTTTGCATATTCACCCATCGTTGTAACATAAAATGCCCCTCCCCCAGCCGGTATACTTCCGCTGCCCAGGTAGTAGTTCCTGTTCCAGTTCTGGTTGCTCCTCTCTTAGAAATGGTTGACTACTGTAACGCACAACTGGCCACCATGATGCATTGTATGAACCAATCCCCAGCTGGCCACTCTGCCTCTTTACTTCCTGCTTGCTGATCCCATATAAGCCCCAAAGCAGCAGAGATCAGGGCCTGATCTTCAGGGAACGATCCTGTTATGGTTTGTGTCTAGTTGTCCCCCACCCCCACCCCACCCTACCCCCGCCAAAGCCTCATGTAAGTTATGGGGCAGACACTGCTGGAGGAGCAATGAGTGGCTTGAGGGGTGGAACCAGGGGACCAGGGCGGGGCCAGAGGGGCGGGGCCAAGAGGTGTGACCCGTTAAACTGGCTAGACTGTGCTTTCTTAGATAGGTGGAGAGGGTCATCTTGATCATGCACCCCAGTCTCTCCTCCAGTGTCTTGAAACCTCCAGTAACTGTGAGCTAAATAAACCTTTCCTTCCCTCATAGTGAGTGTCGGGTATTCGTCCCAGCAATGAGAGAAGAGTAACTAAGACAGATCCCAATCAGTGCCTGTTGATACACATAAATCTGCTTCCAATTCCTGAGTGTCAATTTGGCCTTCCTTCTTGCCAGTGCATCACCAGATGTATGACTTGAAAACCTTTTCTCTGGTTCTGTAGGCTCTCTTCTCGCCTATCATGCCACTTCCTGCACAGCGGCTTGTCACTTTGGCACACTCCTACGCATCCATTTTTTTCTGTTGTTGACTATGCTCTTGGGTTAGATCCAAAACAAGCTGCCCAGATCGGGGTCAAGAAGTTTTCCTTTGTTGTCATCTCCTAGTTTTACAGTTGTAGGTTTTATATTTAAGTCTTTAATGTATTATGAATTGATTTTTATATGTTGTGAAATACGTGTTCAATTTCATCACTCTACCTGCGGTTACACAGTTTTCCCAGCACCATTTGCGAAGGAGGCGAGAAAGCATTGTGTTCTTGGCACATTTTAAGATCAATTGACCATAAATGCAGTCAGTAAATGCAGACAGAACAAGCCATTGTTTTATAATGGGTGTAGACTTTCAGGTTTTCAATGTGAAAAGAGTTCTGGAAACTGGTTGCATAATAACGTGAATGCCCTTAGCACTTCTTAGCTATAACCTTAGAATGGTTAAGAAAATAGAGCCAGGCAGTGCTGTATGCGCCTATAATCTCAGCTATTCACGAGGCTGACTCCAGAGTGTTGCTGAGCCTAAGACTTTGGGGCCAGGCTGGGCAACATAGCAAGACTTTGACCCCACCACCCGAAAAAGATTTTTTTGTTAATATAATGAATGTTGAATTATTTTGTCACAATTAAGAATTTAAAACAATGAAAAATGTTGGCATAAGAAACAAAAAGGAGAGGCCGGGGAGATGGCTCAGTGGAATAAGCGCTTCCCTGGCAAGCACAAAGGCCTGAGTTCAATCCCCGGTTCCG
>NW_004524661.1:3478401-3490033 GCF_000260255.1 Octodon degus | reverse complement strand
CATGGATATCGCTAAATCCCCCAGGCTGAACTTGAACTTGGGAAACTCCGGCTTCAGCCTCTTAGAGTGCTAAGCTTACCAGACTAGGAGTCCACCAGCATACAGGAGGTTCTGGCTGGTATATTCAACCAAGAAAAAATAAACAAAAGACATTCAGATTAGGAAGGATGGAGTAAAACTATATTCTCAGATAATACAATCATCGGTGTAGAAAATCCACCCTTAACAGACGTGCTCATTCTTCGTTATCTGTGTGTGCACGAATAATGATCATCTATGGCCACGCTGCTATATTTCAATGCACATATTCACCGCGTACTGATCAAGTCAGAGGAGTTCGTAGGTCCATCTTCTCATCTTTTCTTTATGTTAAGAGCTTTCGAGATTCTCAAAACAGCTGCTCTTTGAAAGACATAAACGAATGAAAAGATGAACTAAATATCGAGGACAAGCTTGCAGAGCATACATGATATGGAACTTGTATGCAGATTTATATAAAGAATTCCCAGAACTCAGTGAGAAGAAGAAAAAAACCCTTAATTTTAAAATGAGAAAGAAAAAAAAACCATCAGTGATACTCAGCAGGCCCGTGGGAGCTGTGATAAGCTAGGCGGAAGGCAGCTGATGGAAGAGAAGGACTCCACAAAAGGAGTGGCTGGGCTGGCCAAGGTGGGACGACCCGAAACAACCCCGACTAGCGGGCAGGGTGCGCCCCAAGTCCACCCGGTGCGAGCCACGGGTGCTGTTCGCGCGTCGGCCGCTAGATGGAGCGAGCGCCCCGCCGAAAGCGCAGGTTCCGCCCAGCCAGGACACAGGAGCCCAGCTCTGCGCTGAGATTGCGCTAAGCCTCGCACCACCCAGGGCACGGAACGTAGTTACTACTCTGCTATCACAACCTTGAAATTTACGGTCATCTGGAAACGAGCTCGCCCATCCCCGCATGGCTGCTCTGGGCCCTGCGCAGGGCATCCGCCAACACGCTGTGAGGGAGGCTACGAAGGACCAGGCGCTGGCCGCTGGTGGACGCGCGCGGGTAGCAGCGTCCGTGAGCCAAGTGCAGGGCTCCTGCGGCCATTCAGGAGCTGCCAGGCGCAGGCCAGCCGACCTAGTGCAGCGGGGCCAGCCAGGAGCCCCTGCGTGCTCAGGGTCTCGCGAGCTTGGCCCTTGTCACCTGGAGGCTAAGCGGCAGAGCTGTTCTCGAAGTCTCAGTTTCAGCTAATGAGAGAAAAATTCTCCCCCTTTTCCCTGCACCATGACCCTGGGCAGGTCGCTTCCCCGAGCCTTGCTTTTTATCACAAGTACACAAAGGAGAATCTCTGCTGAAAGAGGACTGAATACTTCAAGTGCCTGGTGAGCTGCGGGTTGTCAGGAAATACCCCTCCACTTGCTTCTGGATTCTGTCACCATGGCGGCTGTGTTATCTGTTCTGGAATCTTCCCTCTAGGGAAGGCTCCTAGGGTAGGGGGCAGAGGCATCTAGCAAGAAAGGTGGGGATTGCAAAGCTGAGAAACTTGGAGAAATGTGGCCCAACGGGCCAGACCAGCCACCTCCCCATGGACTAGGGCTGTGGGGAGCCCCAGGGAAGAGGCGAACACTTGTGCTGCCCCGAGCCTGAGATCCTGAGATCATGCATGAGCGTGATCCAAGGCCCCTGGGCTGGCGTCAAAGCCTTCTCTTCACCCTCGGAGGAGGCCCCGGGGCAGGGCGCCTGCTTTTCACAAGCAGAGACCAGCTGCGGGAGCCTGAACCACTCTCCTGTGTTTGACTTAGTGTTGACCCTGGCACTGCAGAGCCGGATTTCTTGTCCCATGGCCTGAAACAAAGGATGTGAAAAAGAAAAATATCCCTCTCTGCTCCTCTGTCCGCCAGACTACAGAGCGCTAAGCAGCACCCAGATTCCAGGTCCCTGTCCTCCTCCAGAGTGTGGGCAGTGCTCTGAATCAGGTTGTCCTTGGGCCTTCAGACTTAGAGACCTGGGACCTAGCCTGCTGTGTCCTCAGGGAAGTGACTTTACTGTCCATGACGTGGGAATGAGGGTACAATACTTAACTCACAGTTCTGGAATGCGTGGGGGAAGCATGTGGGCTTCACAGTCGGTCCAACTGGGATAAGCTTCCGTCTCTCCCCCATACGTACTATCTGACCTTGACCTAGTCTTCACCTCAATAAAGCTCGGTTTTCTCATTGTAAAAAGGGATGTGAAGACTAAGATTGTCTGCAGAGACTCGGCAGTGTTCATCTTCCAGGACAGGAAGGTGCTGGGGTGGTTGGGGCTGCTTGTCACTGCAGAGGCCACCAGGACTGGGGCTTGAGCCTGCTCAGCAGCCGTGTGCTGGAGCCCACAGCAAAGCTGGCAACCACAAAGCCAGTGCTGAGTGCTGAATACTTCTGCCCTTGCTCAGCAGCATTTCAGGAATGAGAGCAGATGCTGAGCATGGGCATCAGCATGGACCAGGTGACATGGGGGTGTTGGGAAACCTCCATCTGGAGAGACAGCATGGCTCCCTCCAGCATCTCAAAGCCTGTGAAGGACTCCCCTGCCGCCAGCTCTATGCAATGGCCTGACACCAGGACACTAAGTAAAACCCAAATCCTAGTGGTGAGGGCAGGGCTGAGGGTGGCTGGGCTGAGCAGTGGCCCTGTCCTTGGCTGGGCTGCCTTCCATCGCACTCCTTCAGGAGGGCTCCCTCGGCCCCTGTGTCTTCCTCTGTGAAGTTGCTCCAGAGGACACCTACATGGATGCTTCAATGCTTCGAGGATGAGTACATTGCCTCAGGGAAAGCCCTCCAAGAAGTCTCTAGCACAAAGCAAACACTCAGTTTCTGACAAACAGAATAATAAGTAACGTAATAATAGAGTTGTACACTGCATACCCATGAGGACACAGAGGACATGAGGATCCCTGATGGCTTGAGGCAGCTGCCATGTGTGAACTTCACAGGGGACGCCCACTCAAACCTAAAAGGCCTAGTCAGTCAGTTACTCTGTGGGACTTCCTGATAAGGTGGCCCATTCACAGCCAAGAAGGAGGAGCACATCCTAAATTAACAAAGGATAGCATGGTAAATGCATATGCCAGTAATACAGTGGTTTCTTACTCTTACCAATATTTTGTAGTGGGTGTAATTGTATGAGCTTGACACTGTGTAGCACTTTGCCCCAGCATCTCCACAGTGCAGGGGGAATGTGACACTAGGACTTTACTAGGTAGTAGGAAATTTTCTTTCAGGTCCATTAAAATCACGTGGGGCCATTGCCCGTGGAATCACTGCTTGCGGCACCTGTTGTGCTGCTGTTGTTGGGTCTGTTCTTTTGTGCTCTATGAGAGGAATCCTGTACGGTCTATGTAATAAGGTCCTGCTGTGGAGCAAGGCTGTGGCAGCCCCGCCTGGCCTGTCCCTCGCTTCCTATGCATCTGCATCTATGCATACATTGTTCCTAGGGTTCTAGCTTCAGCTGAACTATCCAAGGTGCCCTTCAGGGTCTGTCACGTTTCCTACTCTTATGCTGTGCCATATACTGTGGCATCTTCTTGGCATATTCTTTCCACTATGCCAAGGGGCCAATCTCAAGTCACCTGCAAGTACCCATATAATTGTCTCCATTTTTGGAGAAATCTTCCTGGCCCTGAGTGGGGCTGATGTCTTCCCCAGTGTCTCTGCTACACATTGTACTACTGAACCTGGGCACCTGCTCTACTGCTCCTGTGTCTGTGGCTCCTGGGCTCAAAAGATCAAAGACCCCAGTCATATTCATCCCCCCATCATGTGCACCGTTCCTCTCACAGCATCTGCACACAGCAGACATGCAGCAGCTCTTGGCTGAGAGACCACATCTCTCACCCACATTCCTGAGGTTTAGTGACATGGAGAATTGCACTTAGCTAGGACATCGCTATGGAGCTCGCCTAAATGCCCAGTGCCTGAAGACTTTCCTTCCCCCAGGTTGGCAACAGGACCTTCCTGCGCACAAGGCTTCTCCCCAGATTTCCAAACTTGCATGCTGGAGACCAGAAGCAGGTCTTTCAAATCATCCGGAACAGCTTCCACTTCCTGCTGGCTACAGTTCTAGGTCTTGCACACAGTTCTTCATGGGACTCCTGGACTACTACTGAGCACAGACTGGATGGATGTTGACATCCCTGGCCCCTGCCCAATCCCTTTGCTGAAATCAGATCATTCCATCATGATCTGGGGTGAGGAGAAGGAGGGACTCAATTAGAGCCCACCTTGTTTACTGAGCAGATCAATGCAGACCTGAAGGTAGGTAGTGACAACAGTCTGAAGAGTTATTTCTGAGATTCTCTAAATAATTCTAGGAAGCAAACTACTGAGAACATCACCACTACAGAAAGCCCTTCTAGACCTCATCCCAGTCTTCATCGAGGTTTTAATCCCAGGGGAAAGTTATTGGAATTCTAATACATTAATTCCAATCTACCATTTCCAGGATAATGAATGGCAAGAAGAAAGACACTAAAGCATATTTGTAGTTGTGGGGAGCCAAGAGGTCCTAAATCCAGCCAGTATGATTGCTAACTGGAACAAAGGCCTCAACCCAGGACTGAACCCAGGTTGTATTAACTCATGAAGAAGGGAGTAACTTGAGGTGAGGTGACTGTGAGAGTGGTGGGAAGTGGGTGAGCTCTGTGAGCTGGGCTAGGGAGGAGGCCTGAAATCACCTGTGCAGTATACAGGGAGAGAGGGAGAGAGGAGGAGGAGGGAGAAAGAGAGAGAGAGAGGGAGAGGGGGAGGGGGAGAGGGAGGGAGAGGAGGAGGAAGAGGGAAGGGAGAGGGGGAGAGGGGGAGGGAGAGGGAGGGAGAGGAGGAGGAAGAGGGAAGGAGGAGCGAGAGGGAGAGGGGGAGAGAGAGAGACAGAGAGAAAGAGAGTAATCTGCATAACACAACTGGAGCACAATCTAATGTTTTGGGGTCCATGCTTCAGCTTTGATATTTAATTTTTTATGCCCTGAAAAGTGAAAGCCTTTCATCTCAAGGCTCAGTCTGCAGACAGCATGGCTGTCTTGGCCCAGCTCACTAGTGCTTTGTGGGAGCTACAAATAGGGTAGCAATGGCCTATCCCCTTGCTTCAGAGACTACACATCAGCTCCTGGCTAGACCCATCTGCGTTGCTTAAAGCCAGTTAAGGGGAGAAGGGCAGAACTTAGCCAGCTCTACACACATCAATACATGGAAATAGATCCAGGTTTAGCCAAAATGGAGACAATTGCTCTTCTTCCAAGGAGTCGTCCAGGTGGTCCTCCACAGCCACCACTCTAATTTTAGATCTGCTTGTTTTTCTTATATGGCATACAGTGGGTTCCTGTAGGAAGTAGAAGGGAATCAGGAACTAATCTTTACTGAGCACCTACTTGTTAAGAGCCCTTCAAATACTTCAGTGTGAATTTGCCTGCCCCACAGTTCTTCACCCTAAACACCAACAATTCTTATAACTGACCGTGGTATTACCTGATGGTTAAGAGGGTGGGCTTTAGCACCAAGCCATCCCTACCACCTTCCTTTGGCATCTTGGGCAAGTGACTTAATTGCTCAGTGTGTCTGTTTCCTCACCTATAAGAAGGGAGTGTCATGCAGCTGCCTGACACTCCAGACCTCCTTCAAGAGTCCCTGCCTCATTACTTCAGAGCTCAGCGTGGGAGGTAAAAGTATTAATGTGACCAGCTCCCTTCATCCCAGAGGAGAAGTAAGCCAGGATGGCTGGCGTGGGGCCATGCAACCCCCAGGCTGTGAATGAGTGTGAACAGGTTATAGTGCCGTCCACACTGTCAGGTACTGCGTCCCTCTGATGAGCAGCATTTGCTTGGGGCTTTCTCCCATCTGCCTGGCTCAGGGTTGCTCCGCACTGCAGCACAGCTGCCGGCCTGTCTGCCCAGCAGAGAACGGGTGCCTTCCTTCCCTCACTGTCCACCGTCCACAGTTATCGTTCCCAGCTTCCCTGCTCTGCAAACCTCTGGCACACTTTTGGCAGTGTTCTTGGAGGATCTGTAAGCAGCACAGGAAGCAGCGCCAGTCCCTACCTCATTCACATAGCTATGAGGAGCCACGCACCTGCCCAGAGCACAGAATGAGCAGAGCCAAAGTGCTAGAGTGACAACTGTCACCACCAGTGGCTTTGATGCTCAGCTCCATTGGCTGGCAGGGATCTCTATCAGTCTTAGCCAAGGGGGCCGGTTCCTGCTCCCTACAAGCCAGTTTCAGCAAGGCTCCCAAAATCACCTCCCCCAGTGCAAGTGTGTGTAAGAGTCCAAGGGTTTATTCAAGAATTAGTTCCCACTTTGACTCAAAGAAACATTGAGACCACCTCCATACCTGAGTCTTCTCAGGCTCCCCTTACTGGAGGGGTCCTCATTAGTGGGCAATAGGGTCAGCCAGGTCCCTCCAGATGGCAGCATTCTAAGACAAGGACATTCTTGACCTCTGTCTGTGGCATCAGATGCAGCCAGCCACCTTCCCTCCCGAGCTGTATTCTTTCCTTGCCACCTACTCTGTTCTGTCCTGGGTATGGAAAGGCCACAGGCCAGGCAGACTGGGCACAGTCTCCTTTTCTGTTGTCTAAGGATGACAGGAATGAGGGAATAAGCCATTCCTACCTTCTTGGACCTTGGCCTTTCTCTGCCCAACACTGGGGAAAGCACCCCCATTTTAATGAAAGGTGGTCCTTCACATCCTGCTCCCCTCCAGAAAAAATCTCCCTGATCCAAGGGGAGGCTCAAGTTGGACTTGACACAAAAGTTTCCTTTTCAGTGGTATTTCCTGACATTGTCATTGCATGGAACTGCCAAAGAGAGGAACTTTGATGTTCACTTCTAAATCCCTCTGCTCCCCACATTTGATTTCCCCATGCAGAGGGACAGCTTGCTCTGGGTAACCACGCGAAGTTTCAGCTACCCAACTCCTGTCTTATGTCTGAGGGGACATCTTAGATTATCTGCTGAGGTGGCCCAGCCTTCATGTCTTCTAGGACCCTCTGCTGTCACCTCTAGCTAAAAGCTTCCATGACAATAGTATCTGTCACTTGGGCCATCTCTACCTCTACCATTGAAGGCTCTTTCTGCCCATGCTTGTGAAACTGCTGCACACTGTTGTGGATGCCAACTGGTGGTCAACTTGTACACCCAGCTGCACTGAACTAGCGTGGTGTTGGGTGTGGGAGACCCACCTGAGGGCTGTTGGCAGCAGCCTAAGAGGCAGAACAAGGGAAGATGTTAAGAGTTTGTTAGGGATGCTGTTTGGAGAAGCTGTTGGAGAACTATTGGAAGCTGCTGGTTCTTCTGGGCTATTCTTTTGGGAGTCCTTGTCATGCTGGCTTTTCTAGTAAACCTGGCCGTTCTCAGAAGATGAGAGCTCGGGACTTTGCTGCTGAGGATGGCTGTGGTTCACTTTGGGGGAGTTCTGGTCCTCATTTTGAGCATCACTTCCTGGCTCCAGGGCAGATCCCTCAGCCTGCTGGCACAGATCCTTTATCCCCCTGGCACAGACTTTCTAGCTTCCTCCACTGGCCTTTGGGCCTTCCCAGTGCAGATCCATGAAGCAGGCCTGCATGAGACATTGTTGTGGGCTCTAGACCTCCAGTGAGGCTTTGTGGGAGACATTGTTATGAACTCTAGGTCTTCGGCTGGACTCACATAGGATGTTAGGATCCAGGCCCTCATGTGGATTCTTTGGTCTTTAGTATGTGGACAGATTTCCTGTGCTGCTTGTATATTTTTTTAGATGATTCATTATAAATATAAAATGTATCCTGTATTGTATTGTTCCCCTTGCAAAAATTCCAAACCACAACACTCATGAAAACAGCACTGTGGATTATGTCCAAAAATGTTTAATTCCTGGAAAACATAAGAAAGTTCTTTATGGCTTGTGGTGTGGAGGAAAGTATTCTCCATTTTGTGCTAGTGAAAGTAACACATTTTTATTAAAGGAAGTTTTTGTTCAGTGACAAATGTAAAATAAACAGTTAGGAATTTTTTTCTTATTGTAGTCAAAGGAACTAATCCTGTGCAACCAACATCCAGGTCCCAAGAGAGGCAGCTTTCAGAGAGGCCCATCTGCTGTGTGTTAGCAGTGTGGCTTAAAAGTTTCTGGGGCAGTTTGGGATGCTGGGGATGAAGAACTTGAACTTGTGTTTCCTTTGTAGATTACCACACTATTTCTTGTGACTGCTTTTAAAATATGCCTAAACAAGGATATAATGAAGAAGAGCTGTTGAGATAGCTCAACAGACTAAGCGCTTGCCTAAGCAAACAGGGGCCAGGGTTGGATCCCTGGCACTGCATGCTGTGCCAGCCCCACCCTTGAGCACACTGAGCTGGTGATGGAGTCCAGGTGTGGTGGTGTGCACCCGTAATTCCAGCATTGTAGAGGCAGAAAACAGGAGGATCACTACAAGTCTGAGCTGTTTAATGAGACTACACAAAATGAAAAAAAAAGGATACAGTGAGGAGTTCTTCAGCACAAGTCCTCTTCTATTTAAGATGTGACTATGACAGGCACTAGAAGAATGAAAGGGAAAGCAGACATCACAGGCTTTTCGGGCTGACCGGGTGCTGAACTGTGACTCTCTGTGCACGTGGTGTACCGGCTGCAATCTGGGCACGGCGCTTACCTCCCTTAGCCCATGCCCTCCTGGGTTGTGAAGAGAAAAAAGGTACTTTCCTTCCCAGGTTCTCAGAAAGGAAAAAGAATAAAGAGGGCAAACACTAAGGAGGCAGGCTGGCGCCCTGCAGCCACCAGGAAATGTGCTTCCTGCTGACTCCCAGTGCTCCGTCTCACGTTCTGGAAACCAGGGGTGCTGCCTACCCCTCTTTGCCACGGTCCAGATGGCTCTAGGCACATCCACAGGACTTGAGACCCCGGCAACCACTGAGCGCCGTGGAGTCCTTTCCCTCCTGAATGTTCCATGCTGTCCTCTGTGTCTACACTGACCCCTCTAACCTTCCCGAGTTCCCTGGAGGGAGCTAAAACCTTATGGAATCCTTATCTTGGGAAGATGAAATCAAAGCAAAGGGAGGTGATGGTGCCCACTCCACATCCCCAGGGGACTGAGTGGCTGGTGGTGGCCGGCATGGAGGCCCTGCCCCTGCCGTTCTGCCCCCTGAGCCAGGGGACAGTGGAGATTAGGCCTCCAAGATCCATCATTCTACACAGAGGGAGCCACATGGAAGACGGGAATGTAGCAGGCTCCACAAGAGAGGAAGCTGCTGCCCCTGCGAGTCACAGAGAGACTTGAACTAGGGTGACTTAGGAGAAAACTGCCCCAGACAAAACTAAATGGAAGGGTCAAAGACTGCAATAATTACTTGCATTTGTTGTATATTTTCTGGGTGTTTCACAGGCACCCTTTGAAGTAAGTCTCCCAACAACTCCACAAAGGTGTTAGCTCCCTTTCCAAATGGGGAGATAGAGGCTCACTGAGGCAAAGGGGTTCCCTCACAGGGCGCCACAGCCAGCTGTAGCAGAGTCAGGTGACCCCAGGTCTGTTCTGCTCTGTGCTGCTCTGCCAAGTGAGAATAGGCTATGTGCCCCAGGACCCATCCTGTGAACAGCCAGGGCCTCCTGCCCCCTCCCTGCTCCTTCCTTCCAACTCCAGCCAGCCAGCCACTGAAAGCTCACCACCCCAACCTCAAGGAGCAGGCTCAGATCACTGCTGGGAATTCCTTCCAGAGAGGTGAGGGATGGGGGAGCCAGACAAGCAGACATATGTGGGGGTCTGAGTCACAAACACATAGATCACTGCCAGGGGGAAGCCACTGCCTCACTCAAGTCCCACCTTACCTGGAAGGACCCTGAGGCAGTGAGATACAGTCCCAGTTGTGACTCAGGGGCCCACAGGGCTGGCAGGACCCTTGGTGGCAGCTGCTGCAGAGCAGAAGCGCCTCTTGCTGAATGTTGAGGCTCCTGAGGCTCTGTGAGGCCATGGGACACTGTAATCTGGTTGAGAATGGTGCTCAAGAGATGCCAAGTCAGGGAACCAAAGAGGAACTGGGAACACAGGGTGGGCAGCGGCTGGGCAGGCAGGAGGCTAGTATTCCACAAAGGGAGAGAAGGGAAGCCACTGTGGTTTTAGAAACCACAGACGGGACACGCCCTAATACCACATGCACATACCACATGCTCATACCCCAAGCCAAAAAAGAGTACCCAGAGTCCCAGTGGCTTGGATGAAGGCTCAGAAAATGACCCCATACAATTGAAGGAGGAACCCAAAGCTCTGGGGCCCGAGACTGCATGGGCGAGGAGCCGACCCAGGTTTTCCCAGTTCCCAGGAAATGAACAAAAGGTTCACTCAGCTCTGTGGGAAGCTGTGTCCGTCCAGGTGGCTGCCTCTAGCCCAGCTCTGAGTTCTCACTCCACCATCCAGCCCTGCAGGCAGCCCAAAACAGGTCTGGTTTCTCTGAAGAAAAACAAACCACATGCCTGATATCCCAAGGCATTTGTGTGGGAGAAAGCACCCCATAGAAGGCAGAGCTCTTGGATCTGGATTGTGGGAACCAAACTACTGCACCAGAAGCTCCCCCTGACCCTGCAGAGAGTGCTGACCCTCAGCTTCCCTGTAGTAAGAGAGCCTCCCACTGTGGGGGCCTGGTGCCACTGCCCCACTGGCCTCCTACCATCAACACCTGGAGCCCTTTCTCCATCAGAGCACCTCCTTCTGGTTCAAACCTGGTGGGCAAGAGTCTTAGACCCCCTCCTCTGCCCCACTCCATCTTCTGGACACATCAACAGGGGACACACTTCTCCAGGTCACACCAAGCCTAACTTTCCTGCTTGCGCTGGAATGTATCATCACCTGCTACCTCTGTGACCTTGGATAGGGCATGAGGTTTTCTTGGAGATGCAGCTTCCTTCTCTATAATTAGAGTAGAACAGGAATAATAATACCGCTATTGAAAGAGTCTGATGACTATCCAGAATCCATACAGGAAAATTCACAGAGGCAGAAAGCACATTAGTGGTTGCCAAGAGCTGGGGTTGGGGAGAGGAAAATGATGGCTAATGGATAGAAGGTTTCTGTTCTAGAACTAGAGGGTGGCAGTGGCTGCACAGCTCAGCCAATGAACTTAATATGACTTTGAAAAGTACACTTTAAAATGATTGCTGTGGTAAATCTTATGGTATGCATATTTTGTCACAATAATGAAGGGTTATTATGAGACTAAATGAAGTGAGATTTGTAGAAATGTTGATCACAGACCTCGGTATCATATGGAAAATCTTCATCGGATTTTAATTTCCTTCCCTTCCTCAGATCATCACACTGAATTGGAGAAAGCACCCTCCACCCCAGCCAATGCCTACTCTGGGTAAATTACTTCTCTATTTCAATCACTACTCTGAGACCCAGGTTATTTTCCCATTCAGTGAAGCCATTTATCCTCCACAAAGCAAAGCTCTTTTCATTAACCAGAAAGTGTCGGATATTGCCACTCCTCTTTTTCTGCTCGTCTGTTTACCCATGTCACTAGCATGGCTCAGGATTATATCCTGTACCCTGCCAGAGCAGGAAAAGGGAACACCTCTGATGCAGGCCAGGCACTTTCTTCACTGTCTCTCCATTGTCTGATGTCATCCTAAAGAATAAAATTGATCATTGTTGGGAAACATTTTTCCAA